>NC_051075.1:52009689-52309689 GCF_004664715.2 Peromyscus leucopus | reverse complement strand
CCCGCACAAGCACTCTATCACTGAGCTCTACTCACAGACCAAACAAGTTACCTTTTTTTCCCCTTTTTTCTTAAAGACAAGCTCTCCCTATGTAGCACTGGCTGCCCTAGAACTTGTGATCTTCCTCCCTCAGCCTCCAGAGCAATGCGGGCAGGTATGCGTTTACTGAACCTGTCTCCAAAGAATTCACTTTATAATTACAAGTTTAAGGGATTCCTTTGCAATTCCCGTATGTAGAGGTGTTGAACTCCATGTGTGCTTCCAACATCTCGAGGAACTACCACGGGTAGCCCTGTAGGGCTATTTGGGTCGATTGGCATTCTAGCAGCAACTCGGGGTTAGCGCTAGCGCAGGACCAGTGTAGGTGGGGGATCTGACCAGTCTGGTCAAATCCTTTTGCGTTCTCCCTTTGATGCAAAAAGGATTCCTGAAAGGCCCGGGGAACAACTTGAGCCACTCAGACCAGAGCTATAATAGAACTAAACCAGATCCTATCAGTCTCATAACGGAGATCTCTCTCAAGAGGCCAGGGCCAAGAAAGAATGGACAGCCGGAGCTGTCCTCAAAAGCCTGGCAAGCGGAGGCGGGCGGCCAGTGAGCGCGCCCCTAAGAATCAAAGCGCCCCCCGAGGGCAGTGATGGGGAACCGGGAGTCCGGGGCAGGGGCGTGGGGGTGGGACTCCGCGCCGGCCGCTGCGCTTACTTTTTGTCCTTGTCTTTGCCTTTGTTCTTGCCTTTCCTCTTGTCCCTTGCCGGCATGTTGACCTCTTCAGGAGTCTCACCGCCGTGGTGTCTGGGTGGCCGCCACCCGGGCCGACTCTGTCTCTAAGGAAACCACCACGCCGAAGGGCTAACGTCCTCCGCGCCGTTGAGGGCACGCGGAGGGCGCACGCGCGTGACGTGACCGCGGCGAGGGGCGGGGCGGAGAGCGCTCGGAGGAGGCTGGCGGCCGCGCCGGGGCGGCGGCGCGCGCGGTGAGTGTGCACGAGCCCCGGCGGCGCTCCCGGGGTCGGGGCCGGCCGGGGAGGCCGGGAGGCCGGGAGGAGCGGGAGCGGGGCCGCGGGGGAACAGCGGGGCCGCGGCATCCCCCGCCTCCGGAGACTGGCCTCCACGCCTCGGGAGCCTCGCTTTCCCGGCGGCTCCCCGCCCGCCCGCCACGCGCGCATCCGAGCGGCGCCCGTGGGGCTCGCAGCGCTCCCAGTCGGGCCGGCGGGTCCTCTCCGCCTCCGGGCGCGGCCACCGCGGCGGTCCTGGCCCGCGTCCCCGCTTCTGCCTCCGCGGGCGCCCGCGCTGCCCGACCCATGCTCACCTCGCCTCCATCCTGGCTGGCTGCGGGCTCGCGGGCTCCGCAGAGGACGGCGCACCCGGGGGACGTCCCAGGCCAAACGCTTTCAGGGAGGCAGTTGACTTTGCCGAGGGCGGTGGCTGGGGCGAGGCTGTCAGCCTTCCCGGGTCAGCGCGCTCGGGCGCTCGGACGCCCGCTCCCCCCTGCCTGGAGCTGCGTGGCGGGGAGGGTCGTCCGCCCCCCGTGTCGGCGGTGGCAAGTGCTTGGCTCCAGCCGACCCCCACCCCACCCCACCCCACCCCATCCCCGGTTCCTGTTAGCTAACATCGCCCGCATCGTCTAGTGACCACAGTCTAGTCCCTTCGCTGCAAGTTGCATAAAGTTGCAAGCGCATGCCTCGCATCCCGGTTCCCGAAAAGGAGTACTCCAGTATTCTAGTTTGTTCAGACGAGGAGCCCTGTGATTATGCCTTCATTCAGGGAGTGAGTGAGTCATTACGGAAGACAGGTATCGTGGCTGCCAAGTCAATAGTTAGGAGACGTGTGAGTGAAAGCTCTGTTTTTGCATTATCCTCCGTTTCAAATTACATCTGTCATTCGTGGGAAACATCATTGTTAAATCTCCCCGGCAACCCCCGCCCCACTTCTCTAGGGTGAACTTGATTACTATGTCCTTAACTATAAAGTGAAGTCCCGCCCCTCTTCACCCCTGGGGGCGTGGCTTGTGTCGTTTGTAAATTTTGTGCTTAGCGGAAGCATGTTGATTTGGTAAAGGACCTTGAAAGCCGTTTGGAACCATCTGCTGGTCTGTTTTGACTCTATTTCTGGTGCGTTCTGCCCTCTGTGTGTAACAGGCCAGTAGACCCACCAGCAGAATCCCATTACCTCTGAGAAGCGATCTGTGAAGTACCCTATAGATGAGAGAGAGAGAGAGAGAGAGAGAGAGAGAGAGAGAGAGAGAGAGAGGCAGAGGCATCTTCTATCATAAGGTATATATTTAGACTTCATCACAAAAATGGGTTGTAAGTAAAAGCCAGTCCCCAACTTACTATTTGAACATAGGCCTACTGATAAACTCATAAGTGAAATTTTGACTTCAATAAGATAGCCTCTATGGCCGGGTGGCGGTGGTACAAGTCTTTGATCCCAGCACTCAGGAGGCAGAGCCAGGCAGATCTCTGTGAGTTCGAGGCCAGCCTGGGCTACAGAATGAGATCCAGGACAGGCACCAAAACTAGACAGAGAAATCCTGTCTCGAAAAAGATAGCTTCTTTGTTTTGTTTTGTTTTTTAACCTTTATTTTTATTTTATGTGTAGGAGGTGCTCTGCTCGCAGCCCTATGTCTGCATGCCAGGTGCTTGCAGTACCTCTGGAGGCCAGAAGAGGAGGATATTACAGAGGGTTGTGAGCCAACGTGTGGGTGCTGGGAATCAAACCCGGGTCCTCTGGAAGAGCTCCAGTGCTCTTACTCTCAGAACCATCTCTAGACCCACCCCATTCCCTTTTTTGATATAGGGTCTCACTATATGTATTTGACTGGCCTAGAACTCAAAAATCTGCCTTCCTTTGCTTCCGGGTGCTGGAATTAAATATGTATACCACCATACCTGGCAAGATTGCTTCTTAATTATATGCAGAGTACTTTATTTATTTATTTTTTTTTTAGGTAGTGTCTCATATTTAGCTCTGACTGTCCTGGAACTCACAATGTGGCCCAGACCAGCCTTGAACTCACAGATCTGCCTGCCTCTGCCTCCAGAGTGCTGGAATTAAATGAGTGCACCACCACACTGGCTATGCATAAGGCTTTAAAATACTTCGTAATTTACTGTATTTTATCAAGCATAAAATAATCTGTTTTTTGAGATTACAGTGAAGTTATATCATTCCACCCTTGCATGCCTGTTTTATAAATTTCTTGGGGTTGGGAATTTAGCTCAGTGGTAGAGTGCTTGCCTAGCAAGTGCAAGGCCCTGGGTTTAGTCCTCAGCTCTGGAAAAAAATAAATAAATAAGCAAATAAATAAATAAATAAATAAATTTCTTTTTGTAAATTAAAATGTATGACATGAATATATATAGTTTTTTCAAGGCCTACCTAAATTTATTGGTATTTCACAACTCTACTCAAAAACTACTTTCAAAAAAAATTAAAATGTAACATCCATTTCCCCCTTCCCTTTTTTCCATCCGGCTGCAACCAGTCCCATGTACTCCCCACTGCACTTGCGCTCCCTTCCTCCCTCCCTCCCTCCCTCCCTCCCTCCCTCCCTCCCTCTCTTTCAGGGCTTCTTTTTCTTTAACTCTTGGTACATATATACTTTCATTATATATAGATGTGTCCAGCCTGCCCGGTCCTTATTATGTTCCTTGTATGTCTATGATTTCAGGGCTGTCTAAACAAGACCTGAGCAAGATGGCACCAGGACACTTGCTAACATGGCAGGGAAAAGGTTACAAGGCCCCAACCCCACACAAAGAGCTGCAGGCAACTAAGGATTGCTGAGAGGGGGAGAGGTAGTCTCCCCCAGAGATGACCCCCCCCCCGTTGGTTATTCAGTACCAGGTGGTCCCCCATGAATATATATTTTTAAAAAAAACCAACTTAACCCACCTTTAATCCCAGCACTCAGGAGGCAGAGGCAGGAGGATCTCTCTGAGTTCCAGGACAGCGTAGTCTACAAAGTGAGTTCCAGGACAGCCAGAGTTACACAGAGAAACCCTGTCTCAAAAAAACTTTAAATTTACTGTGTGTGTGTGTGTGTGTGTGTGTGTGTGTGTGTGTGTGTGTGTGTGTTGTAAATATGATGTGGGGCCAGGTGAGTGTGTATGAATATGATATGTGCATGGAGCCTGTTCTCTTCCTTCCTGGGTTCTGGAAGTTGAACTCGGGTCATAAGTTTGCATGGCGAGCACTCTTACTCAGTGAGCCCTCTTGCTAGCTCTATGCACTATTCATAGGAGAAGGCCAAGGTACTTTACTCTGGTAGGAGTAGTTCTAGAGACTGCAGCGTTCTGAACCTCCACATTCTCCACCAAAGACCTGGACACTGGTATTCCGTCATCTGTTGACAGGAAGCAACTGAGAGTCAAGAGTATACAGTAGGAAGTTCCTGTTGAGAAGCGTATCTGTGATCACTTCCTTCTGGAATTGCTGGTGGGGAGCTTTACTGTTAAGTTTCAGGGAAATGCTTTGTTTCATGAATTTGCTTTGTTTCATTGTCAGGAATGTTAGATGCTTTTAAGACATAAGTCATTTAATGTTTTGTTGACTTGGACTTGTTGACTTTTTATGCTCTGTTTTCACAGTTCTTGGTTGACACAGAAATGAAGAGTTTCTTGGCTGAACATTCACACAGAGGGGATCATTATGACCCTGGTAAGTAGAGTATCCGGACGGAGGTACCATCTCTGCTGGCTTAAAGCTGAATGTGTACTCCAGATGCTTCTGCTTCTGGGTAGGAGTTCTTTGCTTTTGTCATTCCTGAATTTGACCATCTTTTGCCAAAAGATAAGTTTTTTTTATCTTTCTCAATAATTCTATTATTATCAGGTATGATGAGTTCAATTCATGAATATTTTTTTATCTGATTATTTTATACTTTTTTTTAATATATATATATTTTTTATTTTACAATACCATTCAGTTCTACATATCAGCCATGGGTTCCCCTATTCTCCCCCCTCCCACACTCTCCCCTTACCCCCAGCCCACCCTCCATTCCCACCTCCTCCAGGACAAGTCCTCCCCCGAGGACTGCGATCAACCTGGTAGACTCAGTCCAGGCAGGTCCAGTCCCTTCCTCCCAGACTGAGCCAAGTGTCCCTGCATAAGCTCCAGGTTTCAAACAGCCAACTCATGCAATGAGCACAGGACTTGGTCCAATTCATGAATATTTTGTATCAAAATTAATATTATCCCTAATCTTTTCTCCCAAGTGTTTTCAAAACTGTTTAATCATTAGTTATCAATGACTTTACTGGGTTTTACTTCAGAGATAGTTTTATACTGGAAAACAGCCATTATTTTGTTTTCATGCAGACTTTAAAATCTTGGGTAAATATGTTACTATACTAACTATATCCAAAGGGGCTGATCAGTGTTTCTGAGTATTGTAGAAATGAGTTACTTTTGTCCTACTTTTTTGTTTTGTTTTGTTTTGCTTTGGTGGGTTTTTTTTTTTTTTTTTTTTTTGAGACAGGGTTTCTCTGTGTAGCTTTGGAGCCTGTACTGGAACTCGCTCTGTAGCCCAGGCTGGCCTTGAACTCACAGAGATCCACCTGCCTCTTCCTCCTGAGTGCTGGGATTAAAGGCACGCATCTTTTTTTTTATTTTTATTTATTTTATTTTTTTATTTTTATTTTTTTTTTACAATACCATTCAGTTTTACATATCAGCCACAGGTTCCCCTATTCTCCCCCCTCCCACACTCTCCCCTTACCCCCAGCCTACCCCCCATTCCCACCTCCTCCAGGGCAAATCCTCCCCCAGGACTGCGATCAACCTGGTAGACTCAGTCCAGGCAGGTCTAGTCCCTTCTTCCCAGACTGAGCCAAGTGTCCCTGCATAAGCTCCAGGTTTCAAACAGCCAACTCATGCAATGAGCACAGGACTTGGTCCCATTGCCTAGTTGCCTCCCAAACTGATCAAGCCAATCAACTGTCTCACCTATTCAGAGGGCCTGATCCAGCTGGGGCCCCCTCAGCCTTTGGTTCATAGTTCATGTGTTTCCATTCATTTGGCTATTTTTTTTTCAATAATTGAGTAGAACTGAAATTTATTATAAGCCACAGTCGTCCTAGGGACCTCCATGCAATATATATAGCCTCTATGGTTCTATGGGCTATGGTCTGATTGTTCTTTATTTTATATCTAGAATCCACTTATGAGTGAGTACATACCATGACTGTCTTTCTGGGTTTGGGTTACCTCACTCAGGATGATTTTTTCTAGTTCCATCCATTAAAGGCACGCATCTTTATGTTCTGCCTGGCTTATCCTACTTTTTTTTATCACGTGGAATTGGTTTTCTCCTTCTATGGTGCGTTCTGGGGAATGGAACTCAGGTCTGTGTACATACAGAATTCTATTCAATGGACATTATTTTGTGGTGTGATTGGTTTGCATCCCTACAGAAGCACTATAAAGAATCCTGGAGGGTCAAGATTTAATCTTACCAGTGAGATCAATTCAAATTCACTGTTTAATTTGTATCTAAGCTGTATTAGGGCTGGGATGTAACTTAGTTGGCAGAGTACTTGCCTACCATGCATTAATCCCTGGGTTTGAGCTCCAGCACTGCATGTACTGGGTGTAGTGACACATGCCTGCAATCCCAGAACTGAGAAAGTCAAAACAGGAAAATCACAAGTTCAGGGTCATCCTTAGCTACAAGGATAAAGGCCAGCCTAAGCTATGTGAGACCTCGTCTCAAAAAATATTGTATTCTTATAGCTGATTATTAACTAATTAACTGTGAGTTCTTTCCAAAATACTCTATTTTTATTAATTATTTCTCCCAACATAACCATTAGCCTAAACTAAAAGTCAATTGTTTAAGAAAAGTGCCCCTGGGTAGATATGGTAGTGCATATCTTTAATCTCAACACTAGGGAGGCAGAGGCAGGTGGATCTTTGTGAGTTCAAGTCCAGCCTGGTCTGCATGGTGAGTCCAGTCTAGCCAGGGCCACACAGTGAGACCCTGTCTCCAAAAGAGAAGGGGTGGAGGTTAGGGAAGAAGGAAGAAAAGGGAGTGGAAACAGCAAACACACACACACAAAAAAAACCCTACAAAAACCTACCCCTTTAGCGAATATGTGCTCTCCAATTTGCCACAGTCCCTATTACGTCCTGTTGTTTTACATATATTGTTACTCATTACATTTCCTTTATGGTCTCTGTAAGTATTTGAGTTTGTAATTTCTGTTGTAGACAGCGAGAAATTAATGAACATTTTTAAGAGATTTAGTCAATAAACAGTTCATTAAGTGTATGTGAGGTTGCTGAGTGCTCAGTGTTAGTGTTAAAGATGAATGAGCCCCTGCGATGACTAAGTTTACTATCTAGGTGGGAAAATAGTGAAGAGTATTTCAGGAAGGTGGTAGCGTATGGATTGCAGAGTAGCAGCAATAGTGGCTGATAGACCAGTTTAGGGGCCACGCCAGTTCAAGTCTGAAGTAATAAGGACTCGAATTTAGTTAGCAGTGGAACCAGGAGGAAAGAGGAAGAGATAGGACGGGTTTTGCAAACAAAGACTTGATAAGAGTGTTGAATATAGAAGGCAAGAGAGAATAAAGTTAAACATTAATAAACGTTTTAAGTTTCACATAAGGAAAGTTGTGTTGCCACTGAAAAAGCAGGAGATTAGTAAAAGAATCTGTTTAGTCTTTGTTTTCTCTCTCTCTCTTTTTTTCCCCCCCCGGAGCTGAGGACCGAACCCAGGGCCTCTACCACTGAGCTAAGTCCCCAACCCCTGTTTAGTCTTTGTATATGTGTGGTAAGGCTGGAGGAGTACTGTACAAGTGCCAGTTTGAAGTAGCTCTGATTTTGAATCATTATCTTGGGGTATACGCAATTTAAATGTGTTGGGGTTTTTTGTTGTTGGTTTTTTTGGGTGGTTGTTTGTTTGTTTGTTTTGTTTTTTGAGACAGGATTTTTCTGTGTAGCCCTGGCTGTCCTGGAACTCACTATGTAAGCCTGCTGGCTTCGAACTCACAGAGATCCACCTGCCTCTGCCTCTCAGGTGCTGGGATTAAAGGCGTGTGCCACCACCGCCCAGCTTGCAATTTAAATTTTAATTATCTGTGGTGTGTCTGTGTCTGTGTCTGTGTGTCTGTGTGTGTGTGTGTGTGTGTCTGTCTGTCTGTCTCTCTGTGGGTATATACACATGAGTACAGATGCCTGAGGAGGCTAGGGAGGTCAGATTCCTTGGAATTGGAGTTATAGGCAATTGTGAGCCTCTGGGAAACAAATTCAAACTTGGTTCCCCTACAAGAACTGCAAAGATTCTTAATTGCTGAGCCATTTCTCCAGCTCCTAAGTGTTTGTTTTTAAAGAAATGCTACTACATCCTAGGCTTATAAAGGATGCTAGGAGAAGTGTTTATAGTCAACACAGTGTGAGAAAACCCTCTTTGAGGACCTGAGGAGAGGGCTCAGGGATGTGGGGTTCTGTCTTGGCGTTGGCTGTGCCAGCGTGAGGACCTGAGTTGGGATCCCCAGCACCCATATGAGAAGCCAGGCACAGAGGCCCATGCCTCTGACCTCAGTTGCTGGGGAGCGGAGACAGGCAGATCCCAGGGGCTTGCTGGCAGTCATTCCAGTGAAAGACCCTGTCTCGACATAGCAAAAGTGTCACCCTCTGGTTTCCACCTACACACACACACAGGTGTGTGCACACACATGCACACGTGCATGGAGGGGCATGTGTCCCCACAGTCTAATTCTAGCACCAGGACACTATGTTTAGTAATTACTGTTTTGCAGGGCTGCATAGTGAGACTCTGTCTCCACAAAGGTTACTGAGTCCTGTCGATAATGTCTTCCCGTGTGCTCCTGCTGCTGAGAAAGTTTAGTTTATAAGTGAGGTGCAGCAAGAGAGTCACAATAAGAAATGATAAAGTAAGATAACTATAGCTATGCTTTAATAAAAAGATATTTGAAACTTTTAAATTGTTCATTTTTAGAATTTTTCCATCTAAGTGTTTTCCAACCACAATCAGCTGTGGATAACTGAAACTTTGCTAAAGCAAAACTGTGGATAAAGAGGTTGCTGTAAATGCCTCCCAGAGTCGATATATGTTTATGAGGCAGAGAAAGCTTATCACCTCATATTCTTACTATATTTGTTTATTGGGCAGTATAAACCCCTCTCTGATTAATAATATATTCTTATCTAAAAGAGTGATTCTTCATGCATGGCTAAGAAAAGACCTTGTGATTGTGAAGGAGGAGGGAGCAATAGCCACAGCTGTCTCTGGAAGGTAATTATTGTAGCTCACTCAATCAAGCCTAAAGCAATGGGGAAGGAAGGCTTGCACTGCCAGACCCATTTTGATATAACACCCACATGCTTTCCGTGTACAGAATGAGCCTTGTGGACACTAGTGGTCTAAACGTCTAATACTGTTCTGATGGAGGGGAAATACAGAAGGAAGGAATCTGCCTAGAAGAAAGAGTTTCACATTTGTTCTGACTACCAATCAGTTCTAATCCTTTAATGGGAGTTATGGTGTTTGAGCTGAGGACTGGAGGACATTAAAGAACCTATGAGTCACTCCCCTTCTGAAGGGAATCCACCCTGACTAGCCTGGTGAGATTTTGGCTGACACCATGGGACAAAGAGCCTCCCCTTCCCCACCAATGTGAGACGAACCACCTCATTAGGAGAGTTTTACTCTTGAGTGTGCTCTGTTTCTATGTGCACAGTTTTGGTGTGATTTAATAAAAATTGATTTTTCATTAAGCCTTTTTATTAGTTTTGTTTTATTTTGTTTTATTTTGGAGACAGTGTTTCTCTGTATAGCTTTGGAGCCTGTCCTGGATCTCACTCTGCAGACCAGGCTGGCCTCGAACTCACAGAGATCTGCCCACCTCTGACTCCCAAGTGCTGGGATTAAAGGTGTACGCCACCACCGCCCCGCCTTTTTATTAGTTTTATTGACATTTCAAATGACGTGTGGTTAGGTCTTTTTGTGATTTTCAGAGCTGTGCTGGTTGTCAGTAATATCCCTTCTCACCAATACCTCTTCAATACCTTACTAATCTACCACTCTATGGTTAGAAACATTTTTATGTATGTAGTGTGAATAAGTTCCTTTTCTGTTTATATTTTTACTCTTGAATATTTAGTTTCAGTAGATTGTTCAGTTATTTACTGGTAAAAATAGTGGCTTACTTGTTCTCTTCTCTTTGCAATGTATCTCATTTTTATTTGAAATTTTTAATTTGATTTTGCTTATAGAAATGAGCAGAATGTTGTATGAAATGTAGTTTTTAAATTTTGATTCTTTTTCTATATGATGAGACTATTAACAAAAATAGATTCAAGAGTTTAAAAAATTTTTTTTACTAATTTTCTTCTTCATATCACCTTTGTTTGTTTGTTTGTTTGTTTGAGACAGGATTTCACCACGTAACTCTGGAACTTGATAGGTAGACCAGGCTGTAATCATCGTGAGACCTTGGGGGTATTCCCTTTCTCCATTGCATGTACCCTTAGCCCATTTGGGATACACTCATTGGCTTTGAGGACCTAACAGGTGTCGTGCATGCCCACATGATTCAGATACCAAGGTATTCCAAGGCTCTGACCCTTAGTGTCAGTTATGTCCCACCCCAGATGAGACATGCTCACTGCTGAACTCTCCCACACTTACCTTATGAGGCCCACCTCCCTTTTGCTTGGTGTGGCTTTGGCCATATCTAGTCCTATAGTTAAGTTTACTGTCCAAACTGTTATCCGAGTTACATTTTAAACTTGTTCTATGCTTAATGTTTAACCCTGTTAAAGACAGCTTTGCTGTGGATGCAGATGAATTGGCAGTAGGCTGGTTTACATGTCACTGTTTTCAGAACTTCTGATGGACTTCTCCGGTCTCTTATTCTAATTTTCAGTTAGTGCTGACTACTGTCATTTTGTCCAAGTTAGTCAATATTGCTATTTCCTTTGGGAGGGAATAAATAGAAAGACCTAAATAATTGCCTTAGGGTGTTACCATGGAACTACACAAGGAAAACAAGCCTACTGCTTTCGACTGCCTCCAGAACTCTCCTTCCTCACATTTGGCCTCCATGCTTGAGATCCTCAGAGTTTCCCATGTTTCACCTCTGCAAGTTAATGCCTCCTCCTCACCCAGGATCTGCCTTGGCCTCTCAGCCTTTCGGAAGCCTGCCATCATCGCTTACCTCCATCTCCCCCTCCTAAACAGTCGCCCGGTCCTCATCCCCTCCTTAGCTCGCGTTCTGCCGGAGGACTTCCCCCAACACATGCTAGCCATTAGTTTACCCGGCTGTTATTTATTGTCAGTAGGTGTCCCCGCTGAGACTGATGCCCTTTATACATCTAGACTCTAGCCTGATGCATATATATTTGACACTTAGTTGGAAAACAAATGCCCAGCTTTCTAGAGACTCTCCCAGGAATGGAAACTATCAGTAGCTTTCCCACCATTTATCTAATGTAAAAACATCCCAGGGCTAGAGAAATGGCTTCACTCAGGCTTAAGAGTACTTGTTACTCTTGTAGAGAACCCAGGTTTGGATCCCAGCACCCATGTAGTAGCTCATGACCATCTGGAACTTCAGTTTCAGGGCACACAATGCTGCCTTCTGGCCTTTGTGGGCACCCACAAACACACGGCAGACCCAACAGGCAGGCAAATACATACAAGTAAAGAAATAAAATCTTCAAAAAACAAAATTCAAGAATTTACTTTTCTTTTATTTATTTGTTTGTTTTAATTTTTTGAGACAAGATTTCATTACTTAGCTCATGGTGGCCTTGATCTCTGTTATCCCAAGGTGATTACAGACTGGCAATCCTCATGTCTCAGCCTCTTGTATGCTGGGGTTACATCCCTATGCTACCAAATCCTACTAGAATTCAGTTCTTATTTTTTATTTTTATTTTATTTTTTGGTTTTTTGAGACAGGGTTTCTCTGTGTAGCTTTGCGCCTTTCCTGGAACTCACTTGGTAGCCCAGGCTGGCCTCGAACTCACAAAGATCCGCCTGTCTCTGCCTCCCGAGTGCTGGGATTAAAGGTGTGTGCCACCACCAGCCGGCTTAGAATTCAGTTCTTAAGAAACTTCTGCCCTGCCAGGTGGTGGTGATACACACCTTTAATCCCAGCACTCGGGAGGCAGAGACAGGTGGGTCTCTGAGTTTGAGACCAGCCTGGTCTACAGAGTGAGATCCAGGACAGCCAGGGCCACACAGAGAAACCCTGTCTCAAAACAACCCTCCTGTCCCCCTCCCAAAAAAAAAAAAAAAAAGATTAACTTCTGCCCTATGAACAATAATTCTGTTGGTTGGCATTCAGCAATTACAGAAGTAAATGAACCAATCATGTATGCAGAAAAAGGTGGAGAAGGTAAGAATGAGAGATAAAAGGGAATGAGTTAGCAAAAAGCTACACAGTTGCAAACCAGCTCGGTGAGTCATCCGTGAAGCAAGGCTCGTTTCAGAAGGGCTGGCCAGGGAGCAAAGAGCAAAGGCAATCCACAGTGGATGCAAACAGGCAGTCAGGAGCCGGTGAGTACCCTACCTCATGGGGCCCGAGCCTCTGCCATTGTGGTCGCCCATACTCTAAAGGGCAGGGGAGACTGAGAAGAAGCTAACTGTGAAGGTCGGGAACACTGGGCCTTTATAACAGAGCACTGGTGTTCCCTCTGGTTATAAAGAAACAGCGAGGAGGATCTGAGTTAGAGGCCAGCCTGAGCCCCACAGTGAGACCTTATCAGAAAACAAACAACCCAAAAACCACTCTTGAAAAGACCTTAGCAGGAGATGGGCATACATTACCTGACCCGAGGATTTAAAGCAATTGCAGGGGCTGTGTTGGGGAGAAGAGATTGAGCAAGAGATTATTGCAGAATACAATTCTGGAAACAGTGGGTTGAAATATATTGCATTCTCCCCAGTCTGTAAAAAGGAAACAACTGTCTACATTATTTTGAGAAACACATGAAACTTAGCTCGTTAGGACAAAATGGAATCTGTGTGTAATCTACACATAGGGATAAATGTCTGTCCTTGACAGCTTGGAGTCATTCTCTCCCCTGTGGGGTGATTAATCTTTTGGAAAGGAGTCAAGCTCCTGTACTGTAGAAATGGTCCAGACCTATGTCTGAGCTATTAGACATGTCTGCTTTGATCCCTTCGGGGTACTTACCCAGCACCCACTGTGTATTATCACTGTTCTAGTAATAAACACGGAAGCAGAACTCAAAACTCCCTCTAGACAGGTAGCTCACATGGAGGATAGAAGTGGAGAGAGGAGGAACGTGGGTGTTGGGAGGAGAGAATCACTGTGAAGAAACATAAAGAATGAGCATGTGGTCAGCTGAGTAGCATTTTTTAAAAAGGAGGGCGGGGAGGATGTCACTGAGAAAGTGACATCTGAGTAAAGACTGTTAAACAGTGAACGAGCGAGCTGTGCAGGTCTTGTGAAATGCAGTGCCGGTCTAGAAACTGCACATTGAAAACCCTGCTAATACCATTTTCAAAATAACAGTCTTAAAGAAAAGGAGCTTGCAGGAGGCGTTGGAAGGCGGTGCTGAGGGCAAAGGGCATCTCGTGTGTCCTCTTGCTCTCTTGTAAACCCTCTGCTGCACCTTCCCTTACACAAGCATGACTCTGCAGTTTCTCATGCTGTGAAAACAGATGCTTAGCGTGTGTTTCCCCCTTTTTGAACTCTCTTCTGGACGAAAACAAATGTTTGCTTAGTGAAATGTTTGCTGGAGAGGTTTATGGAAACCACAGTAATACAGAAAATAGAGAGACCCCGGAAGGAGTTTAGTGACAGATTGAGAAAGCTGGTGCCTGGGCTTTTCAGAGAGAAGAGGGACCAAATGTTGAACAAAATCTAAAACAGCCAGGCATGGTGTGCACGATGCTAATTGCAGCACTGAGAGGCAGAGGCAGGCTGATCTCTGTGAGTTCAAGCCCAGCCAAGACTACATAACAAAAACCTTGCCTCAAAAACCAAGAAAATCTAAAATAGTATTTCTGCTTTCAGATATTTCAGTTGAGCTACATGAGTAGCCCACTTGCTGTAAAGAAAGAGCCAGCCCGAGGGAGTGCTTTAAGAAGTGAGTACAAATCTGGCCTGGCAGCTGCCCTGTCTGTCCTTGGTTTCCTGGGATGGAGTGTCCTTTGGGATTCTGAAAGATTAGCAATTCTCATTGTCTCTTTCCCTAAATAATAGCTTTCATTCCTAGCCTTAGGATGGAAGTTGAGTCTTGGTGTTTGAATAGATATTTAAACTTCCACTGCAGTATATTGGTGTAACTTTTATTTATTTACTTATTTATTTAGGTTTTTCAAGACAGGGTTTCTCTGTGTAGTTTTGGTGCCTGGCCTGGATCTCGCTCTGCTGGGATTAAAGGCATGCACCATTGCCACCTGGCTGATGTAACTTTTAAATTTTGGTAGTTCTTTTAAATTTATTTTGTTTTGTTTTCAAAACAGGGTTTCACTGTGTAGCTTTGGAGCCTGTCCTGGAACTCACTTTGTAGACCAGGCTGGCCTCAAACTCACAGAGATCTGGCTACCTCCCACCCCCCTACCCCCCACCCCTCCAAGAGCGCTGGGATTAAAGGCATGTGCCACTGCCTGGCCCCTTTTAAATGATTTTAAACTACAAGTTTAAACTTCCATTTACTTTACTTTATATAATATGTTGTTTCTGGGGAGAGAGATGTTTTGGTTAAACAAACCCCAGCTGGTTAACAAAGGAGAATAAGCAAGGACTCCTAATCTGTATACTCCAAATGTACCAAGTATTCTATTAGAGGTAAAAAGCCTGGGGAATACCTGTGGTTTCAGATCTTGTGAATTAACCAGCATTTGTGACTTAACATAAAAAAATGCAGAAATAAAACATGGATCAGAAGACTCAGAACTGTCTGGAGTAAATACTAATTGCTGACTAAGCAAGACTTAACTGTTAGAGGATAGCTTTGTCATTTTTCATTAATACCAGGAAAATGTGCGGCCTAAAGCAGGAGCAAACAGCCAGGAGATGGCTGGAGGTGTCCAGAGTCACTCCTGGTTGTCACAGCTGGTGTACTGGGCGGGCAGCAGTGAAGCCTCGTACAGGTGTCTAGTGAGAATAGGCCAGAGATGCTGCTAAACAACTGCCTATGCACAGGACAGCCTGTGACTAAGAACCAGCCCCCCCAGATGTTAGTGCTGAGTCTGAGAAACCCCGACTTGAAGGCCTCTAGTTCTCTTTATAGTTTAGCTCAGCTACAAATCAACAAAACAGCGTTCTGTTTTGTTTTTCATGTAATGTCCATCTAGGAAAGAATAAATGTTTAAAACAACCAGGTAGAGTCAATTCCATCGTTCCACTGATGCTCTTACTGAAGGTTTGGGTTTTTAAAATTTATTTATTTATTTATTTATTTATTTTTCGTTTTTTTTTTTTTTTTTTTTTTTTTTTCGAGGCAGGGTTTCTCTGTGTAGTTTTGGTGCTGTCCTGGATCTCGCTTTGTAGACCAGGCTGGCCTTGAACTCATAGAGATCTGCCTGGCTTTGCCTCCTGAGTGCTGGGATTAAAGGCATGTGCCGTTTAATTATGTGGTGGGTGAGTACTTGCATGAAAGTGTCAGATCCTCTGGATCTGGAATTATAGAGAGTTATAAACTACTCCGTGTGAGTGCTGGGAACTGAACTCAGGTCCTCTGTAAGAGCAGAACATAATCTTACCTTCTGAGCTGTCTCTCTAGCCCTGCTACTGAAAGTTTTCATCACAGATTTCAAGAACATTCACAACTCCTTTAATGGCTCTGATGCATTATGATGGAAAAAAAAGCCTCTTGTACATTTTGAAAGTGTTAATAATAATAATAATAATAATAATTGATAATAATATAACAATAATAACAAATTCATTGTCTCTTCCCATTTCCCACAACATCAGTCCTAGGAAAAGATTAGAAGATATTAATATAATCAATCTTTAAACAATATCTTGTGATTTGAAAGAGAAAACTGGTGATATTTTGTTTGTACTCTAACAAATAAAATTTGACTGAAGATCAGAGGACAGACCCAGCCACTAGATTAAACACAGAGGCCAGGCAGTGGTGGCACACACCTTGAATCCTAGCACTCGGGAGGCAAAGATTCACTTGGATCTCTGAGTTCAAAGCCCCTCTGGACTACACGAGATTAACCCAGTCTAAAACAGAAACAGCCAGGCAGTGGTGGCACACACTTTTAATCCCTGTACTTGGGAGTCACACACCTTTAATCCCAGCACTAGGAAGGTTGAGACAGGAAGTGATATGGCTGGGCAGAGAAAGGAATACAAGGCAGGAGGAGACAGGAGTTCAGTGCCCTTTCGGCTGAGGACTCAGGGGCATTCAGGCTGTGGATTTGTGGAGACAGGGTCTTCCCTTTTCTGCTGAGAGCTGGTGAGGTGAGAAGTGGCTGTGGCCTGTTTCTTCTGATCCTTCAGCATTTACCCTGATATCTGGCTCCAGGTTTTTATTATAAGACCAATTAGGCTTCGTGTAGCAGAAAACCATATAGGAAGGAAACAGAACACTTGCTCTTCCTGTTTACAGGCGGGAGTGAAGGATCAGGGACTCCCTCAGGACGGTGTGGCTCCCCAATAGAGACACACGCCGGGCTGAAACCCAGGACTCAGACCTGACCGTCTACTCTCTCCGCTGTGTTCCATGCCTTTGTGCTAGGTTTCCAGCAGCGACTGGACAAATTCAAAACAAATAGTTGCCTAACTACTGCTTTTGTCTCTTCTGAGGGCACAGTTAAAAATACGGTGGCTAGAGCCAAGTGTGGTGGCGTACACACCCTCGATCCCAGTACTTGGGAGGCAGAGGCATGTGAGTCCCTGTAGGTTTTTGGACAGCCTGGTCTACATAGTGAGTTCCAGGACAGCCAGGGATACATAGACTCTGTCTCAACACATGAACACATATACACTTGCCATAAGAAGGGAATTTGAAATCAGAGAAAAAGAAAGATGAAACATCAAATTTCTGGTCAGGATTTCACCACTGACTTGCTTTATGACTTCCAGCAAGACGTAGAATGTCTCCAGCATAATTTGTCCATTCACAGGCTGCTCAGCAGTGAAGGGCACAGGCTGCTCCTCCAGGGGACCCAGGCTCAATGTTCACTACCCACATGGCTATGAACAGTGGTTGTGTAACTCCATTTCCGGGTATTTGACTCCCATTCAGGCCTCCCTGGCCATGGAGCATGCACATGATACACAGACCTGTATACAGGCAAAAGAGATCAGTGCACAAGAAATTTGTCCATTCACTCTTAAGTTTTCGTGGCAATAACATGATCTGAAACTTAAAGCCCATGGTGGTCCTGTTAGGTGTTTTTAAATTGTATTGACCTTGCCTCAAAACAACAACAACATCAAAAAAATATGTTGACTTATTTCCTTAAAATGTTGTACATGAAACCCTCTACCAATATTGATCACAGGTGGCAGGCAGTTCAGTGACCTGCTTCTTGAAGGCAATAAGCATAAGGATAGAGATTTTATAACTTTTTTGTTGTTGAGACAAAGTCTCATTGATTCCAGGCTGACTTAAATCCATTGTGTAGCTGAGGATGACCTTGAGCTTACTCTTTTTGTTTTTTTAGACAAGATCTCACTATGTAGCTCTGGCTGGCCTAGAGCTCACTGTGTAGACCAGGCTAGCCTGAAACCCACAGAGACAGACTGGCCTGTGTCAGCCTCCCTGACCTTAAAGTTTGATCATCTTGCTGGTTTCAAATGCACTGCTCAGCTGAGAATGATCTTGACCTCCTAATCTCCCTACTTCCATCTGTTTTCAGTTGCTAGGATTACAGGCACATACTGACACCTGGCTATGGGGGTCAGGATCAAACCTAGTGCTTCATGTGGACTGTACAAGCACTTGACCAGCTGAGCTCCCTTTAGGTCCTGAGCTTCATACCGTCTTTACCACTTTAATTTAGAAGTGAAGCCTTTTTTCTTCAGCACTAAGGGTTAGATCTCGGGCCTCTTGAATCGTAGGAAAGGACAAGTAGGAAAGTTATGTCCCCAGCAACCCCATACCAGCACTGCTGTTGCCTTGTTTTCAGACAGGGTCTCATATATCCCAGGCTGGTCTCAAACTTACAGTATAGGTGACTTAGTTAGGGTTTCTATATAAATGGAAGGTTTCTTATAAATGAAAACATTTAATTGAGGATGGCTTACAGTTTCAGACCTTCAGTCCATTATCGTCATGGTGGACATGGCAGAGTGCAGGCAGACATGGTGCTGGAGAGGGATCTACATCTTGATTCAAAGACAACAGGAAGTGAACTGTGTCACTGGGTGTAGCTTGAGCATAGGAGACCTCAAAGCCCGCCTCCACAGTGACACACTTCCTCCAACAAGGTCACACCCACTCCAACAAGGCCACTCCTCCTAATAGTGCCACTTCCTACAGGCAAGAATTCAAACACATGAGTCTTTGGGGGCCATGCCTATTCAAACCACCCCAGTAGGCAAGGATGATTTGAAATTCTGACTCCTTTGCCTCTACTTTCCTGAGTGCTGAGATGACACACTTGTACTTCCATGCCTGGTTCATGTGGTGCTGAGTATCAAACTCAAGGATTTGAACATGCTAGTCAAGCATTCCAGTTGACCTAGATCCCCCTTTAAAAATGTTCCATTTTGAGATAGTTTTCTTAAGTTGAACAGGCTGACCTTAAACTTACTCAGTAGCCCAGGTAGATCTCTAACTTGTGATCCTTCCAGCCTTAGCCTCGTGAATAGCTGGGATCACAGGTCTCTGCCATCAGGCCCAGTTAAGTGAACTTCTTAAGTGCCAGTCAGAACCAAGAGGATGGAGGCATGTTCGTGTGTGATATGAAGGCAAATTTGTCAAAATGGAAAGAAGAAAGTTAATCCGAACCATACAGAAGCAGGAAGAAGACAGCCTTTGAGTATGTGAACACCACCCTCTAATTCAGGACAAAGTGTGGGAAAGGATATTTTAAATCCCAGTTTCCTACTGCAATCAGATACTCTTCAGAAGAAGGGCTGGAGAGCCTGTGTGGCCCTGGTTTAGCTTGTTGTACTGGTTATGAGAAATGGAGAAGGAACACCTTGGAGACTGGTAGGGTTTCCACAATGAGTTACTTATTTGTTTATTTTTAAAATAGGTTCACCATGAAAGCCCATCCGCTAACCCGTGTCCCTTTGTCCCCTAAGCCCCTACAGCAGTGTGAGCAGCCCTGCTTCAGCTGCACAGCCTCAAGCCCACATCGTGGGAAGAATGGCCACTTCCTGGGGTGCTCTCCTGTTCGCACTGATGCTGGCCTGCGTCGGCAGCACTGTCTTCTACAGGGAGCAGCAGACTTGGTTCGAGGGTGTCTTCTTGTCTTCCATGTGCCCCATTAATGTCAGTGCCAGCACCTTTTATGGAATTATGTTTGATGCAGGCAGCACCGGAACTCGAATTCATGTTTATACTTTTGTGCAGAGAACAGCAGGTAAGTGCAGCCGGGACCCTTTGCAGTCTACATGTGTTTACACCTTAGCATCTTCTTCCAGAAACAGATGTGCTGGGTGTGTGTGTGTGTTAGAGAGCCTGCCAGCTGTTGGGATCTTCAGAGAGATTATTGATATTGTTGAACACATAGTTTAGTTTATGGAATTAAGAGAGACTTGTGTGGGACAGACTAGGGGCGTAGCCTGGTTGGAGGAACATTCATGAAGTCCTGGGTTTGATCCACAACAGCACATAAACTGTGGTGAAAGCAGGAGAATCAGGAGTTCAGGGTCATCCTCAACCACACAGGGCATTCGAGACCCAGCAGGCACTGTCTCAGATGAGAGAGAGAGTGTGTTTTGTCCAAGTAGAGCTGTAATTTGTGCTTCATCCTCTCCAAAGGTTAGTACCCCAGAGATCCGGAATATTGAGAATGTTGGCAATGATTCTGGGGAGAAGTGTCGGTACGAGTTTTCACTGCCATCCTTAGAAAGGGGACTGAGGAGATGTTGGAGACTAACTTTTTTCTGGATTGTCAGTTTCCTTTCCTTGTGTTATCTGAAGAGCCCAGGGAGCACAGGCAGGAGGACCTTCAAGGCTAGCTGAGTTTGTGCAGGGAGTTCAAGGCCAGCCTGAGCTACACAGTGAAACCCTGTCTCAAAAATGTATTAACAGTTTGGGAAAAAAAAAAAAAAACACAACACACACAACCGAGTTGGAAGGAGTAAGAGCCAGAGTCCCACCAGAGAGGTGGCAAAGGACCCTCAGGGCTGCTTAGCACCCTGTGGTCTCCCTCCCACTGCTTCTGCAAAGCACTCCTCACAGCTTGGATGGAGACTGTGGAAATCTATTAAATCATACAGCAGTGTCTAGAGATTAGCATCTAAAATAATCTCTCCCCCTCTTCTCTCTGTTCCATGGACAAAATAGGACAGCTCCCCTTTCTGGAAGGTGAAATTTTTGATTCTGTGAAGCCAGGACTTTCTGCGTTTGCAGATCAACCCAAGCAGGTGAGTGTTATGATTGACGGGTTTGTTTCCATGTTATTTATGATAGGAGCGAACCCAGGGTGAGTGCTCTGTGGCTGAGCTCTGTCCAAGAACCCTTTTTACTTCTTATTTGGGACAGCATCTCGCTAAGTGGACACAGCTGGCCTTGAGGAGCTCACTCAGTGGCATTAGAAGGCCTTAAAATTGTGATCCTCCTGGCTCAGCCTCTTGAATAGCTGTAACTAGACCTACAAAACCAGGCCTGACTTAATTTGATGTTTAGGGTCTCAGTGCCTTGATAGGTCTACAACACCCCTGTCGCTACACAACTCATGCTGTTCAGTAATAATATTGACGGCATAAGAGACCATTTTTCCTTCCTTAGTGAGTCTTCTGAGTAACCGTAACTGTATACCCCAGACTCAGAAGGAGTAGGAAGAAGGCTAGCACATAGATTTTGGGAGCGGGGCAGATGCCTCAGTGAATCAGAGTACTTGTGCAATTGTGAGGAGCTGAGCTCAGATCTCAGCACCCATGTAAAGTTGGACATGTCACTGCCTGACTGCTGGGGAGCGGAGACAGGAGGATTGATCAGGCTTGCTAGGCCAGCCTAGCCAGGTGTGATGGCTCACACTGTAATCCCATCATTTGGGAGACTAAGGCAGGAGAATTGCTAAGAGTTTGAGGCCAACTTAGGTGACATAGTGAATTGTTTTTGTCTTGTTTTGACATCCTGGGCTAAAGAGAGACTTTGTCTCAAACAAACAGTGGACAAATAAAACAGTGTGAGCTTAAAGAACTGAGATGCGTTTTCTAGTTCAGCAGGTAAATGGCAAATGTGCTAGGAACTGAACTATTGAAAGCAGCTACATGAGCAGAAGACGATTTGACATTTACAAAGGATGATACATTATGTTTGCTGAGGGAGGAGTGTGGTGGCTCACACCTGTCGTGTCAGCCTGTGGGAGACTGAAGCAGGAGGATCAAAAAACGTTCAAGGGGCTATACAGTGATACTTTGTCTCAAGAGGTAGCTCATTATCAGAATAAATTTTCACTTAGTAAAGCAGTGGAATTAATTTTTCATTTTATTTTTTGTATGGGCGTTTTCCTGTATGTATGTCTGTGCACCACGTGCATGCAGTGCCTGTGGTGGCCAGAAGAGGGCATCAGATACCTCCAGGACTGGAGTTACAGCAGTTGTGAGCTACCATCTGGGTGCTGGGAATCAAACCTGGGTCCTTGGAAGAACTGAGCCAACTCTCCTGCCCCAAACATGGAGTTTTATATAATAGTCTTCATTTATCATAGGTTAATGATCTGCTGTGCCATGTATGTTGGTACTGGTGATATTTTAAAAAAGAACCTATCACATTCTATCCTAGAGGTAACAGCTACAGCTAGCATTTTTGTGAGTGCTGTGCCTCATCCAGTGCACACGGCAGTTTAGTGGCAATATGAGACATACTTCCCAGCCCCTAGCCTCGAAAAAACAAGCCCCAAAAAGCTGTGTAACGCCCATTACATCAGCAAGTTCCCTGACTTGATGGCCTAAATCTAATTTACAGAAACATAACATAACAATCATTCAAAATGACAGCTCTGTAAAAGAGTAAGTTTTGGGCTGGAGAGATGGCTCAGCGGTTAAGAGCACTGACTGCTCTTGCAGAGGACCTGGTTCACTTCCCAGCAACCACATGGTGGCTCACAACTCTCTGTAACTCCAAGATCTGATACCCTTACATAGACATGCATGCAAGAAAACACCAATGCACAAAAAATAAAATAAATAAATTATCTTTAAAAAAGAGTAAGTTTATGACTCTCAAAAAGAAATGGAGTCTCCTTCTTTCAAGTACCCCATTTCCCTGGGTTTTGTTTCTGCGGAGCAGAGGGTCTGGAGCATTCCCTCTACCAGATTCCTTCTGTTGCTTCCCCTGAAGGAAGTGGCCTGCCACTGGATGAATGTGTTTTCTCTTTGAAAGGGTGCTGAGACTGTTGAAGGACTCTTAGAGGTGGCCAAAGACTCAATTCCCAGAAGTCACTGGAGAAGGACCCCGGTGGTTCTGAAAGCAACAGCCGGCCTGCGTTTGCTGCCAGAGCACAAAGCCCAGGCTCTGCTCCTGGAGGTGAGATTTGAACCGGAGTCTTGGTTAATGCTGGGTTTGGGTTTTTCCTCTGAGAAGTCCTTTGGAGTGACATTGCTTTCGGTGTCCCATCACTGCTCAGTCATTGTGGGGATAGTAAGCTAGTCATTTACATTTTAAATTATCATCTTTGAAAGTTCAAAGTACTCCCTTCCATGGTATGCATTTATTTGTTTGTTTATTTTGAATGTGTTTGTGTGTGTAAATTCCACATGTGCCACAGTATAGCATGGAGATCAGAGGACAACTTTCAGTTCATTCACACCTTCTACCACGTGGATCCTGGGGATCAAACTCGGGTCATCAGGCCTGGGGACAAGTGCCCTTACCCACTGAGCCATCTCACCTGCCCTCCAAGATAGTCTTTATTTGAGTTTTCTAGAGGTATAATATAGAAACAGTTTTAAATAAACTCTGTTGAGGAAAATTGATGTATAGTGACATATGTCTATTCATAGAGCTGGGGACATAGCTCAGAGTGTGAGCATCGGGTCCCCAGCACATACATAAAAACATCAGGCCTGGTGGCACACCCTCAGAAGCTCAGTGTTGGGAAGATTTGGACGGGATCCCTGGGGCTTGTTGGCCAACCAACCAACCTAGCCTGATCACCCAGGTCCCTGTGAGAAATCCTGTCTCAGAAATTAAGGTGACAGACCTTGAGAAAGGAAATTCAAAGTTGACCTCTGCCCTACATACATCTGTGCACACAAATGTGTACACACACACACACACACACACACACACACATGCAAACATGCACAAACACAAGTTAAAATGTAAATATACATTAAAGTGTTCAGATAAAGGTGTTTTGACAAATAGAGACGTATTTGTGTCCTTTTACAGTTAGTTTTCACTACCCTTGAAGCCAGGCAACCACAGATCTGGTTCTCTCACTGTAGATAAGGTTTGTTTCTTCTTATGTTTCATACAAATGGAATTATACAGTTGATAGTCTCTGGCTTTAGAAGTTTTTTTTTCTTTCTCTCAGCATAAAATGTTGAGAATATTTTTTTAAAACATTGCCTTTCAAATAAAAAATTTAAGTATAGTTTTATTAAACTTAATATTTTATTGTATTACTTATATAATAAACATAAGACATAATAAACATTAGATTTCATGTTGTAAAGAACATTTAGGCAGAATCTCATTTTAATTAAAATAAAATCACAGCAGAGTGGGAGTCTGCCCTCTAACATAGACTCCACCTAAATCATGTTCTTGTCTGAGTCTGAGGTGAGTCGTCAACAAGGTCTTAGTGTCAACAGGATTTCTTGACTCTCAGCCAGAGGGTTTGAGTCTCTTGTCTAAGCATGTCTGTGAGAATTCAAATCCCGATTCTTTTTTTTTTTTTTAATTTATTGAACTTTTATTTTTATGTACATTGGTATGAGGGTGTCAGATCCCCTGAAACTGGAGTCATAGACAGCTGTAAGCTGCCATGTGGTTGCTGGGAATTGAACCCTGGTCTTCTGGAAGAGCAGCCAGTGCTCCTAACCACTGAGCCATTTTCCCAGCCCCTCAAATCCCGATTTACTTATTTTTATTTTGCTTGCATGCATTTATGTATCTGAATGCATGCCTGGTTCCTGTGGAGGTGAGAAGAGGGGGTAAGATCCCTTGAAACTGAAGTAATAGATGATTGTGAACCATGTGGGTGATGAGAATGGAACCAGGTCCTCTGCAAGAGCAGCCAGTGCTCTTCTTCATCACCAAGCCATCTCCAACCCCTAAGATCTCAATTCTTCATCCTCATTCATTCATTCATTCATTCATTCATCTACCTCCTGAGTGCTTCCTGTGTTTTGTGAATTACTGGAGACATAGACAAGGAACAAAATGATGGTCAGTGCCCACATGGGGCTTACATTCTAGTGTTGGGAAGACAGATTATTTCATGCCCTGAAGATTCTGTGGGAAGATAGAAGAGGGTAAAGCATCTAGGGAATGCTGGGTGGGGGCATTGCTGTTTTAAGTAGAGCAAAGATCTCTTTGAGCAATATGGGTTCTTAACTACTGAGCCATCTTTCTAGCCAAATCTCTTAGATGTAATTTATTTGATCAGAGATCTGAGGAGAACGAAGGATTGTACAAGACTTTGTAAGAAGATTCTTTCAGACAAACAGCAGGTGTAAAGCCTGAAGTCACAAACAGCTTCCAGGAAGTACTGTGGCTGGCTTGAGAGGAAGGGGAGCAGTCAGGAAGCTGGGTGACAGGCAGTAATCATATCAGTATTAAAAGACAAACGTTTTTACTTACTTTTTTAAAACTTTTGTGTATATAAATAATATATACATATATAATATATATAATACATATATATATATATATGTATTTATGAGTGCTCTGTCTGCATGTATGCCTGCACACCAGAAGAGGGCATCAGATCCCATTATAGATGGTTGTGAGCTGTCATGTGGGTATTGGGGAATTGAACTCAGGACCTCTGGAAGAGCAGCTGGGGCTCATAACTGCTGAGCCATCTCTCCAGCCTGGGCTTTTGTTGTTGTTAAGGAAGCTATCAGGATATTTTGAACTAAGGAGAAATAATCTGTTGTCCATTTTAAAAACTCATACATCAGTACCTTCATTTTGATTGCTCGCATCCACACAAGGTAAGCATGGCAGTGTGCACCTGTGGCCCCTTACTGGGAAGACAGAGACAGGAAGGTCTCGAGGGCTTCACTGACCTCCAGGTTCATGAGACACTGTCTCATCTAGTAAGGTGGAGAGTGATTGAAGGAGACACCTGAGGTTGGCCTCCATACACATGTGCTCACACACAAATACATATACATAAACAAACAGACAAACAAACAAACAAATACAAATATGCTACATTGAGAATAAACTTGGGGCAGAAGATGGGAGTGGAGAAAGCAAACTGAGAACAGCAAACTGAGTGGAGTCCTTTTGATTTATACTTGGAGAATCCCCCATCTATAATAGTGATGTAAAAATCAACTATAATATAGGCCAGTGTGATGACTCAGCATTAGGGGTGCTTGCCACCAAGCTTGGTAACCTGAGGCTTTTTTGTTGTTGTTGTTGTTGTTTTAGTTTTTTGAAACAGGGTTTCTCTGTGTAGTTTTGGTGCCTGTCCTGGAACTCGCTCTGTAGACCAGGCTGGCCTTGAACTCACAGAGATCCTTCTGGCTCTGCCTCCCAAGTGCTGGGATCAAAGGTGTGCATCATCATCACCACCACCACCACCACCACCACCACCACCACCACCACCACCAGGCAGCAACCTGAGTTTTATCTTTAGGACTCACATAGTAGAAGGATCGGACTGACCCTTAGTAGTTTTCTTCTACCCTCCAGACATGTGCTGTGGCATGTACAGGCCCACATGAATGCACACATATGTGCACACTCACACATAAAAATCCATAAATGTAATTTAAAATCGTTCTAAGGCCATAATGCATGCATCAGTGGCCTTTATTTATGGAGAATCAGAAGCATTTGTGTAAGGTCTTCATTCACACCTCCTAAATAGGACTCCATGAGGCCAGGTTTGAGGTCTCCCTAGGTCTCTATAGGCCCTAGCTGTGCACCAAAATCCAGCAGAAGTGAGTGCCTTAGCTCCTTTTAGGTTTAGCAGTGTTCACTGCATGTCCAGGTGTAGCTAGTCAGGGGCTAACAAAGGTACAGGCTCTTGATTTGAGTTGGAAGGGTCAAATATACGTTCTTCCCTAGGTGCAGCTGATAGTAAATTTAGATGGGTTTCTTAAGGAATCCATGTGCTTGTGTTTTTGCAAGCAAATGACACTTCCTTGCCTGGTTCCTTCTCCGGCTTCACAGGGAAAGGGGTAAATGCTGCTGTTGTTTTATCTAGGGAAAAGAGCGAGGGCTGTTTTCTAAGACTTAGAGAACACAGCCACTGGGATCATTGGTGATCATTTGTTTTACTGATTCACAGAATCCAGATTTTTGTACTTTTTCCCTAGGTAGAGGAGATCTTCAAGAAGTCACCTTTCCTGGTCCCAGATGACAGCGTTAGCATCATGGATGGGTCCTATGAAGGTGGGACAGAGGATGAAATATGTACTTGGGTGAGAGGAGGTGGAATCAATGAATGATCCAGTTCAGGGGTCTGGGGAGAAGGGTCCAGCATGAAAGAAAGAGGAGCTAAGTAAACATGGAGGGATAGGGCGGGAGACAGTGCTCTAGACATGAAGTCTAGAGAAGGAATAGAGGGGAGATGATCTGGAACGTAATCTTTGCTTTTCTCTCCTCTAGGCATCTTAGCGTGGGTTACTGTGAACTTCCTAACAGGTAAACTAAGTAGATCCTAAAGTTTCTCTTAGAACCTTAACTGGCTTTTACAGTTTTTGTTTGTTTGTTTGTTTTTACCAAGAGGGTAAAATCCGCTTCTCTCTTCCTGTACTGTTCTTTCTTTAAAAGAAGAGACTTTTTTTGTTTTGGAGAAATGGCTCAGCAGTTAAAAGCATTTACTGTTCTTTCCAAAGACCCTTGGGTGGCTTACAGCTGCCTGTAATTTCAGCTCTAGGTCTCTAGACTCTGGACAGCCACACTTATGTGTATTTACCCACACATACACATAATTAAAATAGAAAAAAACCTCTTTTTTAAAAAAGAGGGAGCCGGGTGGTGGTGGCTCACGCCTTTAATCCCAGCACTCAGCAGGCAGAGGTAGCCGGAAATCTGTGAGGCCAGCCTGGTCTACAGAGTGAGTTCCAGAACCGGCTCCAAAGCTACACAGAGAAACCCTGTCTCAAAAAAACAAAAACAAAAAAGAAGAGGGTTGGGAGATAAGCTAATTTTATAATCTGCTTTCAAAGCTTCAAGTGCAGCAGGTGGCCCTCTGTGTTTACATTACCCTACACCCTCTGGGCTCAGGGAGCCAGCAGTAAATGTCACAAAATACCCTTGGTGTACAATAATAAAAGCAGGGGAGAACCTGCAGAGAGTGTCTGGATGGCCTGGGTACTCATTCATACCTTGCTGTCATTAACAGGTCAACTGCATGGCCATGGCCAGGAGACTATGGGGACCCTTGACCTGGGGGGTGCCTCCACCCAAATCACGTTTCTACCCCAGTTTGCGGTGAGTCATTTTATTAAGGCCATGTTGGCAACACACTTAGAAAGCATCATGGTGCTAAGAAAGCAGCATCCTGTTTTGAGACATCAGCTCTACAGTGACTAGGCTAAGTAGTCAGTTAATGACTAGAGAAGTTTCTGGCTCAAGCCTTGGGATACTTGCAATGTAATCTTCCCCAGCTTTGATTTGGGGAGAGGGTTGTGGATAGTGGTACTAAAATCTTCATATAATTGCAGATGCTGAAGTCTCTTTGCTTTTTCTGATTTGCAGAAAACCCTGGAACAAACGCCTAGGGACTACCTCACTTCCTTTGAGATGTTTAACAGCACTTTTAAGCTCTATACACATAGGTGAGGAGGGGGTAAGGAAGAATAATAGTTCACATTGTATTACTTTTCCTAACTTTTCAGGGCATTTTCGTATTTATTACTGTATCTTATCAGCCTCAGAAAGTCTCTGCCAGTCCCGTAAGCCCTGTCTACTGAAACCTAAGCAATACACCAAACTTGAAAAACTCAGGAGGCAACCTGTTTGGGGTCTCAAAAGAATGTGATGTAAAAGTCAGTTTTTCTTTAGATGAGAGCATGTGGAGAAGGCTCAGAACTCAGCCAGAGCTCCATACCAACTCATGTGATCTGGGCTCCAGGTGTTCAGAGACTAGTCTGGGAGTGATAAGAGCTGAAAGAATGAGAACCTTTTCTGGGGCTGGTTCTCAGGCTGGACCACCAGGAACAATCCTATTCTTCGGCATCACACTTAAGAGCAGTTTACTGCATATCCTTGGTCCAGACTACAGAAGTCTTTCTTTATTGGTCAAGTGAATAATATGACCAAGAGATAGACAAAGTTTCTATCTTTCCAAAGGGAGTCAGAGAAACTATGTCACATTTGAAAAAGGTAGAGTGGGTGAAAACATCCAGGACAGCCTGGAATCGGTCAATCCTGTATTTTACAGTTACCTGGGATTTGGATTGAAAGCTGCAAGACTGGCAACCCTGGGAGCCCTGGACACAAAAGGTTTGTCTGAGTACCAGTTCGTGGTGGGAGACAGTGCAGCTCGCCTCGTCCCTTCCTTGGCATTCATTTTATGGAGCAAGGGTCATGTTGACTTGGGAAGCGTGTGTTGTATCACAGACAGGAAACGGCTGGTGCTGTGGTGTGTATTCATCACCTCGAGAGTGAGGGCTGCTGGCACAGGACCTGTGGCTGCAAGGCTGAAGCCTCCACAGTGTTTGGTCGGAACCTGCACAAGCCTTTGTCAGGAAATAAGAACCATCCAGTTTGCCAAGTGGAATGACTGAGCAGTTCCCTCTTTGTCTTCACAGCTGGGCACTGGCAGCATTGGCTGCAATCCCAGTTCTGGATGGGGACAAATCATTGGCCTTCCTGTGCCCCAGCCTTCACCTAAAACACGACTTTGTGTCTAGTGCACTCCAGACAGCGCCATGCTCGCCTAAGCTAGGACTGGGGTGAGGAGTACACAGCATTTCAGAGTGCCAGGTGTCTTCAGTTACATTTCATTTGACCTCAACTACCAGTGGAGGAGTCTTCCTCCATTAAAGAAAGGAACTTACTTGACTATGGTATGAAAATCAGCCTCTAGTGTTAGAGGGTTCAGCACTACCACAAAGCCTGTGAAGAATCCCTATCAAGGATACAGCTAAGGAACTAACTTGATGAGATCCAAAGGAAGGCCCAGTCCCCTTGAGGATTCCTTTCGGCCTCCTGCTTCTTGCTCCCGCCTTCCCTCTCCCATGCTTACCTTCTTGGGTTGTGCTTCTTTCAGGCACCGATGGACGGACCTTTCGAAGTGCCTGTTTACCAAGATGGTTGGAAGCGGAGTGGATCTTTGGGGGTGTGAAATACCAGTATGGTGGCAACCAAGAAGGTAAATGGTGTTTCCTCACTGGTTAAAATTACCTTCCGAGTCCATGTTCTGGAAAGTCTTTAGGAAGCAGTTCCAGAGCCCAAGAGAGACTCACCACATTGAAAGCACCTACTGTTGGCATGTTCAGAGGCCAGCAAGCAAGGCAGCAGCTGCTCTGCATCCTCTGAGTCCTGTGGTGTATTAGAGACCTGTTGTAACCCGTCTAGTGCAGCGGTGTGAATCCCTGCTTCAGGTCCAGTGTGTGTTTAATGATTTCAGTTAGAGTAAAACTTAAAATTGAGATAAGAATCACTCATTTTAGATTCATTAAAATCAAGGGGAAATTTTGTTCTCCCGAGAAGGAAACAAGCTTTCTGAGTAATTGCTCACAAAGACTGTGAAGCATAATGGTAGGCAGAAGCATGGTGACTGTGGCTGTTTTTGGTAAACACAGGTAAAGGAGAGGAGCTGCCCTGGACCCCAGCAGTGAGGTTGAAGAAGGTTACACATCTTTTTAAAGACTTCTCAGACCCAGCCACCTTTTTGTTTTCTTTGTTTAATTTTATGTTTTTGTTGTTTTTAAGATTTATTTATTTTTTATGTGTATGGATGTGTTTTGCCTACATGTTTGTCTGTGTGCTATATGTGTACCTCCTACCCATGGAGGTCAGAAGAGGGAGTCGGTCCCCTAGGACTGGAGGTACAGAGCCTTGTGAGCCTTCCCATGGTTGCTGGGATCTGAACCCAGGTCCTCTTCAAGAGCAGGAAGTGGGGTTGGAGAAATGGCTCAGTGGTTAAGAGCACTTGCTGCTCTTTCAGAGGGCCTGGGTTCAATTCCCAGCACCCACATGGTGGCTCACAGCTGTCTGAAATTCCAGTTCCAGAGGATCAAATGCCTCTTCTGGACTATGAAGGCACCAGATAATATGTAGTGCACAGATGTTTGAGACAGGATTTCTTTGTGTAGCTTTGGAGCCTGACCTGGAACTTGCTCTATAGACCAGGCTGCCCTCGAACTCAGAGGCCCGCCTGGCTCTGTCTCCTGAGTGCTGGGATTAAAGGCGTGTGCCACCACCTGACAAAATATAACATTTGTAAACAGCAGCCAGTGTTCTTCACTGGGTCCTGTTTCCAGGCCCGGGTATTGTGGTGGTGTTGCTGTGGTTCCAGACCTCAGCTGCATACGTGCACAGAGGTGCAGCTGTTTCTGGGGCTCTGCTTTCCGCAGTTTCTCAGACTTAGTGAGCCAGCAGTCCCGGGCTGCAGTCTTCCTGGAGTGCAGGTCGGCCTTTTACATTGTTGCCCTTCTCTCTCTGGACGTGGTGATGCAGAGGGTCCAGCCCGCGCGTCTGTGGACCCTGTAACCCCGTCACTGTAGCAGTCGGGTCAGCCCTGCCTTCAGATGGCCCAGCTCTTTCAAGAGCTCTTCCTCTTCCTTGCGTGAAGGTCTCAAGCCTAAACCTTGGCCATAGCTACGCTGCTCAAGGACTAACATTCGGCCACCTTGATTGTCTTGCTCTTCTCCCACTGACTCCCCCAGCTTGCTGCAGGCAGTGACTCTTGCCACATCCTTATTCTCCAGTGATGTATATACACGTTTGCCCGGACAGGGGAGATGGGCTTTGAGCCCTGCTACGCAGAAGTGCTGAGGGTCGTGCAAGGAAAACTCCACCAGCCGGAAGAGGTTCGCGGAAGCGCCTTCTATGCTTTTTCCTACTACTATGACCGGGCTGTCGATACGCACTTGATTGGTGAGTTCACGCCTGGTGTCAGGCCATAAGGAAGAGAAGGGACCATGGGGAAGGAAGGGCAGGAGCATCGAAGGCTGTGTTGGTTGGAGTGATTTCCAGCTTTCCAGTAGTGTTATACTAGCCACTAGAATGGAAAGGTGAATATACCTTTGGGGTCTTTGGGAAGTGGAAAGTGACCTAGCTGTCCATAAAGCCTGTTGGTTTGAGGCAGGTTTTCCTATGTATCCTGAGCGAAGCCTTACAGGGGTAAGGGTTTCTTGTGGACCATGGCTTCAGGCCATGGTAGCAACTTCCCTGTTTCTGCCACAGTAAGGCAGAGAATAACAGTGGAAGGACTTGGAGGAGCAAAGTTGCTTACCTCATGGCAGCCAGGAAGGAGGGAGAGGTAGAGGATGGGACGTAGACAGAGCCAGCAACAACACATTCCTGTTGACCATTCCCTACCTAAGCCCCATCTCCAGAAGTTTCTGTTACCTCCCAACTACACTATCCATTTATGAATACATCTGTAGCTTAATGCATTGATGAAGGCACATCCCCCTGGTCCAATCACCTCTCAGTGACTGGAACTCCACTGTATGGAGACCAGGCCTTCAACACATAGGCCCATAGGAGACATTTCCTCCAAATCGTAACAAAATGACATACATGAGTGCACATGTTGCTTTCATACAGTTTGCCAAACCTTGCCATGTGTGTGCCTGTGAAAACTTCCCACATTCAAGACAGTATAGCCATCACTCCAATTTCCTGTACTTTTAGGAATTTTTTTTCTTATCACAGAAGTTGTATTTTTGTTTAGGTGTGAGCACACACATGATCTGTCGTGACCAGCGAGAGATCATTTTCTGCCCTGCTTATTGTATTTTTTAATCTATGTGTATGTGTCTGCATGACTTTATAAGTACCACATATGTAGGTGTCTGCAGAGGCCAGAGGGCATCAAAGCCTCTGGGACTAGAGTCACAGGTGCTTATGAGTCACCTGATGTGAGTTCTGAAACTGAACCTGAGCCCTCTGCAAGAGCAGGAAGTGGTCTTAACCATTGAGCCATCTCTCCAGGCCCCTCCCCCATTTACTAAACTTTTAAATGAACCTACATTTTTATTGTGGTTAGATATATACTATAAAATGGGTGTCATATATTAATTGTAAATAAATAAAACAGGCAGCGTGGATTTGTATTGTACAGATATCATGTTTATGTATCAGTGTCTTATGGTGGAAATTCCATATATTTCTCGTTTTTGTTACTATGTATCACTGGGATAAATGCCCTTGTTTCCTTGAAGCTTTCGGCACTAGCTATTCTGTTTCATTTTAGATTATGAAAAGGGCGGTGTTTTAAAAGTTGAAGATTTTGAAAGAAAAGCCAGAGAAGGTAAGTGTCAGGAAATTCTTGAAGTTGGACTATGAAGTGTGGCTGCCAGTGCAGGCCCTCTTGGGACTGGCTCCTTTCTGAGCCTTCCAGTCTGCTGGAAATGCATTAGGTACTGTCAAATAAGAATATGGGGATCTAAGACACTTCAGAGAAATAGTTAGGATTCCTATTTATAATTATTGCATTACTATTATCTTTTTTTTTTTTTTTTTTGAGACAAAGTCTTATGTAGCTCAGGATGGCCTCACATTTGCAGTGTAGCTGAGGATAACCTTGAGTTCTGATCACCTCCCAAGTGCTAGGATTATAGGCATGAGTCACCGTGACTGATTTATGTGATAGTGGGGAAGGATTCCAGGCTCTTGAATGCTAGACAGTCCTTCTAACACCTGAACTAGCTATACACGCAGCCTGGCACACTCTCTCTCTTTCCCTCTTTAAATTGGAATAGGCAGGGTTATCAGCAGTAATAAAAACTGAGCACCAGAATGCATGGGACATCCTTGAGAGAATAAATCTAAATACAAATGATCTTTTCCAGTGGCAACAGGAGAGGGTGAAGTTATATTTCTCTGTGCTCCAGGCCTCAACTAGGGACTTGGCATTAAGTGGCCACAGTCTGTCACAGAAATTTGAAAAGCAGGGTACTGAGAGTAGAACTCAGGTGTGGAGAATTTTCCTAGTATGTGCAAGGCCCTGGGCTTGATTTCCAGCAGAGCCTGCTCACCCCCTGCTCACCCACCACACCCATAACTGGCAAATAAACTAAAATGCACATAAATAAGAATAGATGATTTTTTTTTCTTAGTTTTTCAAGACAGGGTTTCTCTGTGTAGCCCTGGCTGTCCTGGAACCCAGATGGCCTAGGACTCAGAGATCTGCCTGCCTCTGCCTCCTGGGATTAAAGGTGACCACTGCCACCATGCCCAGAGAATAGATGATTTCATACAGGAAATGCGCCGATTCTAAAGAAGCTGTGGTCTTGCAGAAGCCATCAGTACACAGGCGTATACAGTACACAGTACACAGAAGTATACAATATACAGAGTATACACTACATAAGCCAGACTCCAGGAAGCCCACTCACCAATTAAATGGAGACATTTTTGCTTACTCAAGCCCTGTGTACAGCCAGAGAAGACCCTCCATCTCTCTGTCTGCCCTCTCACTTTCAGTGTGTGATAACTTGGAGAGCTTCACCTCTGGCAGTCCCTTCCTGTGCATGGATCTCAGTTACATCACAGCTTTATTAAAAGATGGCTTTGGCTTTGCAGATGGCACCCTCTTACAGGTAAGAAAGAGCACTAGCATCTTACAACCATCTTGTTGCTTTGGGAAAGAACTTGTTTAGTAATCGGAGCAGTCGGTGTTCTTGTTTGGGCTGAAGCCAGGGCACCCTGCTAGATACCACAAGTATGTGAAACAGTTGGATACAGTTATAGTCTCTGAGTGTAGTACAGGCATGGTGTGCTTCAGGACACAAGGTAGAAAGACTTGGAGCCCAATGAAGATATTCAAGTCACGTCTATGAAGTCAGTTTAGAACTCAGCGAGAAGCAGCATTGAGAAAGAGGGGAGAGGGGGCTGAAGAGATGGCTCAGAGGTTAAGAGCACTGACTGTTCTTCCAGAGGATCTAAGTTCAATTCCCAGCAACCACATGGTGGCTCACAACCATCTGTAATTTGATCTGGTGCCCTCTTCTGGCATGTAGGCAGAACACTGTATACATAATAAATAAACATTTAAAAAAAAAAAAAAAAAAAGAGAAAGGGGAGAAATAAACATCCAGAACACAGCACAAGCAAGTTGGAAGGGCCATGCTTCCTGAATCCAAGGTTCCTGGTCTTGGGTTTGTATGCCCTCACCTGCCATGATCATGTGGCTGTAAGAACTTAAGCTGAAGTTTGCTCAAGAGAGCACAAGATAAAAAGTAGCTGGAGTCCTCACAGACGTATATTCAGAGAGGCTGTGAGGCAGATAAACGTGCCTGGTAACACTGGCTTACCCTGTCTCATTTGCACAATGATGTTAACACTGAGTGGCTGACTTCCTCAGTGTCTCAAGCATCTGTAATGTATCCTGTATATTCTAGGTCTGCTGGATATTTAGTTGAATCTCTTCTAATAGACTGTATGCGGCTTGAGGACATGCTAACATTTTAACCATCTTTGTAAATATAATTTGTAGTCATAGGTATAGGAAGTAAGAATATGAAATTCATAAGATATATTTTAGAGGGACTGGAGAGAAGGCTCAGTGGTTAAGAGCACTTGCTGCTCTTGCAGAGGATCCAGGGTTGGTTCCCAGGACCCAAATGTTGGCTCATGCCCACCTGTAACTACAATTCCAGGGGATCTGATGCTGCCTTCTAATCTCTGTGGGTACTAGGTACATGCATGGTACACATACATACTTGTAGTTGAAACACTGATATGCATAAAATATACATTTTTTTTAAAGTGTATGTTTTAGAGAGCTGGAGAGAAGTTAAGTTTGCTGCTTGTCTCCCAAGTTAAGAATATTGCTGCTTATCTTAGTTAGGGTTTCTATTGCTGTGAGGAAACATGACCACGGCAACTCATAACCAAAAACATTTAATTGGGTGACGTGCTTACACTTCAGAGGTTTAGTCCATTATCGTCATGTGGCAGGAAGCATGGAGGCAGACATGGTGTTGGAGAAGGAGCTGAGAGTGCTACATCTTGATCCACAGGCAACAGGAAGTGGTCTGGGACACTGGGTGTGGCTTGAGTGTAAATGAGACCTCAAAGCCCACCTCCCACAGTGACACCCCCTCCCACAGTGACACACTTCCTCTAACAAGGCCACTCAAACAAAGCCACACCTCCTAATAGTGCCACTCCTTATGAGCTTATGGGAGCCATTACATTCAAACTACCACACTGCTCTTCCAGAGAACCTAATCAGGTGGCTCACAACTACCTGCAACTCCAACTCCAAGAGATCCAACACCTCTGACCTGCACAGGCACCTGCACTCATGGGTATGTACCCACAGATGGACTCTTACATCCACACATAATTAAAAAAAAAAAAAAAAAAAAAAAAGAAACTGAAAAAAAAAAACTGAAAAATCTTGTTTAAAAGATCTATTTTTACAACCAATAGTTTATTACAGATGAAACAGGCTGCATGTGCTGAGGAAGGAGAGGAAGGAGTCTTACAAAAACAATTTGATAAATACTAACCTCCTTTTCTATAATTGAGGAACCAGATCTAAAGTCCTGCCCAAAGCAGTAAAGGCTGAGCCATCAAGAGAGTCTGGTGCCGAATGCTTCAGCTGATTGTTACTGGTGCTTAAGGAACAGCTGCTTACAGAGACTCAGGAAGCTGAAGATGTGCTTTCCTATCCTAAATAGGTCCCCGGCGCTTGCCCACTCCCTTCCTACCACAGCCATGAATGTTATCATTGCCTTCTCAGGTTAAGGAGCATCCAGAAGCCTTTTCTCACAGAATCTCTCTAAAACTGTCTGCCCAGTACTGCTTCCTAGGTCTAAGGTACTCAGGCAGGAGCGTGCTGGATGGAGGGGCAGTTAGGGCTTGGCCACATGAGTGCTCTTTGTAGCTATTCGCTGTCCAAAGGCCATGTTTGTTTATGTTGAAAATTTCTTCTTCTTCAACAGCTCACAAAGAAAGTGAACAACATAGAGACTGGCTGGGCCCTGGGGGCCACCTTTCACCTGCTGCAATCTCTGGGCATCTCCAGCTGAGGCTGAGCATGTCCTCTGAAGCCTGCATATCTGAACAACTTTGTTTTTACAGGAAGGAGCGGACTCAGGCATTTTCTGAGCTACTCTGTGGAAAGCCCGGACTGAAACCCATTAGCCGGCTTTATTAGGAGGGAGGAGGTTTTATAGATGACTCTTGCCCCTTGAGCCTAGTGATTTGGGCTTAATTAATTTTGCACATCTAATGTGAACATCTCCCTACCCACTTGGCAGGTGTACAGCTGTCACCAGAGTGTAAATCTTTTGAGGTTCTTTATATGTCACAGAGTCCTGTGGGAGGAAGGGGGGAAGAATAGGTTTGGAACTCCATGTTAGATTGGGAGTTCAGAGACAGGTCCTTGGGAACCAAAGGAAAAAAATCTCATTTCAACCCTTGGAGTGCCTCATTCCTTTGAATGTGTTAGTTTTTTGCTTAAAAGCTAAATGAAGTTGACTTACTGAAGTCCCATAACCTATCAATACTGGTATTTTTTTCTTCTTCCTACCCTTATTACACTCCCTACCCTAAAACCCAAGGTGGGAAATACCTGGTATGGCTACCCATCTGTAACTCAAAGAGCAGGGGGAAAGATACTAATATTAGAATTTGTGTGATCCTATGGCACAATAGATCAACCAACCAATTTAGAGCTTAGAGCCATCCTGGGTATTTTGTTTTTCGATAGGCATCATACTCTGTTGCTCAGGCTGGCCTGGTACTATGTAACCCAGGTTGCCTTGAAGGATCAATTCTCCTGCCTCAGTCTCCTGAGTCTTGGGATTACAGTGAGCCATCATGCTCCTCTCATGGGAAATCTTAGAAGACGGTGGAGGACCTCTTAGAAAGAGGGCCATCGGTCGCGAGAGACAGCTGCTGCAGAGCAGGGCTGTGGCCTGCTTCCTGCCTTTACTCCTCGGTCCACTCGGGGTTACGACCTCGCAGCCTTAGAGATGCGGGCACATCCGGTGCCAGCGCTGCCTCCTAGGCCAGTGTGGTTGGTTATGGTATTAAACATGGCCCTAAACTTAGCATCCTCGTATTTCTGTGAAATACAGCTGCACCCTACCTAGTTTTGGTCTATGGCTAGAAGTTAGTGTGTGTACTATTGGAGTCTAAAGATTACCATTGCTTCCGTTTGTCCTGGGGGTTGGGGTGTGGAACGTGCTGGAGACTGAACTCAGGACTTCCTGCGTGTTCAGCACAATGTGCTACCACTCCACTTTTACAGTAGTGCTTCCCTGCCTGGGCCCTTACTGACTTAGCTGCTATTTTCTGAATTTATTGTCTAGCTCAGGATTTCATATCCTTTCCAGTGGTACCCAACATTTGATTTGATTGGCTAACATTTCTAGAGAACCATGTTTTTCTCTCAGGCCACTCTTTGTATGTTGAGGTTGAACACAGGTCGTCATGCATGCTAGCATGGGTGCTCTACTACATTATAAAGTCGTTATCTTAAAATTTTTACCAGGTGATGCTGGCGCACACCTTTAATTGTAGCACTTGGAAAGCAGAGGCAGGAAGATCTCTGAGTTTGAGGCCAGCCTGGTCTATAGAGCGAGTTCTAGGACAGCCAGGGCTACACAGAGAAACCCTGTCTTAACAAACAAAAACAAAATCCTGTCATTTCTTGTGTGACCATCATTGGCTTGCCTCCTGCTTGGTTTGTGGCGTCCTCTGCTGCTCAGCTCCTCCATCATAGCACTTTACCCCTTCCTCCTCTTCTCTTTCCAGGGACGTTTCCATCTCCCCTAACTTGTAATTTTCAGTCATCTCCTGTCCACTCTTCACAAAGGATGTGAATATGACTGGCCCCATGGCAGCCCCCTGGGAACCTTCTTTTTGAAGCCATTACATTGAGTCAATAAGTATTACCAGCTGCTGTGTGTAAAAATGTAGGCAAATGTGTATCCCTACCCCCTCAATTTTAGGGTTTTATTGTTTTGATTAAATGTGGAATTTCTTCAGACTTTCACACTGAGAACATGTCTTAAGGCTGAGCTTCATTTTTGCTGAATTTAGCCTTGAGCTTCTTGGACACAAGTGATCCTTTCACCTTAGACTCCCAAGTATCGAGACTATAGGATGCCATGCTGAGCCTGGCTCAGACTTCTATTACTAAGTTCACCTTCACTTCTTAAAAACAATGCTTGCCGCGGGCAGTGGTGGCGCATGCCTTTGATCCCAGCACTTGGGAGGCAGAGGCAGGAGGATCTCTCTGAGTTCGAGGTCAGCCTGGGCTACAGAGTGAGTTCCAGGACATCTAGGGCTACACAGAGAAACTCTTTCTCAAAAAAACCAAAAATCAAAAACAAAAAACCAAAACAAAACCCCACAATCCCACAGTGCTCACACATAATGAAATAGATTTTCTACATCAGAAAGATAAAATTTCCTATGGAATGCATACTCAGTGTCTCCCTAGCAGGCGTCTCCATCCAGCTCTGTTAAGTGTTTTCGGGCAGCTCCTTTCCACTTAGGATGTCACTGATGTTCACAACTTTGTTAGCTGAGCACTACCTCCTTTCCTTCAGTCACCTATGTCTCTCACTCCAAAGCCTTCCAGACTCTTTGACGATAACTAGTTTTATGCCTTAAAAAAAAAAATGCAACATACTTTCTAGACTGTTTACCATGTCTATTAAAAAAGTATTAAGCTAGTCATAGTCCACTAAATGCCGTCACAGTTGAGAGAAACTGAGCTGATTCCTCAAGAGTAAGCTCTACAGCAGGCCTTACAGCACAGGCCTCTAATCCTAGCTACGCTGGAGCTGAGGCAGGAGGATTGCTATGTAGCAAATTTGAGGCCAGTGGGCAACTCAGTAAGACACTCAAAAAGTTTTAAAAAGGGGGCTGGAGAGATGGCTCAGAGGTTAAGAAGTTAAGAGGCTGCTCTTCCAGAGGTCCTGAGTTCAATTCCCAGCAACCACATGGTGGCGCTCAACTACCTGTAATGAGATCTGGTGCCCTCTTCTGGTGTGCAGGCAGAACACTGTTTATGTAAGATTTAAAAACAAAAACAAAAACAAAACTTCAGTGGCCAAGTGTATTTAGCACATCAGGTCCTAGATTAAATCTCCAGCACTAAATAAAGGAAGCTGACAGCGCCACCTGTCAGGTGAGTTCCCGGTGTTTCTACCACAGGTGGTGTCTGAAGCCTCAGACACAGGCACCCCAGCTGTAGTGTGTACTGTTCCACAGACACCTTCCAGTTACCCTGGATATTGCCAGAACTCAAGGATGGACTCTCTCACTCAGAAATTTATCTGCATAGATCCTGTTAATCTTGACCAGAGTCTGTTGACTTACCAGTTTGTTCTTTTAAATCCAATTTGAGGGTCTTAATTTTTCTCAGAAAAAAAAAAAATGCCATGGGCCTTTTTGTTTGAAACAAGTGTTTCTCTGTGTAGTCCTGGCTGGAGACCAGGCTGGCCTCAAACTCAGAGATTTGTCTACCTCTACCTCCCCAAGTACTGGGATTAAAGGCATGTGCCACCATCACCCAGCAACACGGGCCTTTTTTAAGAAGGGGGTCCTATGTGTTCTGATGTTGCTGACAAGTCTCATCTCTGTGAAAATATATTTTCAATACCTGGGATGTGGTCTGATATGTGGTGGATATTGTGTGTGTTATCACTATTCTATGAAGAACATCTGACTCACAGATGTCCTTGCAAAGTGTGCCTTAAAGTTCTCATCTCTGGCTCCCCCCCCCCATATATATTGGAGAGTCAGTATTCTTATTAAAGCTGCCTTTTTGCAAAAGGTGCCCTTGTCCTTATAGTCTCTGGCCATCAGTTTTTCTCAGCAGCTGCCATCTTTTATTCTGGGTACATTTTCTGGGTTTACTGACATACTGCTTTGTACTAAGTTATCCACATGTTTAAAAATCTGCCCTGTTGCAACAGCTGTCTTATCCCTTCAAAAACTATTCCAAAATACTTTAGCTTAATTGGAAAGGAGACTTCCTTATTTCATCTTTTCAAAACAAGACTTCTGGGCAAGATGCTCTGTACAGTGTTCTTATCTAACACAGGTAAAGCTCTCTTCTGGAGGCCTCTCTGGTGCTGTGCAGTAAGTGTTTCAAACCCCAAGTAATAAACCACTCCTTAGGCTGGGCAGTGGTGGCGCACACCTTTAATCCCAGCACTCAGGAGGCAGAGCCAGGAGGATCTTTGTGAGTTCTAGGCCAGCCTGGTCTACAGAGTGAGTTCCAGGGAAGGCGCAAAGCTACACAGAGAAACCCTGTCTCAAAAAACCAAAAAACAAAACAAAACAAAAAAAACTATTAAAACAAACAAACAAACCCACTCCTTGCTAGCCCCCGGCCAGCACACATGGAAGGGTGTTCCTGAGTCCTCTGTAGCTGTGTGTGTGCAGTGAGACTGATTATTGTTTATAATAACAGAATGAACAGAGAATGACATCACAGAGGAGTCGTAAACAAACCTGAATGTGGTACTGTGATAAAGCCTACAGCGTTAATAAGACCGGCTGTTACTTATCTTTGCTTCCCCCTTCAAGTCCAGTGTGCTTGGTCAAAGCAATTTGTATTTAATTGGCATGCCAGTGTCAATTTTAAAACAACAATCTAACTATTTCTAATCTTACTCTGTCAAAGTAATTGTATACATTTCTGACCAGCATTACAGTATTCTGTGTAGAAAGGATTGTTACCAAGTGAAGTGAGGGAGACAGCATCTCGGTGATTTGTTTGTTTAGTAATAAAAAGCTCCTTTCAACCAAATAGTTTTCCTTTTTTTTTTTTAAGCTCACTCACTGTTTTGGCTCCACAGGCCCATTAAGCAGAAGGAAAGAGACACAAGTTCTAGTGTCAATCTATTAAACCGTCATGGAAACACAGGTGACAGTCACAGGGCAGATGTTCTTTGTCATCCACACGGTCTCCAGGAGAGGAGCACTCACTTGCTGGCAAAGGCCATTATCTGATCCTGGAGGAAAAGGAAAGGGGCGAGTGAGACTTGGTCACTGTAGGTGAGAGGACAGTGACTTCCTGGTGAGACAGCCAAGGTGACTGAGGGAGACACTTCTCCCAGGAGTCCCTGCTTTCTTTCAGCTCGAAGAACAGATCTGGCAAGGGCTCTGCAGGTGAAAGCACTTGCCACACAGCCTGACAGCCTGAGTTCAATGACTGTAGTCCCTGTGGAGGGAGAGGTTAACTCCTGACCTCCCTCCCACGTTTGCTGTGGCGCGTGCACACATGAGCACAGGCACCTGAGGAGGCCAGAGAGGGTGGAGGGTGGAGGGTGGAGGGTGGAGGAGGGTGGAGGGTGTCGGGTACCTGCTGTGAGCCATCCAACATGGGTGCTGGGGACTGAGCTTGCAAGAGCAGCAAGCACTCTTTGTTAATCTATTTATTTATAGATGGATGGGTGTTTTGCCAACACACACGTCTACGCACCACATGCAAGCCTGGTACACTTGGGCCAGAAGGCATTGATCCCTTAGGACTGGAGTTACAGATGGCTGTGAGCCACCATGTGGGTGCTGGGGATTGAACTCAGGTCCTCTGGAAGAGCAGCCAGTGCTCTTAACCGCTGAGCCTTCTCTCCAGCCCTCAACCCTGTATTCTTAAGCCCTTCCTACATGTTTCCAGTTATTGCTAGGCACCACCAAACCCAGCAGGTACTCTTATTCATAACCAGCTGAGAAAGTAGAGCAGGTATGGTGGCTGGGCATGGCAGCACATGCCTTTAATCCCAGCACAGAGCAGACATAAGTAGACGGATCACTATGAGCTCAAACAGTCTGGTCTACCTAGCCAGTCCCAGGCTAGTCAGGGCTACATACTAAGATCCTATCTCAAAAATAACTACAATAAAAAATGCTATAAGCAAGAAAATTAACCCAAAGACCTTTAGAACTTCTGCAGTCCTTCTCAGTAAGGAAGAACGTTGGAGAGCTCTAAGTGGCCACTTACTTTGAGAGGAGACAGTGCGTTCGTTGCCTGCAAGCCCCATGTCCTGAGCAGCACCAGTGGCGTGGCACTGGTGGAATAGAGCCTTTTCAATATGTCAGTAGCAGCCAGAAGGGCAGTATTATGGCGCTGTCTGTCTGTTTCATAGCCTGTGAGGTGGCTCATGGAACCTGGAGTTCAGAAGGAGAAGGAAAGGTCAAAGCCCTCCTCCCAGTAGACACTACCACATCTTGTTCCTAGGGCAGTTTGGCAGCCCTGACCTTCATATGATGTCGGGTACCTGAATCCTTACCTAAGTCCTTCCCATTGAAGGCCGCTGTACTGAGATGACGAAGCAAGCTGGAAATATCGCCGAAGCCCATGTTGACACCTTGTCCTGCAAGTGGATGGACTCTGTGGGCTGCATCACTAAGAATAAAGCAGTATTCAGGTGTGGCCTCCGGCAACACAGAAAGGAGAGGCCTGCTCCATCCTAGTCTTACCCAATGAGTGCCACCCGAGGCCGGACGTACTCAGCAGCATGCCCCAGCCCCAGAGGAAAGAGGGTTCTGCTTTTAGCATCCACCTTGGCTATACTTGGGGGCAACTGACGAGCTGAGACCTTGGTGGGCTTCAGAAGGGAGACAACGTAGTTCAACATGGTGCTGGCAGAGTCGACGAAGTCTGTGTGGTTAGCATCACTCCACTGTATACCATCAGCCCCCAAACGGTGAAATTTGATTAGTGACTACTAAACAATTAAAAACCCAAAGAACCCCTTTATAACCAAAGCTAAGGGTAATGCTACCTAACATGCCTAAACTGGTCTTGTTCATGAGAGACAAACCCCTTAAAACACATGCAAAGCTCTCTTTCCCAGCATTCCCTGCAGGTTTTATTTATGCCCAAGTATTTCCAGTTGGCCCCTGACTAGGACTGAACTTCACCTTCACTAGTCCCCAGCACTAGCCACCAGCTAGCTGCAGTGCAGCTCTCCTGTGTTGGCCTGCCTGAGCTCAGGTGAGCACAGACCAGCTCTGAAGCCTCTCTTCCCGGTCACCCTCTGCACACGTTCCTCTGTTCCCGCTGGACTGCGCTTCCTGACAGTGTCTGCAGAGCCAGCACTCAGGAGGCACGACTCCAGAGCTGCTTGGCCGCACAGGAATGAAGACTGCAGAGCCGTGGCAGGCCTTTCAGCGGCACAGCAGCCCACAGCTTCCACTGTTGGGCATTCCCCTGGATGCCCGCCCTCACTGAATCTAAACCAAAGACTGGACTCGCTAAGGGGAAGCTGATGATCACTCCTTTTTCCTCATTACACCGTAGCTGGACAGGTGATACTCACAAAGGCAGAGTTGATGGCATCCACAAACTCTTCCTCATCCATGCTCACCAGCTCTGCTGCATGGTCATGGGATGTGGACCAAACCAAGGAACTCAAGGTATCTGAGAGCTATATCAAAAGAAGAGCATCAGCCTGGTGTGGTGGCACATGCCTGCAATCATAGCATACAGCAGGATGAGTGTTAGGCCAGCCTGGGGCACAGCTCTCTAAAAAACCAAGAGCAATAAAAACCTGCCTCTTCTGAACTTTGGCATTTTCAAGCATAAAGGAAACTGAGAAAAGGAAGCAATGCATGACCGCACACAGTCCCTTTATACCAGGCTGAAGGACAGTGAGGTTCCAAAGTCTGTGGCTGGCTACCTTTGAGCTAACTGGCCAGAGGCTCTCTTACCGGAAGCAAAGCAATAGGCCCAGAGGGGAGAAATCTCTGCCAGGCTACGTTGTTTTCTGTGGCCTAGAATAAAAGGAAAGGTCTTGTAAGGGCTACTGAGTGCTCAGGACAAGGTCCTCCGATGGCGACTCCAGAGCTCACCTCTGATAAGTGCAGAGTGGCCACCACAGCAGACTGGTCATAGGTCCAGCTGACATTCTGGATCCCAGCAGCTTGCCTGACTCCTGAGTTGTGTCCATCAGCACCAATCTGCATGGACATAAGTAAGAGCCCAAGTCTTACAACCACTTCAAAACCAAACCGCTCCAGTTTCTCTGCCCCTTCATCTACTCCCAACTTGAGTGGGAAACTGTCAGGCCTGTCCCCCTCACAGCCCCTACAGGGACAGCCCTACAAAACGGGATCTCAGCCTGAGCTAACGGGCCAAAGTGGCTATCTGAAGCAAGAGGTGCCAGCAACAGCCATATTCAGCCAGAGTCTCAGGATCCATGAACTAGAAAAGTCAGGCACAGAGTGGGCACTGGAGTTGAAAAGAAGAAGCTGGTGAGCAGAGACAGAGAAATGAGAAAATGAGAGCCACGAGGAGATGAATGGCACAGGGACTTCTGGGACATAAAAGAACACGGCCTGCGTTTCCAGCACTCCTGTTCCGTCCTGTCCTGGGAGGCCTGCTAGCCTATCCAAAGCTGGCCCATGAGGTTGCTTCCCATCCAGGAGGTGGGAGACCAACTTAGCTCAGGCTGCCTTGAACAGAGGCTGGTGATTCTATAAACAATACCCTGAAGTCAACCCATGGTTTCCATCTGAAAATACGGACTCTAGGATGGAAGGCATAGACATGCAAGACCCCTGACGAAGGAAGAATCTTCAACTACCAACAGTTTGGTCTGGAGGGTGCTGCCATCACCTAGGGTAATATTGACCCAAGGGCTGGAGTCTGCCATGGAAAACGGATCAGGCCAGGCATAGCCAACGGCTTTGCTCCTGTAGAGAACCTTCACACGGTCTGGAAAGGCAAAAGAGAAAGAAGGAAACATCAGAAAGGTGGGTAAGGGGCTGTGCACAAACCGTAATTAGCTTAAAAGCAAGTCCCCTGGATGGTCCTGTCCTGTCATTTACTGACAAGCAAAAAAAGCAAGATCTAAAAGTAATTCAAATGATTAACACTTGGCCTAGGAACTGCTGGTGAAGAGCAGAAGCCAGGGAAAAACTCAGCAGGTGCATCTCTATGAGTTTGAGGCCAGCCTGGCCAGCCTGGTTTACAGAGGAGTTCTAGGCTAGCCAGAGCTACACAGTGAAATCCTGACTCAACATCCCCACCCCCAACACACATGAGAGACAGAGAGAGAGCAGAGGAGGCAACACAGGCAGACATATGTGTTGTACTGTAAAAGATTTTCTTCTTTGGTGCTAAGTTATAGTTAGATGGGAGAAATAAATTCTGGTGTACAATCGCAGGGGATGATGGCCACAGATGACAGTGATGTAGGTAGGTCAGTGGAAAAGCACTTGCCTAGCACGCTCAATCCCAAGTCTCTCTCTCTCTCTCTCTCTCTCTCTCTCTCACACACACACACACACACACACACACACACACACAGAGATTCTGGTGATGGAGCCTAAGGCCTTACACACTAGACAACTGATCTACCACTGAGTTATACCATCAGTCCTAAATTTTGTTTTGTTTTGAGACAGGGTTTCTCTGTGTAGCCCTGGCTGTCCTGGACCTCACTCTGTAGACCAGGCTGACCTCAAACTCAGAGAGATCCTCCTGCCTCTGCCTCCCAAGTGCTGGGATTAAAGGCATGTGCCACCACTGCTGCCCAACCCTAAATTATTTTTAAAAGCTAGATGGTGGCCCATTACATGGATGAATGAACAATATCCCATATAAAAAACCTGATAAGCTGGGCATGGTGGCGCATGCCTCTAGTTCTAGCATTTGGGAAGTAGTAATAGGAAGACCAGGAGTTAAAGGCTAGCCAGAGGGGGCTAGAGAGATGGCTCAGCGGTTAAGAACACTGGCTGCTCTTCCAGAGGTCCTGAGTTCAATTCCCAGCACCCACATGGTGGCTCATAGCCATCTGTAATGAATATGATGCCCCCTTCTGGCCTGCAGGCATACGCACAGACAGAACACTGTATACATAATAATAAAATACTATTTAAAAAAAGAAAAATAAAAAGGCTAGCCAGAGCTACATAGTGAGTTCAAACTCAGCCTGGGCTACATGAGATCCTTTGTTAAGAGACTGAAAAAAAAAAGAGAAAAGAAAAGCAAAACTCATAACTGTTTCCAGTTTTCTCCACTTGATTCCTGAGATATTATACATAGAGCAATTCATGTATCTCCTAAGTGGTTCTTATCCAGAATATGCAAGGAACTCTTCTAACTAAAAAACAAAAAGATAAATGACCCATTTTTAAATGTGTAAAAGATTCTCAATAGACAGTCCTCTAAAGCAAATATAAAACTAAGCACATGAAAAGGTATTAACATTATTACTCAGTAGGTTAATGAAATCAAAAGTACAACGGGCCATACCAGGACAGCTGTAATCTAAAAGAAGGCAAGCACTGAGAAAGGTGTGGAGAAACTGAGCCACTTCAACCAGGGGAAGTGAATGATGCATCCTCCAGAACAGAGTTTGGCAGTTCTCAGAATGTTCAATACAGAATTATCATATGACTATGCAACTCCACCTCCAAGTGTCCAACCAGGATAATGAAAACACATGATGCTATGCCTGCTGGTGCAAGCTACTTGTGAGGCCGAGACAAGCAGTTATAACTTAGAACCTGCCTGGAATACAGACTGAGTCTAAGTCCAGCCTGAGCAACTTAGTGAGACCCTGTCCAAAACAGAAAGTAAACAGAGCTGGGAAAACAGCTGAGGGGTAGAGAGATTGCCTAGCTTTCAAGACCCCGCATGCAGTCCTGAGTACTGGAGAAAACACAAACAACAAACCACCCATCACACAAATAATCACAACACTATTCATCAACTGCCGAAAGTAGAAACCACCTAAATTCTATTAACTGATGCATACATACAATTTGATATATCTATACAATGAAACATTATTCATCAATACAAGAGGAGTATTACTAGTTGATGCTGCAATGTGACTGAATCTCATACCATGCTGGAGCGAGATCTAACCCACTAATCAATGGGGTGATTCCCTCCTCTGAGAAAGATAAAAGCGAAAGTTCAGGTAAGAATGAAGAACGACAGTAAGTAGGTGTGAGGTTTTCTTCAAGTGATGGAAACACTCTAAAGGATGCCGTGGCAACAGCTGCACAACTCTATAAATAAACTCAAAGTCACTGAGTTACACGTAATAGGAGAACTGTATGGTATAAGTTTTTTTAAATAAAGCTGGTAAAAAGAAAGGTATATCCTAAAAGGATCTCATCATTTTCTTCTTTCCTAGACAAGACTACTATGTATCCCTGGTTGTCCTGGAACTCATTATGCAGTCCTGGCTGGCTTCAGCTCACAGAGATCCGCCTGCCTCTGCCTCCCCAGTGCTGGCAATAAAGGTGTGCCACCATGCCTGGCCGGAGGCTATTCAGTACCTCTCAAAGGGTCTTTTCTTTAGCAAGTACAGAGGCAATCACTTCCCAGAGGAATGGAGACAGCAGCTCGCTCACCTGCCACGGCCTCCAGCTGCTTGGTGAGAGCATGCATGATGATGTCATTTTCCACTATGTAGCCCATGTCATCTAAGTTATCCCTGTCAAACATGATCAGGGCCTCTGAGCAGGAGTCCCACACCTGCAAACACAAAAGAAAAATGCATTAACTAAAGAAAGTGAAACCCAATTCCAACCCAAAGCTGAATGTGGCTTTCCAGAGCGAGAGGCAGCACATCACAGTCTGTCAGCCTCTTTGGCCGGATATAAATGAGAAGACTCAGAGTCAAGAGTGGTGGGCACGCCTGTGAGATTGATCAGGCAAGCCTCAGCTACACAACAAGTTCAAGACGAGCCTGGGCTACCTGAGCCCTTACCTCAAAAAGGCCAAATTAATTCATTAAAAAGTAAGCTGATTCTCAGGAATGCCCCCACACTGAATTTAATTGTTTTTGTTTTTTGTTTTTTGAGACAGGGTTTCTCTGTGTAGTTTAGGTGCCTGTCTTGCTTCTTGCTCTGTAGACCAGGCTGGCCTCAAACTCACAGAGATCTGCCTGGCTCTGCCTCCTGAGTGTTGGGATCAAAGGTGTGCACAACCACCACTTGGTGAATTTAAATTTTGATTCATAAAAAGCCCAGAGAAAACGGACTCTGACAAGGTAACATGAGACAGACCAAGACATCCTGACAAAGTTAAGGGAGAGGCACCTGCATCCGCCGGAAGGCTTTGCACCGCATATTGCAGATGTGGTCCCATGCACCAAGACCTACAAAAGAAACACAGAGACTTCACATGGACCTGGACCCCTAGTCCTGGGCCCCCTTGTGTCTCTCCATCCTGGTAAGTAGGAGGTCATTTTCAGTGTTCTCCAAAAACAGAAGGGAAAACTCTGCATGCTGTAGGGAAAAGGGCTAGCTCAAGAAACCTACCCTGACTCTAGAGCCCAGAACCAGGGAAAGAAACACAGCCTGGGTCTGGGACCTGAGCCAGAGAAAGAAACACTTTATCCCCAAATCCAGAACCAAGGAAGCATGCCCTGACTCTGAAACCAGTATCAAAGAAACATTCTTGGGCCCTAGAATCAGAGCCAGCGAAAGGAATATGGCCTAGCCTTAGAATTAGAGTAAAAAAACTAAGAAAGGCCAGTGAAGGAAACACAGTTTGGCTCTGAGATCAGGGCCATATCTCTGCCCCTAACCCACAAAACTAACTAATCCTGAGCAGAAAAACCTAACCAATCCCTGGTTGACTCGGACCCCAAGAGTCCCTATATAAACCTCTCTGCCTGTCAGTTGTGGGCTGTTCTCTCCACCCCAGTCGAGGAAACCACTCTCTTGGCTCCTCTTCCCAAAGAAATCTCTTTCTCAAAAGAGTTTTGGATGTGAAGATCTTCATTCACCAGCGTAGAGAAGACTGCTAAGATGTCCCATAGTCGACTGAGCAGAAAAAAAAAAACCTGCTGAGACATTTCCTTAGGGGACTGAGCAAGTGGGAGCTGAAAAAATAACACTTTTTGCCAGAGCCAGAGAAGATTGCTACATCTCTGTAGGGGTTTCCATTTTGCAGAGTGAAGCAAAAGAAGCAACATCTTAGGCCAGAGAAGAAATGGAACTCTGCTGAGAAGCCCCCTTAAGTGGGGACTGAGCAATTGCTCAGCTGTAGCAGCTCTCCAGGAGAGGAGCAGGATTGCTATATCCTGCAGGAAGACCATCCTCCACTGCACCAGATACAGCCTGACTCCTGACAGTCAGGATCCCTTCCCCGCTGAGCTGTCCTAGCAGCTCCAGGCCTGACTCTCCCTAGCAGTCAGAATACCTTCCCTTCCGGGGCTGAGCTGTCTCATTGTGGCTCCAGCCATCAGAGCTGTGCTAGCAGCTGAAGATGTCGCCTGACTCTTCAATAGTCAGGCGACCTTTCCCCTATAGTTGCAACAGTTACTTACATTTTGGTGCTTAAACCCGGGATCAAACTCACAGAGTTGCAAAACTTACTTACAGGGACCAAGCCCTTCTGCTCTCATCTCCAGATTATACAGCATGAAGAAGAACCAAAGGTCAGATCACAGTAAAGCAGTGCAAATCAAAGGAAAACTAAGCCACTACCATCCTTTCTCCTTACGAGTTTATTAGTTATAAATATTCTAAAGACTTGGTTTTTCAACTCTTCCTGACACTGAGTAGATTTGTGCTTTGAAGAAATATTTACTGAGCATCTATCAAGGGCCAGTTATGATTTTAGGTCCAGATCAGAACAAACAAATTCCCTGTGCAGTAGCTATTTTAGCTGGAGAGACTGTGGAGACCCACAGAGGATTCCTAGTGAGACCTTACTCAGGGTCAGAGAATCAGGGTTTGCTTTGCCCAGCAGAGCTGCATAATGGGATGGTTTGGCCACAGGCATGTTTTCCAGGTGTGTGGAAGGGTCTACACTTGGCTATACATTGTGCTTTGATCTTGCAAGGGAGAGGTCTTTTGCCTCTCCCCTTGGCATATTATAAAAAGCCCTTTAGAAATTAACTCTGAGGCTGTTGGGTATTGACCCAGGCCCTCCTGAAGCTATCCTGTGTCCTGTCTTTCTCCTCATCTAGGTCTATCTTTCTATCTAATATTTCCTCATTCCTCTCTCCTCCACCCAAGAATCCTTCGAAAGGCGGAAGAAGATCAGAGCTGGATTCCCAGACTCCCAAAAGAGACAGACAACATGAACACATACATAATATAATTTCAGGTAGAGCTTCATAAATAAAAAACTGTAGGACTGGGTATGGTGGCGCACACCTTTAGTCCCAGCTCTTGGGAGGCAGAGGCAGGTAGATCTTTGTAAATTCGAGGCCAGCCTGGTCTACAGATGAGTTCTAGGACAGCCAGGGCAGTTACACAGAGAAACCCTGTCTTGAGAAACTTAAAAAACAAAAAGAAAAAGAAAAATATGTAGGAACTGAGGTAGTTTCATTCTCACATAAAATCACTGGGTTTCATCCCTAATACCACATAAAATGGTATGGTGATACCTCACATCATCCCAGCAGATGGGAGGTGGAAGCAGAGGGACCAGCATTCAAGCTCAAGTTCAAGGCCAGATCCTATCTTTGAAAAAAGAAAGGAAGCCAGGCAGTGGTGGTGCACATCTCTAGTCCTAGCACTCTGGGAGGCAGGAGCAGGCAGATCTCCAAGTTCAAGGCCAGCCTGGTCTCCAAAGCGAGTTTCAGGAAGGTAAGGCTAGAGCTATAAAGTGACTGAAGAGTTGAATTCTAGATAGAAGTGTCTCAAATAGGACAGCCTTGAGGTTGGGAGTACCATGTAGCACAAACAGAAATACAATTCGTCTACACCACCCCCAAAAAAGGCCATTAAAATGCAACTCCCCAGCCCTCTTGAGGACCGACTTGGACTAGAGGGAATGTAGTAGCCCAAATAATAATAGTCTACCATCATAAAAGAGGGGACATGATGGATCCACATGTCTCAAGATGTCCTCTCCAGACCAGACTTGACACACTGTCAACTTCAGCAGTCTTCATCGTCAACTATGACCACTAACAAGCTCACCTGCTCACTCCCCCACTGAGAGCTTTGCTCTCACATGCTCTAGTGGCTGCTGACTGCCCTATGGGAAAGCCGAGAGGAAAGGAGGCGGGACCCAGGGGACAGGCTCTTCGACTCACTACTGAGAAGGGTGGCAGAGCCAGGGGAAATGGAGCTGACTCTGTTGCTGTAAGTGTCTGACAACTTCTCCAGTACTTTCTTTGGACCCGCTTCCAGCAACAGGATTTTCTTGTCACGAAAATGAATATCATGTCCTAAGAAAGAAAAAGAATTGACATTTAAATCATTTTAGGAAAGCCAAGGATTTAATTACGTAGTAGGGCAACTACAACTAATAAGGATGTGCTGCCCACTTCTAAAGGCCAGGATTTTGACAGTCTTCATCATAAAGGAATAGTAAGTGTTTAAGGAAATGTTTAAGCAGATTTGAAGTAGACAACGTATGTATGTATCAAAACATTACAAGGCACACCATTAATAAGTGTAATTTTTATGTTTCAAGTCTTCAATTAAAAACTAATATAAAACAGCTATGGTAGCTCACACCTGTAATCCTAGCACCGGGAGGCTAAGGTAGGAAGGTTGCCATGATTTTGCAGTCAGCCTAGGCTACAGAATGAGAACGTGTCTCAAAAAACAAAACAGCCGGGAGGTGGTGGCGCACGCCTTTACTCCCAGCACTCAGGAGGCTGAGGTAGGTGGATCTCTGTGAGTTTGGGCCAACCTGGGCTACAGAGTGAATTCCAGGACAGCCTTGGCTATACAGAGAAACCCTGTTTCAAAAAACAAAAACAAAACGAAAAAACAAAACAAAACAAAACAACAAAAAGAAAAAAGATTTACTAGTCTCTTAGCCTTGGAAATAAGCTTCTTAGCTGGGGATATAGCTCAGTGGTGGCATGTCTGCCTATCAAGTTGAGGTCCTAGTTCAATCTTCAGTACTGCAAAAATGGTAATTCCAATTACCTAGCAGGGGAAAAAAAAAACACACTATCCTAAGCAGTAACATAATCCACCATTTCATTAGACAGCCACCCTCCACACAACTGTACAGCCTCTCCAGAGTTCACTACATGTCACACAAAGCAAATAATGGAAAAATTTATTAGTAGCAAGTAGAATTCCCTAGGAAGGAAGAATAAAAAAAATTGTAGCCATCTATTTAACCTCCGATTGAACTCACTAAAAGCGAAACTTCATGACCCTGGATGCATACAGCTCAACAGGATAGCACTAGCTGCACATGAGCCAGGCCTGGGGGTTCGTCTCTAGGCTGTGGTTGAGCACGTTCACACACACACACACAGGAGAAAGTAAGGAGGAGGGTTTAGAACAGAAACAGGCGGGCGTGTGGCGCACGCCTTTAATCCAGCACTCGGAGCAGAGCAGCAGATCTCTGTGAGTTCGAGGCCAGCCTGGGCTACCAAGTGAGTTCAGGAAAGGTGCAAAGCTTCATAGAGAAACCCTGTCTCAAAAAACAAAAAAACAAAAAACAAAACAAACAAACAAACAAAAGAACAGAAACATAGAACAATGGAGTATTTTACGTAAACAAATTCACTGCAGTCTCAAGATAGAATAAAGAATTTATTATTTAGGGACTGGAGAGATGGTTCAGTGGTTAAGAGCATTGGCTGTTCTTCCAGAGGACGTGAGTTCAGTTCCCGGGACCCACATGGTAGCTCACAACCATCTGTAATGGGATCTGGTGCCCTCTTCTGGTGTGCAGGCAGAACACTGTGTACATAATAAGTAAATAAATCTTAAAAACAACAACAACAACAACAAACTATTATTTAAAAAATACACTACAAACCCGATTCTAAAACATCTGCAATGAAAACTGGAACTTGGAAACGTTGTTACTGGGAGAAGGCCCTCAGCAGTCTCCTCAGTATTGGAGAAAGCTAAGAACTAGAGGTAATTTGCTATTGGCAATGAAGGTGTTATAAAGAAATAATGTGGTTGGGTGGTGGCGGTGGCAATGAATACCTTTAATCCCAGCACTCGGGAGGCAGAAGCAGGCAGATCTCTCTGAGTTTGAGGCCAGCCTGGTCTACAGAGGGAGTTGGAGGGCTACACAGACCAAACCAAAACACCAAAACCAAACAAAAAAGAATTCATTCTCTAAACACATTATAAACACATCTAGGTGATATATTTTATTTCTTAACTATTTAATGTGACTTTTTTTTTTTCGGAGCTGAAGCTCAAACCCAGGGCCTTGCGCTTACTAGGCAAGCACTCTACCACTGACTTCTTTTAAAATGAAAAAAAAAAAAAAAAAAAAAAAAAAAAAAAAAAACACTTAGAAATAATGTAAGGCGGCCTGGTGTAGTAGTGCACACCTGTATTCCTGGCCACTCAGGGACTCAGGCAGGGATACTGTTTGAGCCCAGGAGTAGGAGGCTTAAAATAAAAAGAATGGTATATTACAAGAATGGATTGAAATGTACTTGAGAAATTATGTAAGGAACTGTTCCCAAACCCTAATGTGAGAGGGATCTACAAGCCTGAAACATAAATTAGTTGTGAGTTTGAAGAATAACAAAGGAAAACAGAGTGGACTAAAAGGGAAACATTAATCAAAGCCTACATGAATTAGGAGTGTCTTAGAGTGTGTGAGTGTGAGTGTGTGTGTGTGTGTGTGTGTGGTGTCACTTGAAGTTCCAGGCCAGCCAGGGATAAAGAGTAGGATCTTATTTCAAACAAAAACTTATTAGAAATGTCTTACTCACATATTTTTGTTTGTTTGGGTGGTATTTTTTGTTTTGTTTTTTGACGGAGGGTTTTATGTATCCAATGCCAATCACACTTACTATGTAGCCCAAAGATGACTTTGAACTTCTGATCCTCCTGCCGCTACCTTCCAAGTGCTGCGATCACAGGGGTTTACCACCATGCCTTTTAGCACCCTGACTTTTAACAGTCACTCCTGAGTTTTCAAATGGACGGAGAAGGAAACAATTCATTACAGAATTGTGTGTGAGTGTCAATAAGAAGGAAGCAGTGCTGCCCTCCCTCGCTGTGACACCGGGGAAGAGACAAGAAAAGGACAGCAAAGCAAACGAAAAACTCACAAAAATCTAACACAGGAGCAAGCCACCAAAATATGAACCCTACGTTTCAAAGGGACCAGGAATGGTGGCACACGATGCCTGCACTTGGTAAATTTAGTCAACATCACTGGTCACTGGGGACATACAGACACAAACCACTTCCTACCCACAAACAAAAAGACAGTAGGTAGTGCTGTCACGGTCTGGAGAATCGGGAGCATTCCTGTACTCTTCACGATAATGTAAAATGGTACAATCTCTCAAAGTTTGGCAGTTCTTCAAAACATTAGTTACCACATAACCCGGAGATTCCACTGGTGAGAATAGACTCAAGATAACTGACACTTTGTCTACACCAACGCTTGCACACAAAATGTTCCTGAAAGTATGACCTGTTATAGGCCAAAGTGAAAACAAATCAAACGTTCACCCGTTGACAAATGAGCACATACAATTGAGTATTGCTTCAGCCCTCAAAGAGAACATCGTTCTGATACATGCTCCAACATGGGTTAACCTTGAAAACACTAAGTATATGTCCACTTACATCCAACTATCCAGAAAAGGCAAATCTACAGACAGAAAATTGGAGAGTCGCTGTCTAGGGCTGTGAGGATGAGGAGAAATGGAGTAACTTATGAGTTCCAATATTTGTTTGTTTGTTTTGTTAGAGTAAGGGTAATGTACTAAAACTTTTTGTGGTGACTGTATAGCTCTGCGGATGTACTAAAACTCACTGGACCGCATGCTTTAAGTGGGAGGATTTGTAACTATATCAACAGTTATCTTAAGCTGCCTTAGGGCCGGGCGTAGTGGTGCACGCCTTGAATCTCAGCACTCAGGAGGAAGAGGCAGGCGGATCTATGAGTTCTGGTCCAACCTGGTCTAATTTCCAATACTACAAGACCTAATGCCTCCCATAGTGCTCATAAATCCTGGGCAGTTGCCAAGCGTAGGACTGACTTAGAAGGGTCACCCACTTTTCCCATAGTAGTGAAGCATCGTGCTCATTGCCGCGGGCCCGAGGGCTCCGCTGGGAGGGTAGCGAGCGTCCCGACTCCCACTGGAGCACCGTGCCTCGGCAGCCCGGTGCCTCGGCAGCCCGGCTCCCCGCCACGGTCGAGATGCACCTACCCAAGGCACAAGCCATGGCAGCGCCCACCAGGCCTCCTCCTGACACTACCACGTCGTACACGGTGTCTGCCGAGGAGCCGGCCCATCGCCGACACGCAGCCAGAGGGCCTAGTCCCGCGGTTCCCCACCAGCGGGCGCACGGCAAGCGGGTCATCGCGCCAACGCGGGCCGCCATAGTGACTCGCGACTGCGCCTGAAGCCCGGATTCCCCCACGGACCTAACCCGAATAGTGCTTCCGGGGCAGTCTCCTACCCTGTGCGGCTCAGCCCTGTCTTCGGAACCGGAAATAAAATGCGCGAGGAGAATAAGCCAATCAGAAAGCGCCTCCCGACTCCTTGGGCGGAACAGACTGGCCAATCCCAAGCTAACGCTCTAAGGGGGCGTGGCTAGCAGTGCCCGGCCGCCCGCGCCGCTGTCCCCCGCGCCGCTTCTGCTTCTGGTTAGGAAGATGACTGTGGGGAGGTCTGCCGGAGCTCCCGAGTGCGCGGAGTGCAGCCGTGAGGTGAGCAGGGAAAGGAGGAAGCAGGATGCCTCGGAAAGGAATCCCCAAGAGAGGAAGCTGTTTAGCGTTGCCGTGGAGACAGAATCAGGGGCGTGCCGCCGAAGGGCGTGGAATTAAAATTGCAAGTGCGTTTAGGCATCGAGAGAATCTGTCTTGGGGACTTGGTCCACTTGCATCTTGTGCCAGGCTCTGACATCGGGGAGCGTAGCAATAGCAAACCACGAATTAACTTTGAAAATATTAAAGTGATCTCCATCTTCCTATAATTATCCAGAAAAGGCAAATCCAAGGGGCAAATCGATGCGTGCGACTGAGGAGGTGGGGAGAAACCGAGAGGCTTGTAAAGGCTTCCAAGGTTTTTGTTGTTATTTTAGAGTAAGAAAAATGAACCAAAATGTACTGTAGTGATGAATGCGCAGCTTTGCGAATATACTAAAATTCATTAAACTGTGTGCGTGTCTCCTCTCAACCTCATTTTTCCAGAAAAGAAAACAGATCAAACAATTTGCCCCCCAAATCTACAAAGATAGAAGGTAGAGTGGCGGTCGCCTAGGGCTGACAGAGGGAAAGACGATATGGGAGGGTTAAGGGAAATAAAAAAAATGCCAACTAAAGGCTATAGTGTTTCTTGAGGGCAATGGTTCTCAACCCGTGAGTCCTGACCCTTTTGGAGGTTGAATGACCCTTTCATAGGGGTGGCATATCAGATATTTACATTATGATTCCTAACAGTAACAAAAGTACATTTATGAAGTAGCAACAAAAATAACTTTATGGTTGGGGGTCACCACAGCATGAGGAACTGTGTTAAGGAGTCGCAGCATTAGGAAGGTTGAGAACCACTGCTTTAGGTGAATGATGAAAAATGTTCTGAATTTGTACTGTGAGTTAGACAACTCTGACTGTATTAGAAACCGGTGGGTTATACACTTTAAACAGTTGAGTTGTATACTGTGGACAGTGTGTTTCAGTAACGTTGTTTGCGCCAGCATTATAGCTCAGACCTGTAATCCCAACAACTCAAGAAACTAAAGCAGAAGGATCAAGAGTTCAAGGTCACCTTCGACCCTGTCACAACAAAGAGAGGGAGAGAAGAAAAGGGAGGGGGGAGAGAATTGTACCCTAGATCACATGCTCTCCAGCAACAGAGCTATGATCACAGCACATACATACCTTTAACTCAGATGCACTGCTCCAACTGCAGCTAAACATCTATAGTCCCCTCCTGGTCTGGTACCTTCAATCTAAGGACATCTCAGGCCATGTCCTCCAGCCACCCCAGCCTTCTTTTTCTCACTACCAGATTCATTTGAGGAAGTAAAAATCAGCCTAAAACTGAAAATCAGACACTCCTGACTTCAGTGGTTCAGTTTACCTTTCAACTTTATAATGGTGGAAAAGCAACATGCATTCGATAGAAACAATACTTTAAACTTTTGTTTTCTATTTTTTGTGGTACTGGGGACTGAGCTTCGGACCCTGTGCATGGTAGGCAAGTGTTCTACTGTGGAGCTAAATCCCTTGCCCCAGATTTCAGTCTTTCTCTAAATAGCAGTAGGACACTCTGTGTTGGGCAGTGACAGTGACTTCACTCACTTCATGCACTTCTAGTGAGTCACACAATCAGAAGAGTGGACAGTGGCTATTTTATAAGTGTCCTTTGTTGGTATGCTACGTGCTCATTAGGTTAATGCATTAGTGCACTTTTATTTAAAATACTTTAACTTAGAATAGGTTTGTCTGAACATAACCCATCGTAAGGGAAAGAGCATCTCTGTCACTGAGTCTAGCAGATACAGCCAAGGCCAAACGCAGGATTACCAACAAAACAGTGTTTCTGGGGGTTCTGTAACATAGTTGTAAAATTGCTACTTTCTTCTAAGAGATTGTGCTTACTTATCAATTGTTTCCCTTTGCCTTGCTTTGTTCACACTTTTTCAATAAAAAAAAAAATTGCACAAGTATCCACCTTACTAGACTGTTCTCTTCATCATAGCACCTGTCCAGAGTTGGCTCCTCTTCCCCTAACCCTCCTCTCAAAACTGTCAGAATACGCTGATCCTAGAAATCTATCCCCACTCATTTGCTATAGTTTTCCACAATGTTGAGCAACAAATTGATGAATTTAATCCTGATTATTGGTGCATTCCTGGCCTCTGACATCTATCGGCAGAAAAGCTTTCCTGGGATACATTCGTGTTATCCTGTTTTCCACCTGCTCTCACTAGGATACATGCTTCATGACCTACTAGGAGCTCGACCCATATTGTCTTATATACCAATGGATGAATGTAGTTTCGATGCTGGTGCTTTACAGTGCTGCGCCTCAGGGCCAGCCCTTGAGCCTGCTAGGCAAGGTCTCCACCACCGGGCTTCACTCCTAGCCCTGGAAGGCTTTCAAAGCTGGCTGGGAGTTCTGCTCTCCATATGGCTCTTCCACCTAGACACATCACCCCTCCTGTTAATCATCCATTCCTGGTAACGGTGTGGAAATTGGTTAGGATATAAGGAAAGTAAGAGGGTCGATGGGGAAATCAGAAAAGGAAGATGGGTAACAATTACATAAATCCCAAGTAAACCTGGGAACAGATTGTAGCCGAGGTCATGGGCAGGACTCCTGGAGCACTGAGAACAGAATGTGCGGGTCCAATTAGGTACTCAGAGTGCTTTCTGTGCTGAACAGGTGTTAGTTCTCTGGCAACCTTTACTGCCCATAGTCAGGCATCTAATACCTCGTATTGTGAAATGTCTTTTGAGTGAAGAACACAGCTTACTTTTCTTTGCCCCTTCTTAGTCCCCAATATACTGAGGCTTATTCAAAGTAAAGTTAAAGTCATTTTTAAGTAACTTTGAAATCAGGGTTTTACTCATTCATTGATTTCTATTTTGTTTTAGATATTTCCCCCCAGATCCTCCTCAGACACCGAGCCAGAAGATGAGCTGTCTGGAGAAGGGCTGCTTTTGCCCAGAGCTGGTAAACTCCATGAGTTCCTCAGCCCAGAGGAGCAGACAGACTCTTCTGACTCCACTGGGAGCTTTTACAGGACCTTACAGGTTCAAAAGCAGAATGGCAGGTGGAGTCTCGTGGGGTCTCCCTTTCCATCTGACCCAGACAGTGATGAGAATAGCTCTGAAGATGAGGAAGACTTGGAGAGTTTCTTCCAAGACAGGAGCAGGGGGAAACCACAGGTCCAGGACCCTTCATCTCTCAGGTAAGACATTGCACTCAGTGACTGCCACATTCTGGCACTCCAGGCCAGTCACACCATGTCTCAGGGCCTTGCCTCCCCTCTGTAAGACCGCCTCGGCAAGTTGTCCCTTACCTAAGACCCAGCCCAGAATTAGCTCTTGGATCCAATCACATGTTGTGATTCTTTCTATTTTTATTTATTTTTTTGTTTGTTTGTTTTGTTTTTCGAGACAGGGTTTCTCTGTGTTGCTTTCGTACCTGTCCTGAATCTCACTTTGTAGATCAGGCTGGCCTCGAACTCACAGAGATCCTCCTGGCTCTGCCTCCTGAGTGCTGGGATTAAAGATGTGTGCCAACACTGCCTGGCTATTTATTTATTTTTTAATGGGGCCGGGGGTTTCTGTATGCTTTGGAGCCTGTCCAGAACTCACTCTGTAGACCAGGCTGGCCTTGAACTCACAGATCCTCCTGCTCCTCTGATTATTTGTTCCACTGCTGTATTTTTTTTTTCTGGCCTCGAACTCACAGATCTGTCTACCTCTGCCTGCCACCGCCTGGCCTGTGATTTTTTAAAATGTTTAAAATCTTTAAAAATGTTGTTTTATGTCTGCGGGTGTTTTGCCTGCATGTATGTGTACCATGTACATACCTAGTGACCATGGAGAACAGAAGAACATTAGGTCCCCTGGAACTGAAGGAACAGACAGCTCTGAGCTGCCACATATGTTCTGGGAATCGAACCCAGGTCCTCTGGAAGAGCAGCCAGTGCTCTTAACTGCTGAACCACTCTCCAGCCCATGTGTTTTGAGTCTTACCCAGCGATCCTCAATAACTCTGGGCAGCACTTACTCAGTGGAAGCACTGGAGCTGACCAAGGGATGCCTTTCCTCCGAGAATGACAAGTCATTGTCTGGGGCCCAGTCTGCCAGTGCACATATATATGCTTTGTCTTTTGTTTTGTTTTTTCCCTTCTTTTTGAGACAGAGTCTCATGTAATCCAGGCTGGCCTGAAACCCCTGAACTTCCCAGTTACACCTCTCAAGGGCTTGGATTACAGGCATGTGCCACCACACTGGCCTGTACCTCATTTGATATGTACTCTCTTCCCAGTAACCTTATAAGTGGATATTATGTTTGCCACTCTACATGGGAAATCCAAAACCCTCAAGGTGTGAATTGGATCCCCTGACTCTGCGGCCCTGCGTTACCCCACTACAACTGTTTATCTTATGCAGTTATCAGACTGCAAAGGGGCAATTCCTGCAGGAATTCCTAGGAGATAGTTCCTGTTGGGCTGCTGGGATTGCCTGTGGCAAGAAGGGAAGCCTAGCTGGTAAGGTTAAGAACTTAGAGGCCTTTCGGGCTTTGGGGTCAAGGCTGAGAAGCCTCCTGGTTATGATCTGCTGGGCAGGGAGGCTGGAGGGGAGCTCTCCGAGGAGCCAGGCCTCCTGACTGCTGGGTCCCCCCACAGCACTGCTTTCTCCTCCAGGTGTGGTTCCATGAGGCGCTGCAGCTCCATGACCAGCCTCCCCTCTGACCTTCCCAAGGCTCCGATCCTGCCAGCCTCAGACTCTGGGCCTCCCTCCCAGCACAGAAGCGTTTCCTCCTGGGCATCCTCCATCACTGTCCCTCAACCCTTCCGCATGACTCTGCGTGAGGCCCGGAAGAAGGCCCAGTGGCTGGCCTCACCTGCCTCCTTTGAGCAGGAGAGGCTGCAGGCCCAGAAACAGGGCCAGGAGGAGGCAGAGTGCTACCGGCAGTTCCGGGCCCAGCCTGTGCCCGCGCACGTCTACCTGCCGCTCTACCAGGAGATCGTGGAGCGCAGCGAGGCACGGAGGCGTGCAGGGATCCAGAAGAGGAAGGAGCTGCTTCTCTCCTCCTTGAAGCCCTTCAGCTTCCTTGAAAAGAAAGAGCAGCCAAAGGAAGCTGCTCCACAGAGAGACTCGGCTGCAGTGGCTCAGGCCAAGGTCCCCCTAAAGAAGGCCACTAGAAGGATTCCCAAGGCCATTCTGGAACCAGCCCTTGGGGACAAACTCCAGGGTAAGGATACTCTTGGCACCCCTGGCTACCTCTGGCCTGGGGTCCCCAGAGGCACTGCAGGGATTTAGGATGAAGATTCAGAGACTACACTGGTGTGGAGATTGCCCATGCTCCATGTAGGCCAGCAGAGAGAGTTGGGTCTGTCCGAGGTGGTTCTCAACCTTCCTCATGCTGGGACCCTTTAATACAGTTTCTCGTGTTGTGGTGAGTCCCCCACCCCTGCAGACCATAAAACGATTTCATTGCTACTTCATAACTGTAATTTTGCTACTGTTATGAATCGTAATGTAAATATCTGACTTTTTGAGACAGAGAATTGTCTCAAAATTCTACCTGGTGGGGTCGAGGCCCACAGGCCGAGAACCACTGATGTATAGGGAGGTCCTACAGCAACAGCTCCCCCACCTCTTGCCCCGCCCCCCCCCAGGCTCAGCCTGGTGACCTGGTGTAAGCACACGTGAAAGCCTCTGGCCTGGCCTAGGTATGGAAGCAAAGATCATAACATGAAGGCCCTCCCTCCACCAGCCAGTGGCCTTTCCAGCCTGCTGCCTCTGGGAAGGCCAGCTCTCCCTCCCTCACCCTGCAGAGGGGCTAATCACTTAGGGGCTGGTGGTTAACTTGTTTCCCGTTATTTACCACTGGCTTTAGCACGCTGCTGCTCTTAGTGTTTAAATGAGGGTAAGTTTGGGCCTGTGGTTGCCTGTGCCTGTAATCCCACCTACTCAGGAAGTCAAGGCAGGAGGTTGGAGGAGTTGGAGTCCAGTCTGGTCTACATAGGGAGTTCTCCAGACCTGCCGCCTCCCCTCTTCCTTCACTGCCCTCTTCACAGAAGCGGAGCTCCTCAGGAAAATTCGAATCCAGATGCGAGCCATGGACATGCTCCAGAAGGCTTCGTCCCCCATCAGCACCTCCAGTAGCCGGGCTCCCCGCACCGCTGCCCGCACCCAGGAGGAAAAGCTGAGCTTTCTACAGACCGAGTTCGGATTCCAGCCGCGGGTGAACTCTGTGGTCCCTGACTACGAGGGCCTATACAAGGCTTTCCAGAGAAGAGCGGCCAAGAGAAGAGAGACCCGGGAGACAACTCGAAACAAGCCCTTCCTACTCCGGACTGCCAACCTGTGCCACACTCCGCGGTCCTGTGAGGCCACTGCTGCTGGAGGAGGGAGGATGGGGACCCAGGCAGGTAGCAGCGAGGACCCATGTCTCAGAGGAAGGCATTGTCTTGACACTTTTCTGTCTTGAGCTTTATTGTTTGAACACCTGCTCAGTTGCACGTAGAAACACGTTCTGTAAACTGAAAACAAGAACATGCCCTTTCACACCTCCCCAGAGGCATTTCTGCAAACGGAAGTCCCGGCCAGTCTGAGAGGCCGGTCTGTCCTAACTTTGTTTCCGCTGCTGTGATAGAATGCCCTGACCAAAGCGTCTGGAGGGGGAGAGGGCTTATTCTAGTCAGAGTCTGTGACAGCTGGGGGTCAGAGGGGCGGGTGCCAGAGACAGCTGACGCACTTACAGTCAAGGGCAAAGAGTGAGTGAGTGCACACCTGTGCACACTCTGTCCACTCCTCTGTGAGTGAGTGCACACCTGTGCACACTCTGTCCACTCCTCTGTGAGTGAGTGCACACCTGTGCACACTTTCCACTCTCCTACAGTTGGCCGGTCATGAGTGAGTGCACACCTGTGCTCACTCTGTCCACTCTTCCACAGTTGGCAGGTCTGTCCACCTTAATTAAAACAATCAAGGTAATCCCCCGTGGACAAGCCCCAGGCCTGCCCGATCTAGACAGTTCCACACTGAGATTCTCTTTCCAGGTAATTCTAGAGTGTGTTAGGTTGACGAAGCCAATCACACAGCTCCAGAACACTTCTCACTTGACTGGAAATGTTAGGATTGGTATGCAGGTGTGGGCCTTGTCACTCAACAAGATCTTGTTCTCCTTCTTCCTGGGGTGGGGGAATAAAGATTCTCCTGTCTCGTCCTTCACCGAAACTGAATCCTAGTTAGGACAGAAACTAACCCCATGTCGTCACCAATGCCAGCCCTTCTCTCTTGCAGAAGTCGCCTCGGCCAGCAGCTACACCCCTGCCAAGGAGTCGTTCTCTGAGTGGCCTTGCTTCCTTCTCTGCCAACACCCTCCCTGTGCACATCCCAGATGCCACCAGGAAGAGGGAGTCTGCAGTCCGGTGAGTAAGGAGGCCACCACAGACTCTGACAGGCTTGGGTCCCAAATGTTGTTCCTGCTGCTCCTGCTGCCCGGCCTCTGCCGTTATCAGAAACACCTCGGGACTGAAGGAATCCTCTGATTCCACGGGGCAGGAATACGTGCTCTCATCCTGCAAATCCTTTTGGGGTCTTAGTCTGTGCAAGACACGGTGTTAAGCCAGAGATGCCCGGAGAACTCAGTGTAATATGAAGTCTGAATCATCGTGGGATTTTTCAGGGTGACTGCCCTGTTTTATGAGCAGTGCACGTACAGAGGACTATGACGACGCAGGGAAGCTTAGGGTGGTGGTCTCACATCTTTTGGATCACATGTCTAAGGTAAAACATGAAGAATAGACTAAGGAGGAAGGGGCTGGGGAGACGGCTCAGTTGGTAAAACATCCGCTGTGAAGTGTGAGGACCCGAGTTCAGATTCCCGGCCCCCTGTATGTCTGTGTACCTGCGACTCTGGCCTTTCGGGTCAGTGGTGGGTGGAGAGAGGCAAATCCTCCCACTTGGTGGACATCCAGTCTAGCCAAGAAGGGAGTTCCAGATTCAGTGAACAGTGCAGTCTCGAACCATAAGGTAGCGCCAGCCAGATGGCAGGCTGGGTAAATGCACTTGCTGATGAGCCTGCCGACCTCAGCTCACTCCCAGGACCCACGCAGCAGAATGTGAGAAGTGACTCTTGCAAGTTATCTCCGACTTCCACATGCATACTGTGAGAACTGCCCCCTCCAAAGAGTAAAGAGGATCAGCCAGGAGGTGGTGGCACACACCTTTAATCCCAGTACTCAGGAGGCAGAGGCAGGCGGATCTCTGTGAGTTTGAGGCCAGCCTGGGCTACAGAGTGAGTTCCAAGACAACCAGGGCTACACAGAAAAAACCCTGTCTGGAAAAAACAAACAAGCAAACAAAACAACAACAACAACAACAAAAAGAACAAAGAGGAACAAGTCAGACAAAGGCTAGAGAGAGAGAAGTTTCCAGAACAAGGGAGTGTGTGAACCCTGCCCATGAGACAGGAGCAGTGTTTGTGATGTCCAGCCTGCTGTCCCTTGCAGTGTGCTCAGTGGCCTTTTCTCACTGTTGTAAAAATACTAATAAAACCGGAGCAAAAGCCTGTGTGTAAGAGGGAAAGGTAGCCTCAAGTCTGGAAGTTCTAGCAGTCCAGCTGACCTGACCCTGTGGTGCTCTCATTCAGTCAGCAGGAAGTCCTACCTGAAATGAGCCAGGGGAACTGTGACTTAGCATGAAGCTGAGCCTGGGCAAAGGCCTGACACCTCAGGGCCTCCCAGAGCCTCCCAACTTCTCCTTCAGACGTTGCGGAATATATTTAGGATACAGAGATAATCCCTCTCTCCTCAGATTTATATTGTCTAAGCCCAGGCCAAGCCCATCATATCTGCTATCCAACGGCAGGGCATGGACATTGTAGATTAGCTTTTGTGCCTTTCTTCCTGATCTGTTTGAATGTATTTCTTTTTTCTTTTTTTTTTAATAGATACGATTTTATTTTATTTATTTATTTATTTTTGGTTTTTCGAGACAGGGTTTCTTTGTGTAGCTTTGTGCTTTTCCTGGATCTCACTCTGAAGACCAGGCTGGCCTCGAACTCACAGAGATCCTCCTGCCTCTGCCTCCCGAGTGCTGGGATTAAAGGTGTGCACTACCACCACCGCCCGGCTTGAATGTATTTCTAAGTGCAGAGTCTTATTACTTCTTTTGGTGGAACCTACCACAGAACTCTAGAATAATAACACAAATTGAGTGCTGCAAGTTGAACCCACATTGCCTACATTGGAGGAGGCCTGTTTCCAGACCTTTGTGGAAGTGGAGAGTTGACCTCTTGGAGAACTGGGAACCCAAGTCACTGGTTGACCACTGTTTATAACACAGTGGTCAGGGCAAACTCAGGAATCTGCCATCCTGGTTCTGATTTTGGCTTTCCCTTTGTACACTGAGTAGCTATGAACAAGAGGCTCTCTGCCTCCCAGTCCCTGTGTCAGAGGAAGTCTCGAGTGTCTGCCTCCGCAGGCCTTGTGAGAACTGCATGAGATGAAATGGTCTCTGGTTCTTGGAAGGCAGCGTGGTGAATGGTAGCTCTAGCTCTTCTCCAGGTAAGGGAAAAGCCGACCCGACCCAGTGAATCTCAGCTGTAAGGCCATTTTAACTCAGGTATTCTGTTCAAAGAATGGGAGTCTCTTGGTGGGAAATCACAGGACCCATAGTGCTGAACCTCTGATCCTGCTCTCAAGTGCCGGGATTACAGGTATGTACCGCCACGCACATCCCCAGAATCATTCTTTCTGGAAGTGCACTTGTGGCAGATTGATAGAAAATACCTTATTCATAGAAACACCAGCTAGGAGCTGAAGAGAGTTAAGAGCATACATTGCAGGGGATGTGAATATGGTTCCTAGCACCCACATTAGGCAACTCACAACTGCCTGTCACTCCAGCTCCAACAGACTTGATGCCCACAGGATCCTGGGGGCACCTGCACACACCCCTGCCCTCCAAATATACACATAAACAAACCAAAAAAAAAAATCTTACAAAAAACCCAAAGCAAAAACCACTTAACTGAATTTCCAGAGAAGTTACTAAGTTACTTACAAACGCACCCAACTTATCTGTTATTTTTGCTCTCTCCTTTAGAATGTCACTTGAAAAAAAGGACAAACCAGACATTCAGTGGTTGGAGATGCACAAAAAGAACTGTCAAGCCATGTCTAAATCTGTGACCTTGCGGGCAAAAGCCATGGATCCCCATAAAAGTCTGGAAGAGGTGTTCAAAGCAAAGCTTAAAGAGAACCGGTCAGTGTCCCCCATGTTCAGAAGGGTGTCTGTCTTAGGTTACAGCACAACACTGGCTTTGAAATAGCAAAATGGAGTCAGGGTAAACTGAGTCACCAGAGTCAGTCAAGGATTTTGTTTGGCAGGCAGTAGGGATTCAGTGTACATGGGGATAACTGCTTAGCTTGAAGGAAGGGTTTTCTAATTGAAAAAGATTGGTTGCTTCTAGAAACTTTGTTAATTCCAGGAACAATGACCGTAAAAGAACAAAGGAGTACAAGAAAGAGCTGGAGGAAATGAAGAGAAGAATACAAACGAGGCCCTACCTCTTTGAACAAGTTACCAAGGTAAACCCAGACTCCTCTCTGCCTTGGGTCAAGTGTTTTAGAAACTGTATTAAAGAGTTCCTTAAGACTCAGCTGTTCTAAACTGAGGTGATAAAAGGCACAGGCACAGGGACGTTCTCTTCGATTCCGGGCCATCATGACATGCACAGCCTCTGCCATATGCTTCCCCCTCCATACTGTTCAGAAGGTCAAAGTGACGGGGCAAGGGACATGGACGACATGGACTCAGACTTCTGCAACACAAGCCAAAATAAGAGTCTCTCTCTCTCTCTCTCTCTCTCTCTCTCTCTCTCTCTCTCTCTCTCTCTCTCTCTCTCTCTCTCTCACACACACACACACACACACACTCACTCTTTCTCTCTCTCTGTTTTTTTGTTTTTGTTTTTGTTTATTTTTTCGAGTCAGAGTTTCTCTTTGTAGTTTTGGTACCTGTCCTGGATCTCACTCTGTAGACCAGGCTGGCCTCGAACTCACAGAGATCTGCCTGGCTCTGCCTCCTGAGTGCTGGGATTAAAGGCGTGCGCCACTGCCACCTGGCTTCTTTTCTCTTTTTAAAATGTAAAGACATTTGAGACAGGGTTTCTCTTTATGTAGCTCAAGCTGACCTAGAACTCACTGAGTCTGGGCTGGACTTGACCCCACCATCCTCCTGCCTTAACCTCCCCTGAGCTGGGATTACAGACGTGCACCACCACACCCGGTTTTTACATTGCTTATGTCAGGCAGTTAGTTAATGACAAGGGCTATTTGCTTTTTTAAATTTTATTTATCTTTTATTTTACATGCATTGGTATTTAACCTGCATGTGTGTCTGTGTGAGAGTGTCAGATCTTGGAGTTACAGGCAGTTGTTAGCCGCCATGTGGGTGCTGGGAAGTGAACCCGGTTGGTAGAGCAGTTGGTGCTCTTAACCACTGAGCCATCTCTCCAGCCCCAGGCTGTTTGCTTTATTAATGCCATTTTACTCCAAATATAGATCCTTAAAGGTCAGGGTGCTTTTAAGCACCCTCCAAAGCTCTTTCCAGATTAAGTGGCTTTCAGGCTGAAAGACTGATTTGAAAACATTCTCTGGACTTGAAGAGGTCAATTCGATTAAGATCTCCTGAAGGAAGCCCTGGAGCCCTTGAACACCAGAGACCTGCCCCAGGCAGTTAAGTGCTGTGTGTGGCTCTGTGGTTCACTGTAGGCAAGAGCTCCATCATACAACAACATGTGTGATATTCCTAGGTAATGGTGGGTCTCCTGCTGCAGATGCCCCTCCCCCATGCTGGACCATCTAGACTTTACTTAGGCTGACCTCTTTAGGTTCATTTTTGTCAAGTAAGCTTATTCTTCTTTTCCCAACAGATCTTTCAGCATTCTAAAACAAAATACAAAGTAGTCTGTGATTTTGTTCTTGAATACATAAAACAAGATAGGCTTCTTCTGGCTCTATGCAGACCATCCTCCTGCTAAGTATTTTTAATGTTAGTCTTCCTGATGATGGTTTGGGTGCTTTTCAAAGGTGTGGCTCTCAAGTTAATTAACAGCTGACACCTCTCAGAAGTGTTAGAATACAGACCTGTAGGCCCCATCTAAGACTAAATGAAAACCTGCTCTTGAACAAGATCCCCATGGGACGGACTCCTTTACCAACTATGGCTATAAAATAAGGCTCTAAGGGAATTTGGTGCCAAGTTTGGTCTGCACTGAAGGTGGGGGTGGTGGCGGGGCAATATTCTAAAGCCTGATTTCCCAGGGAACTCAGAATCCCAATTCGAAAGACTGCTGCATCAGCCAGCTTCCACTCCACAGGCGCTGGCCAGGAAAGAAGCCGAAGAGCGGTACCGGAACACCCTGCGGCAGGCTGGCCTGGAGGAAGAGTTTGTGATAACCAAGAGTCAAGGCCCACCGGCTGTGCAAAGCAAGGAGAAAGGCAAAGTCAAGGATTCTCACAGGTAAAGAGAGCCTGGGTCATCCCGTAGCTCTAACTTGCTATCCCCAATGATGCCACTAGGAGCACACTTAGAGAAGTTACTCATTTTGAGATTGCAGTCCTGCACATACATAACAACTCGTCCACACACCTCTGAGCCCACATCTCTGCTTGTGAGATGATAATACTGCTTGTCTGGCAGACTTCCTTATGGCTGACTCCCTGGCATCACCTCTTTCATAACTGATATATTATAAGCAAAGAGAGAAAAGCAAAATATTACTGTTATTTCCAATTTTATTGTTTTAAGTCCAAGTAATTCCTGTTTTTATCTTTAAAATTCCATTTCTACCAGATAAAATAATGAAAATGTTGAGACTATTCTTAAGCCTTACATATCCTTTCAATTTAAAATATTGTTTTTTTCAGCATCCATGAAACTATAAAACTCAGCATCGGAGACTCATGGCAGGATTTGGAAGACTCTAGACCAGCCTGCTGACCCAAGGAGGAGCTGGAAGAGCAGTCAGTGGCTTGAACAGCTAACCAGATGGCTTGTTGAAGCAGTTCACTCATCATTATCCCATTTGATCGTCAGGCAGCCACCTAACTAGGTGAGGAGCTTGAGTTTAGAATCACGGCTACTGTTCAGGAATGGGAGGCAGTAACAACAGAAATGGCCTGCAGAGATCAAAGTGGAGTGGAGGGGGAGGGGTCCTGGCCCAGTGTTAAAGGGTCTTGTTTTGCACTTGACACTACGGAGTAGGAATAGAAAATAAGGTCCACACCTGTGGGGTAGGAATAGAAAATAAGGTCCACACCTGTGGAGTAGGAATATGGAATGCAGGTAGAAAAACAGGTAGCAACGAGGAAATGGAGATCCAGGACCGCTGGACCAAACGCATTCGCATCAGCCAGAAATACGGTGTGTGAAATAAACTATATTTCTCATTAGTCCACATCTGCAACCTTAAGCACAGGCTTTATCATTAGCATCTGACTGACACACAGGGACAGGTCAGTTTCTATCCCATACCTACTGTGTGCCCTGAGGCACCCCTCTTGGGGTTGTTGAAATGAAAAATGTTTCCAGATATTGCCAAATGGCCTCTAGAGGGCAAAAAAGTCCTGGATTGAGAATCTCTGCCGCAGAAAGCAAAGACTGGCAATTTTGGAAAATCAAGTAATTGCTATGAACTTGGTCGCCATACTAAAGAATAATCATGCATGCCAGTAACAAATTCAGAACAGCAGGGTTTTTTTTTTGCCATTCTTTGAGAATACAGCAGTGTTTGCATGTATGCATTTTAAATAAAGCTCATTTTAAATAAAACTTCTCCGACCACTATGATTTTGTACTAATAGTGGATCTTTGGGTTGTCTTTCTTGTCAATAATTGTGCCATAGGCACATAATGGGCCAACAGAAGCCTATTTCTCATGTTTAACAATTTCTGGAAAATTCCGAGTTACCCTTTTTAAGACAAGGTTTCTCTGTGTAGCTCTCACTGCCCTGGAATTCTCTATAGAGCAAGATAGACCAGGCTGGCCTTGAATTCAAGAGATCCAGCTGCCTCTGCCTCCTGAATGCTGAGATTAAAGGAGTGCACTGCTACCAGCTTAGGTTTGCCAATTCTAATTTAAAAAAAAAAAAAAAAAAAAAGACACTAGTTTCAGGTTTTCTTTTTCAAGACAGGGTTTCTCTGTGTAGACCAGGCTGGCCTGGTGTCGTTTTTTTTTTTAAAGATTTATTTATTTATTATGTATACCACATGTATGATTGCTGGCCAGAAGAGGGCACCAGATCTCATTACAGATGGTTGTGAGTCACCATGTGGTTGCTGGGAATTGAACTCAGGACCTCTAGAGAACAGTCAGTGCTCTTAACCTCTGAGCCATCTCTCCAGCCTGGTGTCCAGTTTTCTAAGGCTCCTCATTTCAGTTTTACCTATATAGTATCAATCAGTGCCCTATTTTTATGGTAGTAGTGTTTTTCCTTATTTTTAAAACTATGTTGTGTATGTGTGTGTTGTGGTGGGTATGTGCATGAAGCAGGTACCCACGGAAGCCAGCAGAGAGCATCAGATCCCCTGGAGCTGGAGTTAGAGGGTGTTGTGAGCCGTTTGATGTAGGAGCCAGGATCTGAACTGGAGTCTTCTGGAAGAACAGCAAGTGCTCTTAACTGCTAAGGCATCTCTCTAGGCCAAAGAGTATGTTTTTCCTTTTTCTTTTTGGAGACAAAGTTCTTACTTCTGACATGCCTTGGCTATTCTGGAATTCCCTATGTAAATCGGGCTGGGCTCAAACTCAGAGGTCTGTCCTCTGAATGCTGGGGCACCACCACACCTGGCTTATCAGTGTCGTGTCTCACTGTGTAGACTTGGCTTATGTCTCAAACTCCTAAGAGATCTGACTGCCTTAAAGCCATAAGCTCCTATCCCCCTCTCTTCTTTTCAGTGCCCTATCTTGTTTTGTTTTCAGACAGGGTTTCTCTGTGTAGCTTTGCGCCTTTCCTGGAACTCACTCTGTAGTCCAGGCTGGCCTTGAACTCACCGAGATCCTCCTGCCTCTGCCTCCCGAGTGCTGGGATTAAAGGCGTGCACCACCACCGCCGGCCTTCAGTGCCCTATCTTAAAGAGAAAGACTGGATTATTTTCTTGACTTCTTCTCTAAGAACACATCTGTCTAAAACAGCAGTTCTCAACCTGCGGGTCGTGACCCCATCAGATATCCCGCACATTAGATATTTACATTACAATTCATAATGGTAGCAAAATTAAAGTTATGAAGTAGCAACAAAGATAATTTTATGGTTGGGGGTCACCACAACATGAGGATCTGCTTTAAAGAGTTGTAGTATTAGGAAGGTTCAGAACCACTGGTCTAAAACAAGAGCCAAAGAGCCGACTGGGTTGTTTTGTTTATTTAAAAGGAAAACTGAAACTCTAGATCATGTGGTTTTTAACTTAAACAAAACAAAACAAAAAAATAAACAAGCTCCCCTCATAACATGCTATTTTAAGTCCCATGAATGAAACAGAAAATGACCAAGTCGAGGTGTACAGGGTAAGTTGGTACCTCGGCCTGGGCCAAGGGGAGATTCAAGTAATTTATTTTTTTACAGCCCAGTGGCTGAGAGTCTTTTACTCAGGTTGCTAAAGGAAAAATGCCACAACAGAATTGACATCACTTCCTTCTTCAAAGCAACAAGGCATCTTGAAAAGTCAATGTCCTGGTGAAGTTCTGTGGCTGGAGGCAGGAAATCATTGAACCCTATGAAAAGACAGCTGGGTCTAGAATGAAGACTCTTCAAAGGAAAACCTGAACAGTCACAATGAAAATCTTCATCCAACACATCATTAAACTTGCTTTTGAGAGAAGTCCACCCAGAACTTTGCAGTGGGAAGAGAGAGGCAGCTACAGGTATCCAGCCCATCGTCACCAGCCTCCCTCTGTCTGGATCAGATGGAGGTTGAAGCGAGGCCCTCAGACATCCCTCTTCTCTGCCAGGGAAGATGAACAGAGGCAGGGCGAGGCCATGGTCCTTCACAGATTCATTTTAGTTCTGGCAGAATGTGAGCCTTTTGGATCTTGTTCCCATCATGCACTCTGGGGTCAGGTAGAGCTGCCCCTCCAGGAGTCAGCATTCTCATGTCTGTCTTTCAGTTAAATCTCCTTGATTTAGTAACTATAAAATTGAAAACAAATATATAGACTAGGTTATGGATGAATTACAGAAGCAAAAGAACAGCTTAGACTAAACCAAAGGGTGTTGTGTGATATTAGTTTGTGTTCTGACAAATAGAGCTTGCCTGGAGATGAGAGAGCAGAGCTAGCAGCCATAGTTAACACACCTTTAGTTCCAGCGCTAGGGAGGCAGAGAGAGGAAGTGATAAGGCAGGGCAGAGATTGGTCAGAGGATCCAGAAATGTCAGAAGTCACTGGTGGCTGCTCCTCTGCTTCTCTCATCTTTCAGGTTAATACCTCAATATCTGACTCCTGGTTTTTATTGATAAGACTAATTAGGTTCACGCTTTAAAAGGGTTAAGAATGGAGTCTGGGGAATGCACTGATAAATTCAGTAAGGATGATGGACAGAACTAATTTATACTCCAGAGCTCTGCCAGCCTCTGCCTCCCGAGTGCTGTGATTAAAGGCGTGCACCACCATGCCTGGCTGCCACATTAACTACGGCAATAAAATAACCTGAATCTATAGACTCAACAATTGTGTTCATACTCGCCAGTCGGTGGCAGAAGAGTCAACACAGAGGGAAATCGGTAATGGCAGAACCAAACTGTTACAAAGTCAGAGTCAACCCAAAACAGACAAGCAGGAAAGGGAGCTGTTTCTGTTCCAAGTCCTGAAGCAGGAACCTACCCATTAGAGATTCAGGGTTTTACTGGCTTAAAACCTTTTCTGTGGTGAAGGGAGAATGGCCTGAAGGATTCCTACAGGGCTATAGCAAACACTGATATTTCATTCAATACTGTTCAGTTTTTGAATGACTGATGAAACCAGTTTCCACCTGTGTGTGTATGTATTTATGTGCATGAAGGAGGTCCACATGCCATCCACCTTGGGCTTTTTGTTTTGTTTTGTGTTTGAGACAAGGGCTCTTGCTAGCCTGGAACTCATGGATTTTGACAAGGTCAGTTGGCTGATGTGTTCACATATTGCCCATCTCTACCTACCCAGTGCAAGATTACAAAGCACGTGTGCCAAACTTAGAATTTTTTTTAACTCCCCAATGCTAGGACTACAGGCATATGTCACCATGCTTGGCTGTTTTACAAGAGTTCTTGGGAGCCAACTCAGGTTGTTGTGCTTGGATGGCAAGCATTTGACCAAAATGAGCTACCCTCCCCCCAGTCCCACCAGAAAACAGGCAGAGCATGCCAGTAAGCAATATTCCTCCCTGGTCTCGGCTTCAGTGCCTGATTCTAGGTTCTTGCCCCGGCTTTCCTCCATGATGGGGTTGTAATAAACTTTTTCTTCCCCATGTTGCTTCTGGTTCATGGTGTTTAAATCACAGCACAGAAAAACAAAGTAATGTGTTAACCAAATGCAATACATGGATTTTGGTTCAAGTTAAACAACCAAAGACATTTTTGAGGAGATAAAAAAAAAACAGGAACTAAATATTAGAGGACAAAAAATTATCACTAAACTTGTTGGGTATGGAAATACAGTTACTTCCTAAATCCTTACCTTTTAAGAGGTATACTCTTAAAAAAAATTACAGATAGGTCTATAATACTTTAAAATATTCTGGCATAAATAGTAAGAGAAAACAAACATAGTCTAAAATCAAGTACTGAGGGGCTGGAGAGATGGCTCAGCAGTTAAGAGCATTTGCCGCTCTTGCAGAAAATGTGAATTTGGTTCCCAGCACCCACACAGTGGCTCCCAACTACCTGTAACTCCAGTTCAATAGCATCTGATGCCTTCTCTGCCCCACTAGGGAACCAGACATGCATGGGATACACATACATACATGCAGTCAAAACATAAAAATAATTGTTCAAGTTGGGTGAAAGACACATGGGTTTTATACTCACACCTCTCTCTCTCAATAGACCCTCTAAAAGCTACTTCCATGAGATCAATTTCAAGGAAGGGAAATGAAGAGAGGCAAAAACAGAGGGGACAGTTGCAGGAGACAGAGATGACTGGTTCCAAAACAGCAACCCACAAAAAGTAACTTGGAACCAATGAGACTAACAGTAGAATGTTCAATACAAAATAAGTCACAACAGCAAATGTCAAGTCCTGATAGGGTGTGCTGACATGAATGCCCAGAGCCCTGTGATTCTAGACAACCCAAGAGTTAATATATTTAAAGTATTTAATGTAGAACGTCAAGTCATTTGGATACTCTAATGGCTTACCAGAGCATAAAGATTATACTGAAAGGAAAGGGAAAGGAAGCAGTTGTAAAGCCAAACCAAATACTGGAGGGATCTTTGCAGAGAGCTTATCCACATGCAGTGAATCTGTGATAAAGTCATGCTCTCAAGACCAAGGCCTGACTGTTTCTCTTCTGTTTTCTGGGTCGGTCAAGACGATACAGTTGGAAGAGCTCACAATTATCTAAATTTCCTTGACTGGAACGGTAGTTCTCAGCCAACAAGCAACTGAACAAGGTTCTTTAGCTCAGATGGTTTGGCCTGTTAGCTCCCATACTCATGACCACAGCAGAATAAAGGACATCTTTTTTTTTTTTTTTTTTTTTTTTTGAACAGGGAACGTTTCAGATAAAGATTTTGGTCTTTTCTTTTTCCTTAGATGTTTTTGTTGTAGTTGTTTATGGCTGGGTCTTATTATGTAACTTGGCTGGCCTAACATTCATCATATAGACCAGGTTGGCCTCAAACTCATAGAGATCTGCCTGTCTCTGCCTTCAAATACTGGTATTAAAGGTATGTGCTACCACAGCTGGCCCAATTTCGACCCCTTTTTTTTGAGAGAAGGGGTCACTCTGTAGCCCAGGATATCCTGGAACTCACTCGGTAGTCTAAACTGGCTTCCAACACATAATTCTTCTGGTCTCTCAGTGGGAATTATAGGCACATGTCAACACGCTTATAATCCCAGCACTGGGGAGGCAGAGGCAGGTGAATCTCTATGAGCTTGAGTCCAGTCTGATCTACAGAGTGAGTTCCAGAATAGACAGAGCTGTTACACAGAGAACTTGTCCCGAAAAACAAATAAATAAAAGTATTTGCTTGGATCATACCGATTGATCTTGCTTGTTCTATGAAATCCCAACCCCCTCTTCTTTACAAATATATTGTTCCCCCTCTACTTCCGGGGTGTTTGTTTTTATTTCCTTACTTATCTGTGTAATCCAGACTGGCCTTGAACTTATAATCCCTATTTCAACTGGGAACACTGGAACTACAGGCCCAAGCTCAGTCTCCGCATGTTTAGTGTCTTGCCGTCTATCGCATTTGTAAAATGGTGTGTGCATGTCTGCATGTCTGCATGGACAGAGGAGTGTGGGGCCTAAGGCTGATGTCAAATGTCTTCCTTGATCACTCTCCACTGTATTTGGGTCTCAGTGAACCCAGAGCTTGCCAATTCTAGTTAGTCTAGTTAGCGATCTTGCCCCAGTGAATGCTGGGACTGACGAGTACCTAACACAACTACCCAGTATTTCCACCGGTGCTTGGGATCTGAATGACAGCCTTCAGGTTTCGCCTGGCAAGAGCTTGATCCACTGAGCCATCTCTCCATCTCTCTGTAATTTTTTGTTTTCTTGTGTGTAGGTGTGTATAATGTATATGAGTGTGTATTTTGTTATGTCCGTGTGCACATGTGTGGAGACCAGAAGTTAATGTTGGGTGTCTTTTCCTATTAATATTAGGTGTCTTTCTATTGCTTCTCCATAATTTTGTTGTTTTCAGCTTTTTAAAAAACTTTTTATTTATTCTTTGTCTTTCACATCATGCATCTCCATCCCATTCATTTCCCCATCCCTTCATATCTGCCCTCTGTCCTTGCAACCTCCCCCACAAAATAAAATAAGATAAAATTTAAGAGAAAAAAAAAGATAAGAGATAAAAGAAAGGAAAAATCAATCTCATCATGGAAGCTGTAGTGTGACCCAGTGAGTCACGCAGTATAACCCTTTTGTCTATCTATCTTTACTTGCAAGTGTTCACTGCAGAGTCATTGGTCTGGTTGGAGACCTCTGGTTTCTGCTACACTATCCATGCTGGGCCCTCACTGGGACTCCTCTTGGATGTCCTGCTGTTGCCTTGTGTCATGGAGATCCTGCAGCTCTGGCCCCTTCACATGCTCCAGCAGATCACAGAGAGGGTGGATGTTGGGGCGGATCAACACATAACCCTGGTTCTGGGCCTGGGCAGTTGCAGGGTTGGTCAGCCCACCAGCTCACCCTTGTCCTCACCACCAGGGTTCACTCTCCTGCACTGCCCTGGCTAGTTCACCCCTTGCAGCGATGAGCAAGGGGCGGGGCCAGTTCTCCTGCTTTCAGGTCCTCAGGGTCCAATCCCCCCACCTACACCTCCAGGGTCAGCTCTACTGTGTTGCCTGGGTGTGGCACAGGGGCAGCTGGTGAGGAACACGAACAGCTTCCTGAGGGCCAGCTCTGCCACCTGTGTCAGCCACTGATGGGAGGGGTGGTACCACATGACAGATGAGCAAGGGGACAGCTCTCCATGCTCACAGCATCGAGGCTGGCGCACCCACACCTTTGCCACCTGTTTTCAACTTTCTGAAACACCTTTTCTACACTTTCTGTGTGCACGGCCTGTGTGAAACCACAGAGATATGTCATGAAGTCAGCTCTCTCCATTATATGGGCTGTAGGAATCCAATTCACATCATCAAGCTTGGTGGCAAGCACCTTTTCCAGCTCAGTTATCTTGATGACCCTTCTCCACATTTCTTGAGAATAAGGTCTCTCATTGAACCTGGAGCTCAAAAATTAATTTCCTAGACTGGCTAGCCAGTGAGCTCTTGTGATCCACCTGTTTCTACCTCCCTAGCACTAATGTTACAGATCTATACCACCCACATCTAGTTTCAACACTGGTACTAGGGATTTGAACTCAAGTCCTGTGTTTACATCATAGTTCCTTTAACCGAGACATCTCCCTAGACCCTTGTTTTTTGTTTTAATTTAGATTCCATACGTGAAAGAAATGTGGTATTGTTTTTCTGAGAGGTAGTCTCACAATATAGCCTAGATTGCCAGGTTGGCTTTGAACCAGCAATCTAGCGAGGCAGAAACCAGTGGGAATAAACACAACTCATTAAGAAATATGTATGATGGGGCAGAATAGATGGCTCAGTGGTTGAGAGAGCAAATACTATTCTTGAAGAGGACCTGAGTTCAGTTCCACCACCTGTGTTAGGTGGTTCATAACTGCCTGTAACTCCAGCTCCAGGGGATTTGATACCCTTTTTTTTTTTTTTTTTTTTTGTTCAAGGCAGGGTTTCTCTGTGTAATAGCCTGGCTATCTTGGGACATGCTTTGTAGAACAGGTTGGCTCCAACTTACAGAGATCTGCCTGCCTCTGTCTCCAGAGTGCTGGGATTAAAGTTGTGTGCCTCCACGCCGATGATACCCTCTTTATTGACCTCCATGGATACTGCAATCACACACACACACACACACACACACACACACACACACACACACACACACGGTACAAATAATTAAAAACAAAAATATAAACTTTACCAAAGTATGTATAAGAGTGCTCAGACCTCAGAGTGTCAGGTCAATCTCCCAACTCACAAGACGACACTCCGATTGCAGTACCACTGGACTACTGCTTAAGGAGAACAAGCCAGCCAAAGTTCAGAAAGTGGAGGCCGGCACAGTTGTAGATCCACTGAACTAGACTCTAACCCCTGTCCATTTAAGTCAGCACGGAACCAAAGCAGGGCAGGAGGCAGGCAGCTTTACCTCCTGTGGATTGACTGCAGTCAGGACAGAAACTTCATAGGACTGCCTCCCCGACTGCATGGTCACCAAGTGATGTGTCACACCTGTCACTGCAGACAGGGGGCGGGAGGATCCTTCAGTAAGCACCTCTGTGAACCAACAGGAAAATTCATTTTCAGGGAATGGTGAATCCACAAGTACACAGCCACTGCTTCATCAAACCAATCATTAAAATGCTAAAATCTGTTCCCTGAAAAACTCAATCCCAAGTTCTTTTACTTTGTCATTGTTAGTGGATCTAGAAAGTATTACAAAAGGAGGGTGGGAAGTCAGAAAAACCTGGCTGTGAGAACGACAATTTTTCAGTGTAACAATTTAGAGGAATAGTTTTTCGGACTGTTACCTGGATGAAAACTGTATGAACTAGGGCAAACACTGCACAGGCAGGCAGGGCAGAGAACGAGTGAGCGCCAGCCCTTGAGGCCATCAATACTGATGTTCTGAGCAGGATGTCCACGTCGAGAACCTGAGCTAGTCCTGCCTTCAAAATTCATACCGAGTGTCCCCTCCTCCCTTGAACTTGCTTCTTCAAAGCCAGCAAAGCTCTCCATGCAACTTCTGTCTCCTGATGCTCTGCACTAGGACTGCTCGGGAAACGGGTGGACCTGGGTAGCACACTTCAGGCCTTGTAAGCGCCACACAGAAGTTACATGGTCACTTATGCCTCAGACTGTGAAGGAAGGTGTGACTGAAACACAGGACCTTACACTTAGTAGACATTCACTGGGTGGGGGAGGTCACCATGAAAATCTTTTGGAATAGTTTTATAGACAAACCACTTAGCCCTCAAGCAAATTACAAGTCTTCTTTCTGGAGGCTTTGTAGCTTGGTCTGCTCTTCCAGACTGTACTGTATAATGAATGCTTGCTGATGTAATTTCATCTCTTTACTCAATGATGTTCCACACATTTATGCTGTTTCAACCTCTCAACTGGAGCTTATGGTCCCTACCTCCTCCTTTAGTCTTTCCCATGGTGCCAGGCACACAGTAGGCACTGAATAAATGCATGCTGACCTCACCTGGTAAGTTTTTCAGAGAAGAGGGCCTGGCCTGTGTAAGCTGGGTGAAATTTCTATACCAGAGGAGCAACTGTTTCCTAGACAGCCCTTGCTTTTCTCCAGAAGATATGGCTTTTGAAGGTATGGAGAAACTGCTCTGTATCTCCTCTGTAAAACCTGGTTATGCTCTGTTTAAATGTTTTAAAAGTTAAGCTCTTCCATAACTGCAACAGGAAAGACAGACACAGTTGGGCTAGGATGCTAAGGATTACAGATAATTTTATCTTTTAAATGTTTTCTTTATTCTTGTGTTAACATCGTCTTAATCATTTAAAAAAAAAAAAAAGATTCATTTATCCACCCCAGAGAATAAATTCAGATACTGTTCAATCACACCATCATACAAGAGGTACTACTCAGGCCTCCATTTAGGAGCTACTTTACTCATTAGCCCTGACTTACAACTTGTTTCCCCCAATAAAAAACTAGTCTTACCATCGTCAACTCCAAGAATAGAATTGGTATTTGGTAGATTCAAGGACTCTCCACCAAGGCTGGACTGGGAACTCATAGACACCAGGTTTTTACTGGGTACTGAAGCTTCTTCAAGCAAACTACTGCCCATTAGTGGCTCGGCTGCACAGAGAAGAGGGGTGAGACAGACAGACAGACAGACAGCAGTCAGGGCTGTGCCTGGTCCTTAGCCCCTCACAGGGAGCTGGCTACCTCTCAGAACTGTCAGTTTCTGTCTGGGATCCACCTCCTATTTCACTCACTCTCAGATAACAAGAACAAGCCTACGGGGAAGCCAATCCTTAGGGGTAATTATCTGTTCACGTGACCACCATCTGAAGACCAGCGTATAATAGAGAGGAAATGAGGATGAAAGGAATAGCTGGAATTCTTTAAAGACAGACATGGTAAAGAAAAAGGGGTTCTATCAATTTTAAAGTGCCGTAAAAGGCTGCCAAACTATTAAATAAAAAATGTTAAATCTTCAGTTTCTTAGAAATCTTTTATGTCCACGCTCCCTAAAAGCTGAATCGCAGACCACCTAGTTGACCTCAAACTCATTAGGGGAACATTTACTTATTATATTTTGTTTTCTGATACAGGGTCTCAAGTAGCCCAGGCTGGCCGCAAATTTGCTATGTAGTTGAGGTTGGCCTTGAACTGTTGATCTCCCACTTCTACCTCTCATGTACCTGGATTAAAGGCATGTGCTACCACGCCTGGCTCTTTTGTTTGTTTCCTAAGACAGGGATCTCAGCATGTTGCCCAGATTGTCTTCCCACCTCAGCCTTCCTACAGGTGTGAACCATCAGAGAAATCACTATTTATTTACTTGTGTGTGTGTGTGTATACACATGTTCACACACATACACACCTTTTGTGGTGTTTAAACCCAGGGTCTTCCACATGCTAAGCAAGCTTTCTACTCCTGAGCTCAGGCAAAGCCCTTGGTGGAACTTTTCATAGTACATGTTCTGGGATTTACAACTCATCCTTTATCAAGTTCCTTTACTGTGAGGGGATGAACATGAACAACAAGAAAGTACGTTTTGAAAGTCTGCAGATGACTGTACTGTACAGCTGTTCCAAACTATGAGTCCATCAAATGAAACCAAGTCTCTCTGCCCCAAACCTAGCTAGATTTCCAAACAGCCAAGTAGGCCAATGCCATGGCTGTGGAACACAGCTCTCCACCATGACCATTCCCCTCACCAGTTTGTTCCGGGTCTTGACTCCCAGTGGTTCCCAGATGCAAGTGATGCTTTCTCATATGCACATTTCTGCTCCCACTCTGAGAAAAGGTCTTCCCACAGACTTGGCACTGATGAGGTTTCTCTCCTGCAAAAAGAACTATGTTAAGACAGGACAGGCCAAAGGACAGTATACAGTTCTGATGGGAAGCAAGCAGACAGAAGACTTACGGCTGCTCTTTCACAGGAAAGGCAGGAAGGCCACCCCAGGAGGGCTTAGCACACACACTGGGTCCAGCACTACTTTTTTTTTTTTTTTTTTTTTTTTTTTTTTTTGAGACAGGGTTTCTCTGTGTAGTTTTGGTGCCTTTCCTGGAACTCACTCTGTAGCCCAGGTTGGCCTCGAACTCACAGAGATCCACCTGCCTCTGCCTCCCGAGTGCTGGGATTAAAGGTGTGCGTCACCACCGCCCGGCCCAGCACTACTACTTTCTGTACCAAAGTCCCACTGACCTTCTAAAAGAGCCTCCTCAATGTGGTAGCATGGTAGTTGCAGAAAGTGTTTATTTCCTTTCCAACAGTCTTCCATCAACCATCACACCTACCTCAAGGGTCCATTACAACCCTGGGGTCATACTATCCCACATCCTATATCCTATCAAGACTCAAGATCTTCAATATCTGCAAACAATTCTTTTAACAAAAATGATCTGACCTGGTTTCCGTAGTGTAGTGGTTATCACATTCGCCTCACAAAAATGATCTGAACTATCATGTCTGTTTACCAGTCCCCAAAAGTCTTCACTCAGCAGACAACTACACTCAGAACATAGCTCGAAAGCTAATTTCCATGGGCAAGCACTCATGTTCACCGGGGTCAGGCAAGTAGCACAAAGGAGTAAAATGGAGAGTACTTCCCCAGTTCAAGGGCAGCTGCTTGCTATTGTTCTGACCAGTGTAGACGGAAGCCTTGTTCTGCTAGATTTTTTTTTTTTTTTAAAGAAGCTAGAACTGAGGATTTTTAAATAAACTTGCAAATACTGGGAATCAATTTACAACTGGTAAAAGCATTAGGCAGCAATTTCCATTGCTGATGAGAATGCAAAAAACCACAGCATGCATGCTGGGGAACCTGACATCACCTAGAAACCACACAGATGCTTTTGTCCGTCATCTAGGAGTCACAACAGGGAATAACCTAGACACAGCTTATTACTGCAGCACTACTTTAAATGGCTAATGATTTAGAGCAGGCAAGTAAGTGTCTCACAGATTAAAGTCGTGTACCAATATTCCTTAGGAGACTAAAGACAGGAAGGTTAAAAACACGTTGAAGGCCAACCTGGATTACAACAGTGAGCTCTAGACCGCCCTGAACTATCTCCATTTCTATTCTTTTATTTTCTTTTAGGTACTAAATTACAGACATCTCACTCTGTAGGCCCAGCTATCTTGGAACTCACTATATAGCCCAGGCTAGCTTCAAATTCATGGCAATCCTTTTTGTATCAGCCTCTGAGTGCTACACAATATACTACTAGGTAGGCCTTTCCAAAGCCTTACTTTAAAAAAAAACCAAATCGCTGGGTGTGATCGTACACGCCCAGAACTTGAGTGGAAGATTTTAGTGAATTCCAGACCAGCCAGATCTATATAGTGAGATTCTGTCTCAAAAGGAAAACAAAACAAAATAAGAACAAACACAAATTCATTTGTATTTCTTTTTTCAGATTAATTTATATGAGAATATGTGTGCTTCTCTGTGGGCTTATGCATCACTTACATGCAGGTGCCCGCCAAGGCCACAGGGTATGAGGTCTCCTAGAACTGGAGTTACAGGAGCATGCGAGACACCTGATGGGGTGCTGAGAACTGAACCTGGGTCCTCTGGAAGGACAGTAAGTAGTGTTCTCTTAACTACTGGGACATCTCTCCAGTCCTCTGTTCCATGTCTCTATACTAGCTATAAACAGCCCCCAAATAAGAAGAAACCAATTTAATTTGCACTAGAAGTAACCAAAGCACCAGTTCCTTATTTGGAAGATTGAGAGAGGACCTTAAGGACCTGGTTGACACCACCTGAACCCAGTGATAACTCTGTCCACCAAACCTTGTGTGGGTCTGATGTGACACAAATGAAGTACGCAGTACCACATACAACGTATTCTTGCACCAAATTTTGAAGTTTTGAAGCTTTTAGAGCTCAGTTATATTTTAGCAATATATATAACTAGAGCTCAGTTATATTTTAGCAATATATATAAATATATAATAATATATTTTAGCTGGACAACAAAAAAGCAGGTGCTGGGAAACAACTCGGTGGTAGAGTTCCTGCCCAGCATGTGTGAGGCCCCAGGTTCAAGCTCCAGCACTGGGGGAAAGACGTAAAAGGAAGCTGACGAATCCAGAGGATGGTACTGCTATAGGACCCAGATCTCGGTTCTGTAACAAGTCTACCAAACAAACAACAGTATAAAAAGATTTAGGCTCAAAGAAGATTTCATAGCCAAGAGTAAGCAATATCAGACCCCAGGGTATCCTTTTCTTAAAGAACCAACTTCGATGTTGAGGCTGTAGCTCAACAGTTAAATGCTTGCCTATTATGCAAGAGGCTTTGGTTTCAATTTCCAGCAACATAAAATAAAAAATAAAATTAAAAAATAAATGAACTGAAGTCATTTTGGAGACAACTGAATGGAACAGAACATGGACTGAATATAAGATAAAAGCAAGAAGTTATTTCTAAATAGGCACAAGAAACTATCTATTTCTCTATTCTTGTGTGTATCTGACTATACATCTGACATAGTTTTATACAAGTACAACAAAGCACTCTAGACAAAAGGAATACACATGTGAAGTCCACATCTGGCCCACAAGCTACCAGCCTGCCACGTTTACTTGGAACTTGTCATCATATAAAAATCTGCGTAGGAGCCGGAGACAGAGCTCAGTTGGTCAAATACTTGCCTGGCATGTACAAAGCCCACACTTGCAGTCCCAACACCTGGAGGTGGAGGCAAGATGATCAGAGGTTCAAGAGCATCCTGTGCTACCTAAGACCTGTATCAACAAAATGAAGATAAAACGGTTCCAGCACTGAATCTCAACTATGAAATTCCCATCCCTGACTGACTGTCCACCTCCACATCCCTAACTCTCACTGAAGTGCTCTGCTGTCTTCATCCAAATCAACAGTCCTCTAGCCTCCACCCCTCAGTGCCATTTCTGTTTGGGAAGATGGGGAAGAAGAGAGACAAATATCACTTTAGATCTTTCCACTGAGCTTCCAAAGTCTGGCTGCTATAGAATGTTTTCAGAAAGTCTGAAAGTTGTTTATCAGGGGGGATTAAGTCATCTGCATAGAATGAGCAAGCTGACAGAATTGCAGGGAATTTAATAATACAAAGCAAAAAGCAGGTCACTGGGTCTTTTCTTCTACACCACTGGCTACCATGAACTCCTAATGGGCCCAGGTAGTTTCTGTCAGAATGGTGACTGAAGCAGGACCAATGTCTTCTCGGAAGACAGGAATGTTACAGACCTTGCTGCTACTGACAGTCTTCCCACTTTGCTCTGGATTTTGAAATCCTCCCCCAGAGGAATGAAAATGTCAATACAGGATCCATATTAAACATAACATACAAAAAGATCCAGCACCGATCTCAGAGAAAGGTCTACATTAGCAATTCCCTCAGTAACTGAAGAGAACAGTAGATCTAACTGATGAGAAGACCTTTTGAATATAATTATTAAGGGCCTTAATCTCTCAGTCTTGAGCTTTATTACCTTATGATGGAAAGTGTTTCTTAGAATGCTGCACACCACCTTCCCACCCTTGTTTCCTACGAGGTTTGAAGTCTACGAACAGCACAGGTTCTAGTACCTGAGTGAACCACCAGGTGTTTCCGGAGGCTGGAATACTCAGCAAAGGAACGGCCACATCCCTGGGCTTCACAAAGGAAAGGCTTCTCTCCTAGAGACAGAAAGGGAGGCAAAGGCTCAGCCCTCTAAGAACCGACCAGCATGTGTTCTGCTTTCAATGACTCACTCATTCTGTTTCCTGAACTTATGCCATATAATTCCAACAAATTTCCAGCAAATGATGCCTCTCAGTGTTCTGAAATACAGACTGACCACCAGACAGCCTTCCGACTTTTTATTCACGTTTCTTTCTTGGTCTAAGACCATTTGCTATTTCAAGAACGCTGGAAAGAGAACTGTCCATTCCCCAACACAATGAAAGCTCAGGCCAACTGGAAGGAATCATGTCTAGAACAATTGTGGTTTAAGCTTGGCCTTTACTTTCTAAATGCCTTGGAAGCAAACTTCCTGTCATCTGAGCAAGGAGACAGAGCAGCACAAGGCAGGGAGGAGGTTCCCATTCCCACGGTGATCTGAGTTCAGTGACTAAGTTCTACAGAAACACATTTCTGACAATGGCTCCAAAAGCACCTGCAGGATCTCAGACTAAGGAGCAAGGAATCTTCCCGTTCTCCTTCCATTCTGACATTTATTCTACTTCTCATGTCGTGAGCTCTAACAAGAAAGCAAGCCCCTCAAGTTCAGGGGTTGTGTCTTAGCTCGTATCTAATGCTCTGTAACATCTCTATGACTCAACAAATGCAACCGTACAACGTTCAGAGAGACTGGAAAACAGGCTGACTTGTCTATCATCTCCTGGTGTCACTGCTATCTATGACAACCGTACATTTCTTCCTACAAGTTAGGCGTCTGGAGACAGAAATCAATGCTGTCCATTCCTCACACACAGATGAAGTTGAACAAATTTTACTGACTACTGACAATGAAGAGAATACACAAGACACTGAAATGAAGAAAATCTTCCTTCAGCGTCTAGGAACAACACTCTATCTTCACTTCTACTCCCAGACTCCTCTCCTAAGCATAAGCAAGCAGCAAGTAGGAGCAGGGCCAAGAGGGAATGCAGAGCTGTACACCACACCTGTGTGGATGCGACGGTGGTTCTTCAGGTTGCCAGCTGTGGTGAACTGTTTACCACACCCTGACTCATGGCACATAAAGGGTTTCTCCCCGTTGTGTGTCCTCATGTGCACCTTCAGCCTCTGCAGCACGTAAAAGCTTTTCCCACAGCCTTCTGCAGGGCAGATGAAGGGGCGCTCGTTCCTGTGAAGACATCATAAGCAACATGACCTGAAAACACTGGTCAGGTGGTAACAAGCATCTCTACTGCTTCTCAAGGCACACAATAAACTCCAAACCTGGATATACCAAAATAACCCGGCTTGATAAAATTATAAAAGCCCCACCTGACTCAACACTAACTCTCAGATTTAAGGTAACAGCCTAGGCACATATATTGTTGTTGTTATTTTTATTTTATTTATTTTCATGTATATGGGTGTTTTGCCTGCATTGGTATCTGTGCACACGTGCATACCACAACAACAAAAACCAAACAGGAGGCTTCGTGCTAGGCGGCATGCCTGTAAACACAACACTTGGGAGGCTGAGGTAGCAAGATCATTTAAGCTCAAAGAATTTGCAGCAACTTGGGCAGTATAAGATTCCATCTAAAACCAAACAAGAGCCAGAGATCCTGGTTTCTGAGCCAAGGTCTTGCTATAGCCCAGACTGGAGGCCGAGATTACAGGTGTGTATCTCTCCTCACACCTGACTAAGAAGACAGTCTCAGCCAGCACAACTGGAGCCCTGGCTTTCCTGAGTCTGTCCGTCAGGACAAGTTCCTCCATGACTTGCTCACCGATGGGTTTTCAGGTGGTACTTGAAGTGAGCTGGCCACACGAACGTCCGGTCACAGCCTTCAACTGTGCACTTAAGTCTCTTCTCCACTTGAGGAAGGGGCCCAGAAGCTTTGGGCTGCCCATCGCCAGAGCCAAGGTGGCCATTTTCTCCTGCAACAAGTGGCACACTTACAATTCAGGGAAGAGTCCTGCTGAGATACTTAGGTTCAAACAATGAAACTCCTACATTTCATTCCTAGTGATCACTAATCAGATATCTGCTTGTGTTTCCTATATACAGGCACGAGAGTACTCTATATCCCTATCCAGAGAATTACCCACGGATATCATGTTTTATTTAACAAGACCAAGTTTCTGACAAATGTAAAAATATCAAATACGGTTCCTTTTCATATTATTTCAAAAGCAGAATTAATACTCTTCTGTAGGAGCCAAGCATGGTGGTACACACCTGTAATCTCAGCTTTTAGGTGAAGTAGTAGGCTCAGGATTCAAGGTCATCCTTGACTGAGTAGTCTCAAAAAGAACCCTACTCTAAAAAAAAAACAAAAAACGCCACCATTTTGTAAAACACAAGTTGGTAGAGGAGTAACACCCAGAGTGGAGGCTACAAAGGTAACTTGAAGTTCTAGATAATAAAATCCTGCATTTTGGCGGCGGCAGTGGTGGTGCATGCCTTTAAACCTAGCACTCAGGAGGCAGAGCCAGGCAAACCTTTGTGAGTTCAAGGCTAGCCTAGTTTATAGAGTTTCAAAACAGCAAGGGCTACACAGAAAAACCCTATCTCAAAAAACCAAATAAATACATAACTAAATAAAATCCTGTATTTTCAGACAAAACCATTGCTATGGCTGAGTTTATAGAAGGTTTTTGTCACAGATGCCACTCTTAAGATTTCTGTCTTTTTTTTTTTTTTTTTTTTTTTTTTTTTGGCCTTTTCGAGACAGGGTTTCCCTGTGTAGCTTTGCACCTGTCCTGGAACTCACTCGGTAGCCCAGGCTGGCCTCGAACTCACAGAGATTCACCTGGCTCTGCCTCCCGAGTGCTGGGATTAAAGGTGGGTGCTACCACTGCCCAGCTTATAGTTGTATTTTTATTAACTATTTTAACTTCTTAAAGCTCTGGATATAAAAAGTTTATATAAAATTTGTATTTTTACATACTTAAGAATGATTACAATAAAAACATTCAAGATAACCTTAGAATCTGTACTATTTTCTCTTTTTTAGCAGACAGGGGCTATGTAGCCCATGTTGGCCTTAAAAATCTCCTGTGTCAGCCTCATGAATGCTGGGACTAAGGTTTTGTGCCATTATTCCCAGACCCTGGTTGTCCTCTAAAAGATACTCTGTACCTTACTTAAAAGTTGGAAATTCAAAACATGAGTTTAGTTGATTTGGTGGACAAAGCTAAGTTGCTTTATAAAACAGGGCAACTTATTTTTAGGCTTCCATTCTCATCAATAAAATAATCGGAATTAAACACGACTCAAAACACAGCTATTGCACTACCCAAACCTCCGTTCGGCAAACCAGAAAGGAAACGCCATAGACGGCTCACCGCTGCCGCTGGTCTTGGCGCTCTTTGCCAGCTGGGCACGAGTAGCAGCAATCAGACTGTCATGGGCCAGTTCCTGGACCCGGAGGAACCACGGGATGCTGCTGTCTGTGCTCTCCCCAGAGAGGAAGTCATTCCCTGAATCCTCTGTCTCATCCTGTACAAACACAAAGTGCTCAGCTGAAGAGCCCAGACCTGGAAGGAGGACAATAACACAGGGAGGTTAGCCAACATCCTTTTACTAGCCCTGGCCCAGAGACTGTGTGTCCTGAATCAAATCGTTCTCCACCTTTCCTTCTCACTTCAAGTTTCTGTTCTTATAAATAATTAAGATATCACTTTTCCATTCAGCCCACACGCTTATTGTTAACTCTGCCTCCTCTTGTTTCAGAGGCATAATCTTCTTTCCTGGCAACCAGGCCACCTCCCATCTGAAATATTCCAATCCCGTGCTCAGTCATTCTCTCTTGTATGCTTCAGTTAAATTCTCTCACTTGAGCAGGAAAGATGGTGCAGCAATTAAGAGCCCTGGTGGTCACTCTGTAGGCCAGGTTGGCCTTGAACTCAGAGATCTGCCTGTCTCTGCCTCCCAAGTGCTGGGATTAAAGGTGTGCGCCACCACCGCCCAACAAGTTTTTTGTTGGTTTGTTAAAGACAAGGTCTCACTATGTTGTCTAGGCTGGCCTCAAACTTGCCCTCCTGCTTGAGCTACAGGTATGTACTCAGCTTCAAAACAACTCTACCTTCTAACTTGTATTTCCATTCAGTCACATTCCATTCTTTCCCCACATCTATCTTCCAATAATTATTATGTTTGCAAAGGTCACCAGACAGATGTTGAATCTCACTAGTGCATCCTATAGAATCATTTAGTGCCTGTGGCTTCCCACTCACCATCCTCTCCCAGTTCTCCGTGTTGTTCTGCTGTCCTCTTAAATGTCCCCTCCTGGTCCTAGGCTTACCTTTTCTCTACATATGCTTTCAGCTTCTCTAGAATCAAAGAATCCTTTCACATTTTCTGAATGTGATGAGCAGCCCAACTGCCTACTTTATACCAAACCTCTCCAGAGCTCTGCATTCCTATTTTAAACTCTCTAAAGGTACTCCCTCCTCAATGTGCCTCCAATATCAAAACACTAACAGACTCATGTGGAACTAAGCATCCTCCCCCAAGCCTGTTCTGGCTCTCACTATGTTGGTCAAGGGCACCACATTAATTTTCGAAACAAGGCATGTTTCTGTTGCAGGGCATAATGGCACACTCTACCCTTGCACTCAGCAGTATGAGGCAGAGGGATCCCATATTCAGGACAGTCAGTTCTACATAGCGAAACCACCCATATCCAAGGCATTTACCATTTTGATACACAGCACCCAACACCCAACACGCCTTAAAGGAGCAGACAGCATTCTCCTGCTGCAGAGAAGAACAGGGATGATAAAAGCCAAAATATGCAGAGCAGACTGTTACTATACTTGGCAAAATTTATAACCAACCATCTCACAAACTTGAACAAGAGGAAATGCAGAGTCATCACAGAGTCTTTGTACTTCTTTTATCTATTCAACTAGTCACTAGACAACACCAACTCTCTAAAGAAATCAAATAATAAAGATTCTCTGCATCTTATCAGTATTAAATATTGGCCCGCCTCTAACTTTTTCCCCTAAAAACTGAGTAGAGTTCTGAAAGGACCAAAACGCACCTGCTCTTGTTAGGTTAAGAAGGATAAAGGAAGTGCTGTCACTTGGCTGTAGATCTTGTAACAGGCTGGGCGACTCTGGAGTGGACAGGAATTCTGGGGACTTCTGTACAGTCTGAGCCCTCGTCTCTTCTCCGTCTGGGCCCACGTTCACCTGAAGGCTCCTCAAAACAGCTGAAGAAGGGACCTCCTTGGAGGAATTGGTGTGATTTGGAGTATCATCTAGTGAAGGAAAACACCACAGCTTTATGCAGCATTTTTGTTGGTTTGTTAAAGACAAGGTCTCACTATGTTGTCTAGGCTGGCCTCAAACTTGCCCTCCTGCTTCAGCTACAGGTATGTACTCAGCTTCAAAACAACTCTACCTTCCACCTCCAGAGAGCTCACCTTCCCTCACCTCCAGAGAGCTCACCTTTCAATAAATAGCACCTAAGACACGAAACTTCTACAAGAGTATACCACACTCTCGTTTTTTTGCAAATACAAAACTGCTTTGAATAATCACAGAAGGAAAAACAGCCTGGAAAAACATTGAAATTTTGTAGAATCATCAGTATGTTTCATTTCAGCTTTGGGTTTACACTGAATACACATAAATCATTTACAAGACTTGCTCTAAAGAAGTTTGTTCTAAGCTGGACATAGTGGCGCACACCTTTAATCCCAGCACTTGGAGAGGCAGAGGCAGGCGGATCTCTGTGAGTTCGAGGCCAGCCTGGTCTACAAAGTGAGTTCCAGGACAGCCAGGGCTACACAGTCTCAAAAATCCAAAAAAGAAGTTTATTCTAAGAGGTGAGTTACATGAGACACTGCCTCAAAAAAATAAAAAATAAAATAATAATAATTTTTTTTAATTTTAAATGAAAATTAACATTTAAAGGAGAGAAGAGATAAGTATAATGGCTCTATACAAAAAGGAATTACATTACATGATGAAGTATACAATATTTCCAGAGGCTTTCATCATTCATCTTTATAAAAGTCAGGTAACATTTTTCTTTTAAACAGATGACAAGATCATAATCAAAATGGACAATACTACCATTTTCATTAGATACTGGCCTAATGAAGTTGCACAATAATGTAAATAGTCTTAATATCACATACCACACACTGAATAATTTAAAATGGCAATCCTATGCCATGTGTATTTTACCAAACACACCAAAAATATTTTAAAAATATAAAATTCATAACAGCACTGTTTATCATAGCCCAGTATCAGAAAACAGAGACATTAACTAAAAAGTTGTGGTATGTAAACATGGCAGGATACTATGACTGATACCAAACCAAGCTACAACCAGAATGAACCTCACAAAGACAGAGAGTAAAACAAGGTACAAACACCTCTATTAAAGAGATTATATCATTCCATTCATTTAAGGTCACAAACCGGCTAAAATTAAAAAAGTTTTGCTTAGAGATGTATACAAGAATGGTTAATTTTGGAAAACAAAAGAAATAATCACACGAGTGAAAACAGTGAGGCTGCATTAAAGAGCGGAAGTTTCTACATCAAGGAGAGTCTATGGAGACCTGGGAAGCTAATGATGTTGCTCTTGCTTGGGGAGGTCAGTATATGAATAGTTCCTTATATTTAGTCCTCAAGCTGTACATACGTGGCTTTACACTTTTCTGTATCCACCACATATCACAACTAGAAACACGAGGGACAGCATATGGCTGTGGGTAGAGCGCTTGCCACCAGACCCGACGACCTGAGTTCCATCCCTGGGATCAGTACGGAGGGAGAAGGAAAGCGGCCCCACAAGCTGTCTTCCGACCTCCACACATGCATCCTGGTACACGTACTTAACATTTGACTCGACTGGTTTCAGTTCCTTTGGAGATACACACTGTGGAACTGCTAACAAATCTGATTGTTTATGTTTAACTTTCTGAGGAATCGCCATACATTTCCCATATTTTCAACAATGCACAAGGTTGTCTCCACATTCTTACCAACATTCGTTCTCCTTCAGCTTTTTAAATATATAATCACTCTAACAGGGTAAGGACTTCTTCGTTTGTATTGTAATTCCCTTCATTACTGTTATTCAAAAAGTGAAATTGGGACAGAGAATTCAGGATTGGCAGGAACTTAACAAAGATTTATTAGCACCTAGAAATCCGTACAGGTTGAAAGAGAGATTTAGATAACATGACTCACAATGTTACTAGAAACACAGCAAATGATGTGAAAGAGCGAGGGTCACACGGGGAACCTTTAAAAGATTCATCTTAGTGTGTGTGTGCACACTCGTGTGTGGGTATGCCTGTAGCCACGATCAGAGCCCAGAAGAGAGTATCAAGCCATGTCTGTTGGCTCACGCCTTTAATCCTAGTATGGGGGAAGCAGAAACAGGTAGCTCTCTTGAGTTCGAGGCCAACCTGGTCTATACAGCAAAACTGTGTATCAGATCTTGCAGTTGGGAGTTACAGATTTTTTTTTGTTTTTTTTTTTTTTTGTTATTATTTTTCAAGACAGAGTTTCTCCGTGTAGTCCTGGAACTCACTCTGTAGATGTAGACCAGGCTGGCCTCGAACCCACAGAGATCTACCTGTCTCTGACTCCTGAGTGCTGGGATCAAAGGTGTGCGCCACCACCACCTGAGCAGATTTTTTTTTTATTTGTTACATTTATTTAAGGTATGTGCTTGCACGCTCACGCTATGCTGCATATGTGGAAATCGGAAGACAACTTTCAGGAGTCAGTTCTCTCTTTCCACCCTATGGGCTCCAGGGGTCAAACTAGGATCACCAGGCTCGGTGGCAAGTTCCTTTCTGCTCTGTGGGGGTTCAAACCCCAGCCCTCACCCTTGCACAGCAGGTGCTCTTAACCAGCAAACCACCTCTCCAGCCAAGAGAGGGAAACTTTAATGTCTACTGGCTGAATACAGCTGTTTTTCTTGAATCTTAAAAGATCTTAAAGTCTTCACAGACCATCATCAGAGGGAAGTAATCAGAATTTTTAACAAATAACTGTCATTGACAGGCTAACATTGACCTCCCCTGATTAGTATTAACATTCTAAACAGTCCTCAAATAGCTCAGATTTTAAAAAAAGAGAGAGAGAGAGAAAGAGAAAGAAAGAAAGAAAGAAAGAAAGGAAGGAAGGAAGGAAGGAAGGAAGGAAGGAAGGAAGGAAGGAAGGAAGGAAGGAAGAAAGAAAGAAAGAAAGAAAGAAAGAAAGAAAGAAAGAAAGAAAGAAAGAAAGAAAGAAAGAAAGAAAGAAAGAAAGAAGGAAAGAAAGAGTCTGTTAAACTATTGTATAGGGCCAGTGGTAGGACACAGCCTTTAATCCCAGCAGAGGCAGAAGCCCGCAGACCACTATGAGTTCCAGGCCAGTCAGGGCTACACAGCCAGACCATCTCAAAAACAAGACAAACAAACAAAATCCCCCAAGATACTAGACTTTATACCATGACCTCCATCCCTGCAGCCTGGCTCCTCACCCTTTCTCTGCCAATGTTAACCAAGTCCTTTCGGTCTGTCTCCCTGGCCTCTTAGGGGCCTTGACCACGCAGGTTTCCCTGGGTCTCAGGCCTCCGAGCCCTGCTGATACTCATCTACACTCTACCTCAGCATTTCTCCCCCTCTGCAGGCCTCTTGCCTGATACTGTGACTTCAAAAGGAGTCCCACGGTGCTACAGTGGCCTCTCTGTCTCACTTTCATACTTACTCCCAAGGTTTAAACTACTTAAGACACTTATGACTTCTGTGGTTGCTTTCTTCCATGACTCTTAGATTTTACTTTAAAATCAGATTATCCATTCTACTCTTGCCACAGAGTAGACTAAACTCTTAAGACTTCTTTGTCCTATCTGTAGTGAACGTATTTTACCTGGTAACATTAGCCGACTGCATTCTGAGGCCTCGGTCACTGGAAGGAGGGATAAGCAAGTGATGTCTTTAGCTTCTGATTCTACTAGCCCTTGTCCCAGGGGGATGGAGGTGTTCTGAACAAACTGTACCAGGAGCTGAGGAGGGAAAAGAAGCAACGCTGAGAAACAGAGGTTGCTAGGAATGAATGTCAACTTTTAAAGTCACCAAACAAGCGATGGCGTAATTCAGTCTTGTCCCTGGTCTCAGCGACAGACAAAGAAAAACTAGACCAACTACATTCATCAAGGGGTTGGTTCTACAGAATGGTTGATTTATATAATTAAGTTAATCTGTCATTTTCTACCAAGTGTATTTTAAAATGATGGGGTTTTTTTTTGTTTTTTTTTTTTTAATCAACTGCACTGTATTGACTACATTTTACAAAGCATTGTCCTGGGTATGGTTCATTAATCCTTATAGTAAATTCCTAGGTGAACATGTATTTTACAAATGAGAAATAAATCTGAGAACACTGACTTGTCTGAGATGACATAACCAGTTAAAAGTTCTAGTCTTCAAAATTAAGTAATGATTTCAAATTTGGTGACTTTCCTATTATGGAACACAGATTTACTAAAATTAAGGTGGGAAAATGAATGAAATTATAAAATGCTTAAATCTCCCAGTAATTTTCAGAAAGAAAATATTTTCAATTATATACAAGATTAACAGGCTGGAGAGATGGCTCAGTGGTTAAGAGCACTGACTGCTCTTCCAGAGGTCCTGAGTTCAATTCCCAGCAAGCACATGGTGGCTCACAACCATCTGTAATGAGATCTGGCATGCAGGCAAAACACTGTATACATAATTAATAAATCTTAAAAAAAAAAAAAAGATTTGTTTTGGCTGGGTGGTGGTGGCGCATGCCTTTAATCCCAGCACTCGGGAGGCAGAGGCAGGCGGATCTCTGCGAGTTCGAGGCCAGCCTGGTCTACAAAGTGAGTTCCAGGAAAGGCACAAGCTACACTGAGAAACCCTGTCTTGAAAAACCAAAAAAAAAAAATAAAAAATAAAAAAAAAAGATTAACAATTTGTGTAAATAAATATATACATATATACATATATACCACAAGTATATCATATAAATTCATTTTAGGGATATAAAATATTTTACCATATAAGCACCTTAGTATTTCATTAAATACTTAAATAGCAAATGGAAAAAATCCACAACAGATAGAAACAGAACAGTGCAATCTTGAGAAAACATTCAGTAACAGAAAAACTGTAAACTATGAGTTGCAGTAAAAATCGTTTGGCTCACAAAGTAAAAAATGTTTACTATGAAGTCACGAGCGTTGTCCTCCTGACCCACGGACTCAGAACGAACTCTGAAAACCACCAAGTGGGCTCACCTCTGGTTTGGACTCTAACTCATCTGATAACATTGATTCAGCTTCTGAAATCCTGCAGCTGTTCGGGGGGCAGGTTCAAATCTAATCCAGAGTCAATGACACCTTCCTGTTAAACTCATATCCCTTTAAGAAACATTATGCTTTTCCTGTAAGGTGCTGAACTAGGCTGGTAATCAATTTAACCTAAAATAGGGAAAAAAAGAGAAAGACACAGCATTAAGAGCAGTGGGAAAACGTAGCTAAATAAACACAGGCACACCTTTATATCTGAAAATCATAAGCAGACTAAGAATTCAGCCTATAACACTTGTTTTAAAATAGAACAAGCCCAGTAAGCATCAAAACCTATAAAAGTGTTATGCTTTGATAAACTATTTCTACTTCTTCTTTTTCTTTCCTTTCCTTTTTTTTTTTTTTGGTTTTTGGAGACAGGGTTTCTCTGTGTAGCTTTGGAGCCTGTCCTGGGACGCACTGTGTAGACCAGGCTGGCCTCGAACTCACAGAGATGCTCCTGCCTCTGCCTTCCAAGAACTGGCATCAAAGGCGTGTGCCACCACAGCCCGGCTCTACTTCTTTTTCATTTTTTATTTTTATTTCATGCATGTGTATCTCGCTGTGTCTCCAAGTGTCCACAGGTTTCAATAGAGGGATCAGATTCTCCTGGAGCTCCATGGAGTTCCAGGTGGTTGTAGGCAGCCTCATGTGGATGCTGGCAACCAAACTCTGGTTCTCTGCAGGAACAGTAAGTGTTCTTAACCACTGAGCCGTTTTCTTCAGTCCCTACAAAGTTGCTCCTTCTAATGAAGGTCTTTTTTTTTTTTTTTGTAAGACGAATCTTGCTATCTAGCCCTGACTGGCCTGAAATTCACATAGATCAAGTTGGCCTCCAATTGTCAACGAATTTCCCTACCTCTTCTTCCTGAGTGCTGGGATTACAGAAATCACCACACCTGGCTATAAAAAGGTCTTAAATACGGAAAAGCTATATTCCCAAAGATGTTCGTCAAAAATATAAGACAAAAAAGTGGAAGCAATACACAATTACCTTTTAGAAAACCCAACACACACACAACACAGACACAGACACACACACACACACACACACACACACACACACACACACACTATAGGACATGGCTCATTAAATATGCATTGTTACTTCAAAATACTGTTCTGGCTGGGGATGTAGTTTGGTGGTAGAGCATTTGCCTAGCATGTGCAAAGACCTGGGTTTGATTCACAACACCACACACACACAGATTGTGAAGCCCACACAACAAAGACAACTGATTGCAAATCTATTTTCCACTTTAACACTAATTACAACATGCATAAGAAAAAGTAAAAAGAAATTCACACTGATGTAACCAGTGTGACTTCACTTTTCTTTTCTTGGTTCTAAAAGGTAATTATGCTGTTCTGATAATATGTAAAACATAAGCCTAGCAGGGCAAGGTGATGTACATGTGGAACCTCAACACTCAGGAAGCCTGGGCGCTACAGCGAATTACAACCAGGCAGAGGGTGGGGGGGGTGTAGGGAGTGGACACGGGACAGTGATGCTTTCTCAGGTCTAGAGGTGTAACTCAACGGCAGAGCACACACACAGCATGTGACAGTCAGTGCTCTGAGCGCACTGGCCAGCACAACAGGGGTGAGGTGGGCTGTCAAGGACTTCCCAAAGGCAGTGCTCTTAGGGCGCAGAAGCAATCGATTCATTTTCACGCTCCCTCCCTCTCATCTTCTCTCCTTCCTTGGCCACCACTGGAGACTGAACCTAAGGTCTATCCATGCTAAGAACAGACCTTGCTAGTCCCCGAGCCAAAAGCTCATGCTTAACTCCCCTCCATCCCAGTACTTTGGCACATGAATTCACTTAATTTGGTTTAATTGCTGATACAATTAGGAGTACTGCTATCCATAAAGACAGCAAACAATGTACCTAGGATGGAAGTTTTCCATTAATATCATGGTAGACTGGAAAGTTAGACTAAGACAGACATTAAAAAATACTGGAGCCAGGCGGCAGTGGCGCATGCCTTTAATCCCAGCACTCGGGAGGCAGAGCCAGAAGGATCTCTGTGAGTTTGAGGCCAGCCTGGTCTACAGAGTGAGAGCCAGGACAGGCACCAAAACGACACAGAGAAACCTTGTCTCAAATACCTCACCCCCAAAAAAAGAAGAGAAAAGAAATAGTGGAAGCCAAGCGGTGGTGGTGCATGCCTTTAATTCCTGTACTCAGGAGGCAGAGGCAGAAGCAGATACATCTCTGCCTGGTCTACAGAGCGGATTTCCGGAACTACACAGAGAAACCCTGTGTTGAAAAAAAAAAAAGAAGGGCTGGAGAGATGGCACAGTGGTTAAGAGCACTGGCTATTATTCCAGAGGGCCCAGGTTCAATTCCCAGCACCCACATGGCAGCTCACAGCTGTCGCAACTCCAGTTCCAGGAGCCCTGACACCCTTACACCAATGCACATAAAATATTTAAAATTAAATAAATTAAAAAGAAAAACAAAAAGGAGAAAAGAAATACTTGGAATTAGAGCCTGTAAGATGGGTCAATCTGTGAAGGTGGCCACCATGCCTGACAACCTTAATTCAATCCCCAGGACCATGTGACAGACAGAGAGCCAACTCTCACAAGTTCTCCTCCGACCCCCACACGAGTGCACACACAAATAAATACACCCAATTTTTAGAAGAAATACTGAAATTAAAGTTTTGTGTGTTGATGCAAATAGCAGCCTTCAATCCAGTCTACAAAATATATATGAAATGTTTCTTTTACATATTACATAAAAAAGGATCATAAATGCCCAACTTTTCTTTCTACATACATTTTTCTTCCTCGAGCACTACAATAGCTTAATATAGTTTATCCACTCATCCTCATGAGAGGAAGAAACCAAGGTTCAATAAGGTTCAATAAATCACTTGATGAAGTTATTAAGCTGCATAAGCAAGTTGGCACAAACGGAATGATTACATCTAAATTTGATCTTAAATTTCAAGGGCTTAGCAATTCCTCTCCCTCAATTCCAGCTCACATAACAAGCCAAGAAATTACCAAATGTTTGTTCAGGTTATTATTAAAGTGCATCCAACTTTGGGATTCTTGAATTCCAGAGTCACTAAGAAATAAGACAATTCACAGATCCTCAGGTATCACCTACCACATCTTTTTATTTTAGTGCTTTCATTTTAATAATCTTTGAAAACAAGTAAAACTATTCTGGGACGTCTGTAATATGTACATTGTAACTGAATTCAGCCATACAATCCTGGTGCCAAAATTTGTGGCTTGTATGGGTACTTAATGAACAAATAAAGCAGAATGCACTAGAAGAGGTTGAACTCTCAGGAGCCTGTTCAAGAACCAGGTGTGGTGGCACGCACCTGTAATCTCAGCCATGGGGAGACTGAAGCATCAGACTAGGGAGTTTCCGGCTTACAGCAAGATCCTATCTCAGCATGAAGAGAAAACAAACTGTGCTAGAGCACAGTGGTTTATCAAGTGTTCTATGTGGACGTCATCTGTCACAGAACTTGCTAAGCACACTAACAAGCCAGCAGTCGTACCATGGCAAGTGCATAAGCTAGGTTCGCTGCTAGTTCCGATTCCATTACCTGGTTAACCGCTTTCAAAAGCTCCAATGTAAATTTTTTTCTTGCAATGCAAATCTTTCCAAAAAAATAAATTTTGGGCCAGACATGGTGGCACACACTTTAATACCAGCACTCTGGGAAGCAGAGATAAGCATATCTCTAGGAGTTGGAGGCCTCTACGAGAGCAACAAGTGCTCTTAACTGCTGAGCCTCTTTTCCAGATCCCACTCTCACACATTTTGAAAAGTACAATTAGATTGTCTTTAGTATATTCACAGTCATGCAATTACATACACAACCAGTTTTGTCTGTGCTTGTTTTTTGGGGGGCAGGGAGGGCTGAGACAGGCTCTTGCACAGCCCAGGCTGTCCTGGAACTCTATGTTTCTGAGGCTGGCCTTGAACTTCTGGTCCCTCCTGCTTACACCTTCCAGTACTGAGACTGAAGGTGTGTACCACCAAGCCTGGCTAATTTTACATTTTCCCAAAAGAAACCCTGAAGTCACTACCCACTTCTAAAGTAGTCATTACCAGGAGTTTGAAGGACTTCATACACGTTTCCCTGTGAGCACATAAAAAACAATGGATAAACATTCAGACAGAGGATACCCAACATGACAAATGATACCCAATTCCCTGCCCCTTTACTCTTTTCTTTTGAATTCCAAACCTTCACATGACTTACTTGCTGAGTAATTCCACATATATATCCATCAGCATTTCAAACCACATCCAAACCCAGATTATCATCTCCCCTGCCAAACCTGTTCTTCTTGAATTATCCCTTTTATTTATTGCCCAATCTTCTTTCCCACTCAGCTGCAAATTCTCTCTAGCAGTATCTCTCATTCTCCGTGTTTAAATAATCCCAGGCATTAATGACTTCCCCAAGTCACTTACTCCTACTGTGATGGTGTTTAGATTTCTCAGTATCTTTCAATTACACTCCCCGCCCCCCAACTACACTATTAACAAAAGCTTCTAACTGGTCACCTTGCCTTTAAACGTCACTCTTTCCTCACTCAGGAGATAGAGGCAGGTGGAACTCTGTGCGTTTGAGGCCAGCCTGATCTACAGAGCAAGTTCCAGGAGAGTCAGAGCTACACAGAGAAACCATGTCTCAAAAGTCCAAAAATAAAAAAATTACCCTTTCCAATCTATCCTTTACCCAAACGCTCATTATTTTTCCAAAACACAAGAATGTTTGTCACCCTTCAAATTCAAAGCTTAGTATCTCAGAATAATGTTCAAATACATGAGGGTAAACCTCTTCACTGATATACCCCCCTCAAAGAAACTACAAATTGCAGAATGTACCCCAAATTTGACACCTACAAGGTCAAAGCTTAAATTAAAGCCTACATCTTCTGATAATACACTACGATAACACAAAGTGTAATTTCTCAATGCCAAACACCAAGAATTGTCCATCTTCCCAATATTTTTCCTTTCCTTTGCATATGTCACACTGGCCCCTGTGCCAACGTCTGATGTAAAAGTATGAACTCTGCATCCCATCTCAATAATATTTAACTCCCAAATGGTACCTAAGTACATTTCTGAGCCTCATGCGCAAGTGGGATAAAGTTTAATCAACGAATTGGATCCTCTTCTGAGAAACTTCGGAGGACGAGTTCAATGGGCAAAACCCACCCCGACTACGAACACTCGCTGCCCCCACACGGGCCTCAAGTAGCAGGCAGAGGGGACACCAGAGGTCCAGCCTTGGTCATCAGGCGTCCCTTTCCAGACCAAGGAAGTGAGTGGACGCTGGCTCTGGCCGGAGGGCCGGCAGGGCACCGCTGGCAACCCTTGCCGCCAGCACAAAGGTCTCAGCGGCAGGCCCGAAGGTCCACGGGCAGGCCCGGCTGCGGGTGCAGTCCGGAGCCTCCGCCCCGGGGACGCGCTAACTCCGCTTCACTGGGGGCAACCCGGCTCCCAAGCACCTTCCTGCAAAAACAGCCTAGGAACCAAAACAGTGCCCCCCCAATCCCGAGGGGGGGGGGCCGGAGCCGCGGGGCTCCAGACCGGTCGCTCCCAGCCCGCCAGACGCCGGGGGGAAGCCCAAGTGGGGGCGGCTTCCTTGTGCCCTTCGGGGGCAAACTCGCCTCTGGAGCCCCAAACCCCGCTGTGGGTTCCTTCCTCTCCGGGACCACCTAGCCGAGCGGGTGTGGCCAGCCCCAGCCCGGAGCTCACCTTCCAGTCCAGGGCAGCTGGCCGTCCGTCAGTCAGTCCCGAATTCCGTCCACACACGGCGTCTTCCGGCTCCCGCCGGAAGCAGCTCCAGAGCGGGACAGGAAGTTTGGCCACCCCCCCACGAGCATACCCCCTCGCTTTCTTCTGCGCCCCGCGGGGGTTCCTCAGGCCGAGGGGCTGACCCTCCCGCCGCTGCCCGGGCCGATCTCCACCTCCCCTCACACCCGCGCTGGTCTCCGGCCGGCGGGCGAGCGGCGGCACCCCGCCCCCGCCCCCCTGCCCTCCGGGACGCTCGGGGCCGCCAAGTCTGAAACCAGGTCAGGGCAGTCTAGCCGTGACGTCACCGCCTTCCCGCCGAGGGGGATGTGTGTGGCCGCGGCAGTGAACCGGTGGGCAGCTTTCTCCGGAGCCGAGTTCTGATACAGGGACGAGAAACACCAAAAGTCTCCATGAAGAGGACCTGAAATCTTCACGGCCCCAGGAGGGACCTGCACAATCCAGCCCCGCACTGCCCACTGGACTGGGTATGAATGTAGACACGTACAGCTTTGGGGGCATTTAAGAACTCCCAGAGATCTTGGGTGTCCTGACTGAGGGCTCTACCCGAGTTCCGAGGTGAATAACAGTACTAGATGGAACTTTTGAGTTTGACTGACTGCGTGAAATGTCAAGTCCTGGGGTGGTGGCACAGTCCTGTAATCCCAGCACCCTGGCACAGCTAGGACAGCGAGGGCTGCATAGTGAGACTCTGTCAAAAACCCAACAACAAACCCTCAGGACGTAAGGGATTAAAGACAGTGCCCGTGGGAATTAATGTTCTCTTAAGGCGTTAGTTTTCATGTTTAGAGATCAACCAGGAGCCTAAACGAGCTAGGGAGTAGCAGTTTGGGTACAAAACATGATGGGCGTTCCGGGTGAAATGAATTCATCGGGACACAGTTTCTCGCTGGGCACGGAGGAGCAAGGCTGTAATCCTGTTTGAGGACTGCATGACTAGGACAACCGGGCTGCGTAGTATCTGAAGAAAACCTCGGGGTGGCAAGGAGATGTTTACTAGGAGTTAAAAGTCCTCAAGTCTAAGAATTAAAAAGAACCTCCCCCCCCCAAAGAAAAACTAGTCCAGGGCAAGTATGTAGAACAAGGTTAGACGGATGCAAAACTGGATTGAGTGATTACTAATACAACTTGAATATGTTTATTGCAAGTGTCACCTATAAAGTACATTGGCTGTGTAAAAAAGTGGCCATAAATCACACTCAGAAAACACCTTCGGTTTTACTTTTCCAAAGGTTGAGTTACAATTAATATGACAAATGAGATACATCAATATATCTGGAATACTCATGTCTACAACCATTGGTTAATTTACTTAGTCCTGTCATTTCCTGAAGCTTTTTTTACTGGGGCTTCTTGGGAATGGGGGTTGCTATTGGGGATTAACCCCAAGGTCCCTAGAATACTGAGCAGTGTTCTGCCCTGATCACTCACCCAACCCACTTTAATCAATGAAATTCCAAGTGATGTTTATATCTATTTGCCCTCCAAAGTGTCCCAAAGTACAGGCCTTTAACACTAGCACTCTGGAGGTAGGCAGGCAGATGGAGATATTTAAGTTCCAGGCCAGCCTGGATTACATAGCAAGCTACATAACTGACTGTCACAAAAAAAATTTCCTACAGTAAACACAAGCTTTTTTAGACATTCTACATAGTAATTTGGCAGAACACAAACAGATCATCTTCTGGGTGCAAATCTGGTCTCTTGAGCTTCCCATCAACTCTACTGACTTCATTATCTTCTCACACTGCTCCCAACCCAGCTCTTCTGCTCTTCTTCCCCATAACCGGTCCACAATCTGATCCTCCCAATGCTGCCCCCACCCTATGTATTTATACTGTCCCAAGCTTCGCTTTTGGCAGGCTGGAGAGATGGCTCTGCAGTTAAGAGCACCTGCTGCTCTACCAAAGGACCTGCATTCAAGAACACAGCACCCACATGGTGGCTCAAAATTCTCCAGTTCCAAGGGATCCAATGCCCTCTTCTGGCCTCTGCAGGCACCAGGCATGCATGTGGTGCACAGACAGACACATTGGTACATAAAGATTTTTAAAGTCTCTCTTCCATATAAAATATAGAAAGCTCACCTCAATTCTAATACTCTCACTTTAAGAATAATGTTAAAAATTTCCCCAGTTCAAAAAATGTTAACTGCTTCTGAATTTAGAATTACTAGAATGTTTACTCAGTTTTAAAAATAATTTAAAGGTGTATACAGATGATCCATTAATAATCCTATTAACTATCCAGGGGTTTTAAAATATTTGATACAAATATATATAACATTAGTTTTAACAAACGAAATTAGCCAAGTATAGTGAGTAACACATGCCTGGAATCCCAGAGATATTGGCAGTGAGGAACCTGAGGAGTCAGTCCAGTCCAGCCTGAACTACACTAACAGGCCCATGTCCAAAATAATTACTATTACTAGTTTATTATCATAAGAAAAATAAATCAGGCATGCCTGTGATCCCAGCACTCAAGAGGCAGGGCCAGAAGAATCACAAGTTTGAAGCCATTGTGGACTTCATATTGAGATCCTGTCTCAAAAATAAAATAAAAAAGGGGAAAACAGATGAAACTAACTTCAATCTATTGTAGCAATGGTTCTCAACCCTCCTAATGCTGCACCCTTTAATACAGTTCCTTATGTTGTGACCCCAACCATAAAATTATTCCACTGCTACTTCATAACTCTAGTTTTGCTACTGTTATGAATTGTAATGTAAATATCTGATATGCAGGATATCTGATATGTGACCCCCGGGGGGGGGGGGGGGGGAACAACCCACAGGTGTTTGAGAACCACTGTATTATGGTTAGCAACCACATGTAATATGATATTGAAGATAAAAAGGTTATGCAATTAAGAAAATATTGTAATCACACTTAAATCAAGAACTATCCACTGTAAGATTCTTTCTTAAATGTATCTTAAGATTCTCTGTGCAAAATAGGAGATGTAGGGTTTCCTTGACGAAGGTACACAAAGACTACAGAGAAGAATCTTCTGAAATGCAGACGATCTGCTTCCCTATGTTGCCTCCGGTCATCATGGACTGGAATGCAACTGGAAAAAAAAAAAAAAGAGGTTGTCTGAAAAGAGAAATGTTACTATATATTTGTTAGGCAGTCTCACATACAAAATTAGTTTGAATAATTTCTTAAGTGATTTTTCTTCCTTTTTTTTTGAGACAGAGTTTCTCAACCTCACAGAGGTCTACCTGCCTCTGCCTTCCAAGTGCTGAGATTAAAGACATGTGCCACCACCACCCTGGCAAAAAATAAATCTAAAAAGAAAAATCACTGGGTCAGGTGGTAGCACACACCTTTAATCCCAGCACTCAGGAGGCAGGTGGATCTCTGTGAGTCTCTGTGAGTTCGGGGTAGCCTGGTCTACAGAGTGAGTTCCAGAACAGCCAAGGCTATGTAGAGAAACCCTGTGGGGGGGGGGGCTTACTTACTTTCTCTCTCTCTCTCTCTCTCTCTCTCTCTCTCTCTCTCTCTCTCTCTTTATACATACATACACACATATCTACCAAGCACCCATGTGGTGACTCACAATCAGTCCTGTTCCTAGCACCAGCTGTAGGGGATCCAACAGTCTTCTGAACTCTCTGAACATTAAGCATACATGTAGTGTACATACATGTATGCAGGCAAGACACACACAAAAGATTCATTTTAGTTGTACGAGTGTTTTGCCTGCATGTATGTAAGTGTACAACATGTATGTGGTGCCAATAGGGAAAAAGAAGGAAACTCTCATGGTGTATGCATGTAATCCCAGCATTCTGGAGCTAAGGCCAGAGGATCATGAGTTCAAGGCCATCTAGGATATACAGACTCAAAAACACCCAAAAAGAGTAGGGTAGGAGAAAGCACACACTTGCCTCCTCAGATATACTGTATCTTAGAAACTTGGGGAAATATTCCATCTGCACACTAAGCTTGTAAGTTGGGGACCTGCCCCAACCTGGCCTCAAGAGTTAATGTGTTTTGGAATGTGAGAGAAGGAAAAGGGAGAAAAGAGGAGACCAAGTTTCAAACAAATGCAAACAACAGATACAAGTAGAATACAAAGCAATCCAACTGCATTCTGAAGACTATTGTTGGGCTGGGTAAAGCTCATCTGGTAAACTGCATACAAGAGGTTCTGGCTAAACACCCCATAAACCAGGACTGTGGTTTTCACCTGTGGGTCCTGGGGCAAGAGGATCAGAACAACTAGCCTTGACTGCATGAGACCTGGCCTCAAAAAGACTAAAAACCAACAAAAACCCTACTGCTATTTAAACTGGAAATAGGGCTGGAGAGATGACTCAGCGGTTAAGAGCACTGGCTGTTATCCCAGAGGTCCTGAGTTCAATTCCCAGCAACCACATGGTGGCTCACAACCATCTGTAATGAGATCTGGTGCCCCCTTCTGGCCTGCAGGGACACATGCAGAACACTGTATAATAAATAAATCTTTAAAAAAAAAAAATAAACTGGAAATATCTAACAAGTATCCATAAAAAGGTACAGAAGCTGAAGAGTAAAGGCAAATAAATATGGGGCTAAAATGTCAGCGAAACAATTTTAAATAATTCAAAATTTTAGAAACTTAACTAGTTTTATTGAGTAAATACAGTATCTACTTGTTAAGCCAAATGAGTAAAGTTTATGTTGATACAAAATACTGGTTTGGAAATATATTAATTTTTTTTTGAAAAAGGAAAAAAAAAATCAGTTTGATTTAAGCCTTTTCATTTGAAAGTCTATGTTAGACCAAAAACAAAAATAGAATTTAGAAATTTGATTAATCTTATGTCTGAGAAACTGTTGCAGAATATTTGTTTGTGACACTGTAAAGATGTGTCTTTGCCAAGGCACCTTCTGATTAGTTTAATAAAGAGCTGAATGGCCAATAGCTAGGCAGGAAGAGGTTAGGTGGGACTTCTGGAGATAGAGAGGACTCTGGGAAGAAGATGGGTGGAATCACCAGGCAAATGGAGAAGAAACAGAACGTGCAAGACAAAAGAGGTTAACACCACGTGACAACACAGATTAATGTAGATGGGTTAATTTAAGTTTTAAGTTTTCAGCTAAAGGCCAATATTTCATAATTAATAAGTTTCCATGTCTTTATTTGGAGCTGGAGGCAGAAAAGAAAGTCTGTCTACAAGAAACATTTAATCTGAAAAGTTACCTAAAGCCTATAAAGCTTTCATAGTCCTTATATTTTTATAAGCTGTCTAAGAAACCAAAAAGATACATATAATGTATGAAATGTGCAAACTACATCTTGATATACTTTGAATATGAAACGTCTTGAACAAGCTCCCTCAGTTTTAAGTGCTTGGTCCTCAGCTAGTGGTACTACTTTAGGAGGTTCTGGAAACTTTAAGAAGTGGAACTTAGCTGGAGAAAATAGGTCAGTAGATTTGGGCCCTTCCTCTTCCTGTCTTCTTCTGTTTCCTGTCCACCATGATGTGAAGACTACCTTCATGTACTCCAGTACCAGGATGATCTACCCTACCCAAGTGCATGGAGCCAAGTGACCATGACCTGAGCTCTAAAACCATGAGCAAAATAATTCCTCCCTAAAATTTGGTTTCAGGTATTTTATCACAGTGATGAAAAAGTAACTAATACACATATTAAATATCACTAAAGTGAACTCTTATGGTGTTTGATTTCAATATATAAGGAAACCTACATATATAGGGACAGTTTCACAGAAATAATATTTATTTGTTTGTTTATTTGTTCATTTATTGGTTTTTTTTGAGACAAGGTTTCTCTGTGTGTAGCCTTGGCTGTTCTGGAACTCTATCCATAGACCAGGCTGGCCTCAAACTCAGAGATCTACCTGCCTCTACCTCTGGAGTGCTGAGATTAAAGGCATGCACCATCACCCCCAGGCTTACTTTATTTATTTTTATTTTTATTTATTTTTGAGACCATCTCATTAGCTGCGAACGATCTTAAATTGATGGTACTGCCTCTACCGTCTGAGTTCTGGGTTACAGTGGTTGCTAATATACATGCTTTGTACATGGCTTCATTCATGGCAGACAAGCACTCTACCAACTAGCCTACATCCAAAGCCCCAGCAATAAGTTATTACAAGATAATAAGATGGGTGTGGTGGCAAATGCCTGTAATTCCAGCACTTGGGAGGGCAGGAATTTAAGGTCAGCCTCAGCTACCAATCAAATTCAAAGCCAACCAGGGCTACACAAGACCCAGTCTCAGGAAAGCTCTGCTCCATCCCCTTCCCTCCAAAAAAAGAGAAAAAACAAAACAAGGGAAAGAAGATATAGCTCAGTCTTAGAGGGCATGCCTAGCATGCACAAGGCTCCAGGTTCAATTCTCCATCACTGCATAAACAAAAGCACAGTTTTTCAGTTTCAGTTAACAGAGATCCTCAGTGTCTCCACAAAGGAGAAGAGGGGTGGGGGTGGGTAGGGTTTAGCACAGTGGTAATGTGTGTTTCTTTAACATGAAACAGGCCATAGGTTCATTCTCTACAACAACTGAAAAGTAGCATTAAAAGAAAAATCAATACATGCATTTAGCACATGTATAGAATAAATCTTTATTCATCTTACCTCCCATGTTTTCCAATCCATTTATTACGCTCTCTTTGATCTGTGAATCAAAATAGCTAGATTTAGGGTTAATGGTTTCTATAAAAGGAAGCAATAGATTTAGAACTTTGTATACAGTAGAAAAATGGGTAGCCTCCATTTTTCAATAAAATCCTAATCCTATATTCCTGTTGTCTGATTGTTTAAAAAAAGGTTTTTTTACATTTTATTTGTTTTTATGGTGAATGTACATGTCATAGCATGCATGTAGAAGTCAGAGGACACCTGGTACTCATTCTGTAGACCTCAAATGCAGAGCTCAGACTGCCTCTTCCTCACTACTGCTGGGTTTAAAGGCATAAACTTCCATGCCCAGCTCCGTTCTTTCTACTTTTCTACCACATGGGTTCTGGGGATCAACTCAGTTCATCCACTAGTGTCCACACTCAGTAAGCCATCTCTCTGCTACCCCCTCCCCTGTCTAGTCTTAAACAAACTGTACAGGCTACATAGCTGAGAACGATCTTGAATTTATGATCCTCTCCTGCCCCCACCTCCCAAGTACTGTGATGACAGGCCTGTGCCACTTTTTTTTATCCTGCTAGGGTAGACTAGGCTTCATCAGGCTAAGCAAGTACTCTACCAAGTTACACACTCAGTCCATATCCACCCTTTGGAAAAAAATTAGATAAGTGTACACATATACAAGTTTGCCTATCTTTTTTAGTTTCAAGAACATCTTATATGGACCCCAGGTTAATAACTTCTATGTAGTGGGTAGCCATTCCAGATTTGATTTGGAAGTTCCAACCCCCATTGAGGCTTCATTAACTGTCACGCCTACAAGGCGGGGCCAAGAGAGGACCCTGAAGACCCAAGATCTGGATGCGCTGCCTCTCTCTGTTCCTGGACCCTGGATGGTGGAGGTAGACTGAGCAGAGCTCTCCAGAGAACACCGCAGGACTGCGACACACCTTCCCCCAGACCCTGCAACCTACCTATCCCTTCATTTGTAAGTTACACCACTAAATAAACCTCCCTTTTAACTACGTGTAGTGGCCTTAATAATTTTACCAATACTTCTAATTTCAGGCAGTGGTGGCACATGCTCTTAATCCCAGTACTCGGGCAGCAGAGGCAAGCAGATCTCAGAGTTTGAAGCCAGTATGGTCTACAGAGCAAGTTCCAGGTCAGCTAAGGCTACATACACAGTGAATACACAGTGAAACTCTGTCGGGGGGGGGGGGGGGGACACAAAAAACTTCTAATTTTGCCCAATCAGAATAACCACAAAGGAAATGAGTATTAAAAGGGCATTTACTGAAATCTATAAAAATCATAAGAAAATAGGTTATATGAAACCAAAATAATATAAATGTATTACTGAATTTACAATTGTTCTGTACTTTCTAAAATGCAGAAACAACTCATTCTAGTTATATAAAATTGAACAAATTCCCATTAAAAAAAAAAAAAAAAAGAATATCCAAAGAACATTCTGGCATGTGCTTATATGACTTTTAAGAAAGAACAATTTTGGGACTGGAGAGATGGCTCATCAGTTAAGAGCACTGTCTGTTCTTCTAGAGGAACCAGGTTCAATTCCCAGCTCACAACTGACTGTAACTCCAGTTTTAGGTAATCTGACACCTTTACACAGACATACATTCAGGTAAAATACAAATGCACATGAAATATAAGTTATTGGGGAAAAAAAGAAAACACAAATTCTGGGGCCAGAGAGATGGATCAGTGGTTAAGAGCACTGGCTATTCTTTCAGAGGACACAGGTTCAATTCCCAGCACCCAGATGGCAGCTCACAACCATTTGTAACTCCAGTTCCAGAATATCTGACACTCTCTTCTGGCCTCTGTACGAACCAGGACAAGCAAGTGGTAAACAAACATTCCTGTAAACAAAACATCCATGCATATAAAAATAATGTAAAATGAAAAAAGAAATCAGATTTCTAAGTACAATTCCACAAATATTTGTCAAATTAATGAACATTACAAATTTAGATTTCAGGAGAAATACCTATTGACTTTGTGAATAATTCATGGAAAGTAAAGCTTATTAATTGTTTAAAAGATTCATTTTTATTTTATGTGTGTTTTGCCTGCATGCATGTATGTATGTACATACATGTATGCACCACTGTGTGCCTGGTACCCTGGGAGGCCAGAAGAGGTTACTGGATCCCCTGGAACTAGTTATGGACAATTTGTAGCAGCCATGTAGGTGCTAGGAATCAAATCCAGGTCCTCTGCAAAAGTAGTAAGTGCTCTTAACCACTGAGTAGCCTCTACTCCTGAGCTTAATAAAGTATTGCATAAAGCAATAAAAGGGTTTCTCACTCAGCAGATTATGGTCATCTGGGAGAAAATTGTATTCAAAGATTAACTTTTTAAATTATGTGTCAATGTGTGTCTCTGTGGGAGTATGTGCACATGAGTGCAGTTGCTTAGGCGGTCCAGAGAGGGTCACAGAGCCCCGGGAGCTGCAGTTCCCGTCAGTGGTGAGCAGCCTGACACACAGGCTGGAAAACTAACTTGGGTCCTCTGCAAGAGCAACGTGCTCTTAACCACCGAGCCAGTTCTCTGGCCTATATTTTATAGGAATTTTTTGTAATGAAACAAATGTTTGCTATAGTAAAATCAAATAAAATAAAAGTATGCCTAATGGCAGAAAAAACATACTTTTTTTGTTTGTTTGTTTGTTTTTGATTTTTTGAGACAGGGTTTCTCTGTGTAGCTCTGCGCCTTTCCTGGAACTCGCTTTGGAGACCAGGCTGGCCTCGAACTCACAGAGATCCGACTGCCTCTGCCTCCTGAATGTTGGAATTAAAGGCGTGCGCCGCCGCCGCCGCCGCCGCGCCGCCGCCGCCGCCGCCGCCCCCCCCCCGCCCCCCCCGCCCCGCCGCCGCCCCCCGCCGCCGCCGCCGCCGCCGCCGCGCCGCCGCCCCGCCGCCCGCCGCCCGCCGCCGCCGCCCGCCACCCAGCCAGAAAAAACATACTTTTATAATTAATAGAAATTTGGACTGGGGATGTGGCTCTGTTGGTAGAGTACTTGGCTTGTTTTGGGTTCAAGCCCAGCGCCACATAAATTGGGCATGATATAGAGCCTGCCTATAATCCTAGCACTAGTGAGGCAGAAGTAGGAGGCAAAGGGTTCAAGATCATTTTCAGCTACTTGCCAAGTTCAACCAGCCTGAAACCAGCCTGAACCACATGAGACCTGCTTTCAAAAAGCAAAAAAGGATTTACCTTTAGCTTGCCCTCTTTAAACCACTGACTCAGCTGCAGAAGTCCTGGCTGAAATTTATCTCTGTAATTTAACACGGTAAATCTCTCTCTGTAAGCAGAGAATGAAAGAATGATTAGAGAATATTTCAAGAGGGAGAACCTGAGGGGGGGGGCACATGCCTTTAACCACAGCACTTGGGAAGAAGGGCAGGCAGATCCTTCTCCCATTTCTCAGGTAATGTTATATCCTTCTGAGGTCTTTGATGTAGTTGAAGACTAGATAGTTATAGTTTCCTTAGTTATGATAAAAGGTAAGTTAGATATGAAACCTTAGACTCACAAATAAAGGATAGATAGGATATCTTCTTTAATTCTGCCAAATACAAATAAGACTAGATATTATAGACTAGATATTGTAACTGTAATTCTTGCTTGATAATTGTTTTGTTATATGTCATTTTACTATGTTAAAGTTAAAATCTTCTTTTGACAAAACAGAAAAGGGGAAGTGCTGTAGGATGTCCTGTATGCTGTTAATATATGTTGCTATGATTGATTGATAAATAAAACAATGATTGGCCAGTAGCCAAGCAGGAAGAATTGTGTAGGCAGGACAAGGGGAGGAGAATTCAGGGAGGTGAAAGGCTGAGGCAGGAAGTCGCTGCCAGCCACCACGAGAAGAAGCATGATGTAAGATACTGGCAAGCCATGAGCCACATGGCAAGGTATAGATTTATAGAAATGGGTTAATTTAAGATATAAGAACAGATAGCAAGCAGCCTGCCACAGCCATACAGTTTATAAGTAATATAAGTCTCTGTGCGTTTACTTGGGGGACACGAGTGGGAGAGATTTGTCCTGACCATGGGCCAGGCAGGACTAGGAAAACTTCAGCTACATCTCTGTGAGTTCAAGGCCAGCCTGGTCTACAGAGTGAGTTCCAGGACAGTCAAGGACTACACAGAGAAACCCTGTCTTGAAAAAATAAAAATGAAACAAAAAAAAAAATCAAATCTTTCAAAATGGTAATACCTGTTAGTCTTTAAATTAGCACATAACCATGCTGAGTCTGGTCAGATATAGTTTTAGGTGTAGTTAAGGGGTAAGTACTCTAAACTTTGATTGTTATATCTGCTTATCATCTACAATCCTATTTGGCAACAGCATTTTGATTTTTCCTTTGTGGATAACATTCTTTCCCTACCCTCACATAATCTCATCCAGTCAAAGCCAGAAGTACCAGTTTTTGAGAACCAGTTAACCAAAATTTAAATATTGAACCTCCTTGAATATATACTTTTCCATTTTATTTAATAAGGAAAAAACTGTAAATGAATACATTTCACATCTATGAAATTGAACTCCCAGCCCCTGTGACAGTGGCAGTAAGGGCAAAGGTGAAGAACACACCTTGTGATGTTTCTTTCCTTCTGGATTGCTTCTACAGCAGGGGACAGAGGAGGAGGATAAGGCACATCTTTATTGTACTGAGAAATCTGACCACATAGGATGATGTGGCTGTTCTGATTCATCTGTATAGAGAAACACTGATGATTACACCCTCAGACACCTTTCCTATGATTTATGACTACAACAATAAAAGCCTATTTAACCACCACACTTAAACCTTTACTGCCGATTAGTTTCATTTATTTTGAAGATTTACCTGTTTAAAAGTCTTTTACATTTTTATTTATTTGTGTGTGCCTGTGTGTACACGCAAGTGCGTGCACCTACATGAATTTTATGTTCACTACATAAATGCAGGTGCCTGTGGAAGCCAGAAGAGGGCCTCAGGTCCCCTAGAACTGGAGTTACAGACAGTTTTGAGCTGCTGATGTGTGTGTTAGGATCCAAACTCAGTCCTCCACAAGGGCAGTAAGTACTCTCCTAAGTGCTGAGCCATCTTTCCAGCACCTACAAGTTTTATCAAGTCCACTCTGAAGGAATGCAGACTAAAAGCTGGGTAATCACCAAAAGAATTACATTAGTTGCCACTGATCTTGCTGCTTTACTGTAGTATATTTATTTTTTAAAGCTTAATTTTATTATTTTTAACTATGTGTATATTGTGGGTCTGTGTATAGATACTGTAACAGGTCCCTGAGACCTTACCACAACTGACCATGATGTGAGTACCATCAGGATGTAAAACTCAGCACTTTGACAAAACAAAGGCCTAATCCATCAATGTCCACAGTTCTGGAAAGTCTCTAAATGTACTAACTTTGCTTTTTGGCTTCTGTAGTTCCGCTTATGACTAACTGTTCTTGTTAACTGAAGTATACCCAGGACATGGATTTTGTGCTTAAAAGCTCACCCTGAGAAAGGCTCAGGGCTACACTGGCATCTGAATACTGACCAGCTAATAAAGACTTTCTATTGGCTTAAACCCATGTCCAAGTAGTCTTCTCTAGTGGCTACCCCACAACAGAAACATGCATGCAAGTTTGGGTGCCTGATGAGGCCAGAAGGGTCAGTTCTCCCTGGAGTTTGATATACAGCTGGTTTGAGCTGCCTGACATAGAATCAGGTCAGGTCCTCTGCAAGAGCTGTACACACTCTCATCCACTGAACCATCTCTCCAGCCCAGTAATATATTTCTTTATATTTCAATAATATAATCCCAACTTCAAGTAATTTTACATATAGTCAAGACCTATTTATTCTTATTATCAACTGTTGATATTTTACTACATTGCCAATAAAAATACATACCATCTACAACCTATGAAAACCATCTCCCTACCCAACTCAGAGGTTATGGCTGCAAAGTGATTAGGAGATGGTGAGTTACAGGTCAGAATCTCACTATTTCAAAAATGCAAATCTTAATTTTTCACAAAAGTAAATTGAAGGTGAAAATATATTGCTAGGCCGGAACTGAAATTCAGAACACCAATGTGCAATCAAATCAAAATAAGTATCAGTATCTTTTATATAACTTAAATACAATAATTATGTTATTTGTCAAAATGAACACTACAATTTTATAGCTCCCCTCAGTATCAAGCAAAGATATATTACAATAAATAAAATATAGTGTCATATTTGTAATAGAAACAAATCAGCAAACCACCTGACTTATCACTGTATCACTGATGTCACCTCCAACATTGTCAAAGTAAACATCCACTCCAGCTGGGCATGATTCTCGGAGCTGTTCTGCTACATTTCCTTTTTTATAATTAACTGCAGCATCAAATCCCAGTTCTGAAGTCAAAAGAGGCATTTCTCATGTGTTCCACAAATTCCCACCACTCTGGAACAGCCAAGCAGGCGGCCAATCTAAGGAGGAATGTTTTGAAAATTAAATGGCTTTATATTCTCACAAACATAAAAAAGTCAAAGTACACAAGATATTGCAAGTAGAAGAGAGTATTTGTCCTGGCTAATTTTATGTCAATTTGATATAAGCAAGCATTATCTGAGAAGAGGGAACTTCAGTTGAGGAAATGCCTCCATAAAATCTGACTGTCAGACAAGCCTGTAAGGGCATTTCTTTAATTAGTGTCTGAAGTGGGAGGGCTCAGCCCACTGTGGGTGTTACCCCTGGGCTGGTGGACCTGGAGTCATGATGTTTCTTCACATTAATATGAACCCTACAACAGTATTCATCACAATTTAGGTTTGATTACAGTGCTTTTAACTAGAACATTTAAAGCATGATAGCACACACCTTTGATCGCAGCACTCAGGAGGCAGAGGCAAGTGTATCTCTGAGTTCAAGGCCCGCCTACGTGAGAGAGACCCTGTCTCAAAAAAAAAATAATGAAATGGGGAGAGAAAAAATTAAAGCCAAAGAGACTGAAAGCAGATAATGTGATCCTTAAAAATAAATAAATAAATAAAATGCAGTTTAAATTCCACAGCTTTAATGTAATTTTCAAAGTAAGTAATCAGACCCAAAATATCACTCTTAAAATTCAATAATTTTCAGGGCTGTGGAGAACACAGATAATAGCTAAAATATATTATTCTGTTTCCCATGCTGCAAAAGCTACTGTATCAGTTACTTTCTGCTGCTGTGATAAGACACCACAACCAAAGGCAACTTAAGAGAGAAAGAGATTATTGGGCTTCCGTTCCCCAAGGGCAGGGAGTCACGGGAGCGAGCAGTGGGCATGGTGGGGGAGCAGGAACCAGAGATCACATCTTCAGCCACAAGCAGGAAGAAGAAAGAGCAAACTAGACGTAGGATGAGGCCATGGCCTCTCAAAGCTTGCCCGCAGTGACAGACATACTTCCTCCAGCAAGGCTCACCACCTCCCCAAACAGCACCATCAACTGGGCAGTGAGTGTTCAAATAATGGAGACTATGGGGCCATTTCTCATTCAAACAGCTACCATGATGTCTAATCCTGACAGCCAACTTGACAAGATCTAGAATCATCACCATGAAAGCAAACCTCTGGGCATGTCCATGATGACTTACCTAGATTAGATTAACTGAAAAGGAAAGACCCACTGAATGTGGTGGTACCATTCTATGGGCCTGGTACCACACTGAATACACAGCAGACAGCAAGCTGAGTGCAATCATTCACTGCTTTCTGCTTCTTGAGTGCTGATGCAATGTGACCAGCTGCCTGGAACTCCTACTATCATAATTTCCCTGCCATAATGCACCATACCCTGGAACTGTGTACCAAATAAAACCCTCCTTCCTTGGGTCACCTTTGCCAGACATTTTATCCCAGCCAAGAGATAACTAACTAATATAACTATTACTTATAAAACACTGAACTCTGTACAGTTCTTTCAACATTTACTACATACTTACAATTCAGTAAATGCTTTCTGCACTTATTATCTCAGCACTTGGAAGGTGGAGGTAGGAGGAATAGGAATTCAAGGCCAGCCTAAGCTACATAGTAAGTCTGGGCCAGCCAGGGAGACAAGTGACTCCATTTCAAAATATACATAAATAAATAACCTTCTTGTGGAAGAAGATTCTCATTAATTTCTTTAAAATAAGAGTTTGATTTTATGTTTGATTGGTGCAGGCAACTGAACATAGAGCTTCATGCATGCCTAGCAAGGGTTCAAACTTCTGAACCACAACCCAACACCCTTCTTTGTCATTTTTTGCAAAGATGTATTTATTTGTGTTTGGCTGCATGTATGAATGTGCATTATGTGCATGTCTGGCGCCTAATAAGCCAGAAGGCAGAGCCGGGTACCCTGAACTGGAGCTATAGAGTTCTAAGCCACTCTGTGGTGCTGAGAACTGAACCTGGGCTCTCTTCAAGTACAGCGAGTACTCTTAACCACTGAGCCATCTCTCTAACCCTGCTTGTTTGTCTTTTAAGTCAAGGAGTTATAGACAGATCTCTATGGTTTTCACTCCTATATGGATGACAGAACTACTCTAACATTTGCTACATCTATTCCAGTTAACAGAGAAAGAGACACAAAAACCTGTTTTGTTTTGTTTTTTCACATTGTTATCAACAGAATCTAAACAGGTAATAATACCATTTATGCCAACAATGTGCAAAATAATGACATAATAAAAATTTAAAATAAGAGGTCTGGAGGGATGGCTCAGTGGTTAAGAGCACTTAGTACTCTTATAGAAGACCTGGGTTTGGTTTGAAACACCAATATCAGGAGGCTCACAACCACCTGTAACTCCAGTCCCGAGGGATATGACACACAAACATACATGGATGTGCTCACACAAACACATCAAACAAAAATAACGAATCTTTTCTTAATTAAAGTTGAACTTATCCTTGACCATTTCATGTATGTGTATCCTGTAGTTAGGTTATAGTCAGCCACATTCCCTTCCTCTCCCATTCCTCTGGAATCCCTCCTTCATCACATCAGGCCCCTTCTACTTTCACGTCTTGAAAAAAATAACCATTAAGTTTAATCAGTGTTGCTTGTATGTGCTTGGGTGTGCAGTTATTTGCTGGATCAAGGGCAACTTATAAACAGCTAACCCTAAAATTAATTACTTTTTGTGACAAACTTGTATATACTCCAGGCTGGGCTTGAACTCGCTAAGTAGCAGAGGATGACCTTGAACTTCTGATCTTCCTGCTCTGCTTCGGAAGTGCTGAGATTAGAGCTGTGTGTCACCACACCTATTTATGTGGTACTAGGGATCAAACCTGGAGCTTCATGCATGTTGGGTGAGTACTCTACCAACTGAGCTATGTCACCAGCCCTCGATTTTATTTTGTAAATTATATGCATGTACTCCGTGACCTGTTTATGCCTTCTATTTTCAAACAGTTAAGTAATTTTTGGGAACTTTACCTGGCCAGCCAAAGATCCGCAGGCACCTGCTGCTCCACTGACAACCATTGTCTGATTCGACCCCGCAGATATGTGACCTTTCTCCTGGACCCCAATCAAGGAAGTCAGACCAGGCATACCTATAGCTCCAAGAAAATATGAAAGATGTCCGTCCACAAGTTGTGGGTCTACCTAAAACAAAAGGTGGGCATTTTAAACAATACTGAAATTACAGTTTTATGCTAGGAAGTTAGAGAGTTATAGACTGGATAGTATTCCACACCCAACTTCACATGCTCAATCTCTATATCCCTATAAGTATCAAGATCAAGACTTTAAGGTAATATTTGAGGTTAAATGAGGTCATACAGTTGGGGACCTAATCCAATACATGTATGTCCTTAGAAGAAGGAACAGATGCAACACTCCTCACTGCCTGGAAGGGTACTGGATGACACAGCAAGAACACATTTCCTGCCGGGCCACGGTGGTGCACGCCTTTAATTGCAGCACTCAGGAGGCAGAGGCAGGCAGACCTCTGTGAGTTCAAGGCCAGCCTGGTCTGTAGAGTGAGTTCCAGGACAGCCAAGACTGTTACACAGAGAAACTCTATCTCAAAAAACAACAACAACAAAGCATTTTTCTGCAAGCTAAGAGAGACCTTACCAGAAACTGAATTTTCCAGAACCTCAATCTTGGGTTTTTAACCTTTAGAATAGGAAGTGAGTCCCCGCTGGTTAAGTCACCCAGATTGTGTGGTGTGTTTTATAGTCCATAGGAAACCATTCTTTGGTCTTCTTATAATTCTAGCACATTTGTACACAGTAAAAACAGTGAGGGTTAAGGGGATGGCTCCCTCAGTAAAGCTCTTGCCTTGCTGTCATGAGCGTCTGAGTTTGACCCCCTGAACCCTTTATAAACACATCAGGCATGCTACTGCACTCCCAACCCTGGCAGAGAGCACAATGACTCCCCGTGCTCACTGGCCATCCAATCTGGTTCAACCTCAAGCGGTGTCAGAGGAGGCTAGACAGCGCTCCTGCAGATGGCACCCAAAGTTGTCCTCCAACTCCTCATGTGCATGAACCCCCACGTGCACCCATATACTCACACACAGACACACAATCTATATGAATGAAAAGGAAAAAGGAAAAAGCAAACAAAATTCTCTTCAGATTAACAAAATCAACTTTAACAATTCTCACATAAACTAAGGTTGGTTTTTTTTGTGTTAATTCCCAATGTTTTTTCTCAATAGAGAAAAGATGTTTAAATAGTGGAACACAGGCAAAGTCAGAAGGTTTTTAAATCTCTGAGCAATTACAAAATAAACATTTACCTAATTTCCAACTCGTTTGAACAGAGAGACACTACGTGGGTAAATGAGTTGCTCCCTGAAGCCATAGATTATGAAAGTTAAAATCCCAGCCCAGGGTTGGGCTCTTTCCCTTCCAATTGTTGGTCACAGAGACTTCAAAACAATAAAGGTAATTGTCATGGCTGTTGGCTGCGTACCAGAAGCAGGCGGTAAGATCTTAACTACCTGCTCAGGTGACAAGCCACAGAGACATCACATCGTAACTGAGCTAGAAGTCTCCTCTCTACTGGCTGGTCCTCACAGTGCTGGAGCTGCCCTGTCAACTGCCAGGGAAGAGATGTCATCAACAGTCTTACTCAGCTGTGGACCCTGTATGCAACACCACCAATCTGCTAGGCGAAATGTGCCCATTGGTACAACAGGAGCAAGTATGTCCAGAAAACCAGCTACTTTCTGAGCAGATGTGAGGTCCAGTTCTGAAAAGGAATTCACATCAGGATCTGTAAACCTGGACAGAGCCTGTGGCCAGGGGGTCACAGCCCTAATGGAGAAGCTATCGCACTTGCTCTGCTAAATGGACAAGATGTGCCTGTCAGATTGCTTTCTAAATAATGTCTCTGCCCACAGACTAATGTTGCTCTCAGTTCTGGTCAGTGGAGACTCTTTTTGCAGTGGGCAGCAGTAATAGCCTAGACTCACAGTTGGTCAAAGTGCTAAGAACAAGTGACTGTTGAAGCTGAGCCACAAGAGACCTCTGTACCACCCACTCTACAGGTGAGAGAATATGGAAGGAGAGGGAACAGAAGGAATGTGAGAGCCATATGAAGGGGTGACATCTTGTAGAGACGTGTCTTCAAGGCACGGCATGGCCATTATAGTCCAACTCAGGGCAGCTATGATTATCTACTAAAAACCTGCACAAGACTGAGCCCATTAACATCATTTCATGGGAGGTAGGAGCTGACAAGAACCATTCTCTGGGGGGCTGGAGAGATGGCTCAGCAGTTAAAAGAACTGTCTGCTCTTCTAGAAGACCAGAATTTGATTCTTAGTACCCACACAGTGGCTTACAACCATCTGAAACTCCAGTTCTAGGGGAACTGACATTCTCTTCTGGCCTCCTCCAGTATCAAGCATACAATTAGTGCACAGCCATAGATGCAGGCAAAACATCCATACACAAAAAGGTTGTTTTTGTTTTTTTGGTTTCTCTGTATAGCTTTGGCGCCTGTCCTGGAACTAACAGAGATCTGCCTGCCTCTGCCTTCCCAGTGCTGGGATTAAAGGTGTTTGATTTCAAGGACAGCCTGGTCTACCTAGTGACAGGTCAGCCAGGGCTATGTAGAGGGATCTTGTCTCCAAAAAGCAAAACAAACAAAAAAGAAACTGGAGTGTAAAGAAATAAGATATGGTAGGGAGGTGGTGGCACTTGTCTTTGATCCCAGCACTGGAGAGGCAGAGGCAGGTGGGTCTGTGAGTTCAAAAGAAATAAGGAATCGTCCCTATGATACATCATTTTAGTTCAAATTAAATGAAGTTGCAAGCTTTTGTAGGTCAAAACAAGTACTGGTCATTTTCCATGGCTCCATGACTAAAGTCTGGATTTCTGACATTAGATGAATTTTAATCATGAAGTAAATATATTCCTCATGTAGCTAGAGTTTCTTAGTAAACTCTAGCATATATAATTATAGGGGGATTTCTAGTTCTTAGCATTAAATATTTTTATGCTTATAGTTCAGCTTTATATTACACATTAGATTTGAGATGACAGCATTCTCTGGTGATGTGTGATAGCCAACAGTAAAAAAGACAAAGGCTTTCCACATTTCGGCAGCTATCGAAAAGAAAATGTTATTCCCTCTCTAACAAAATATATGAATGCAGAAATGAGAATAAAGAAAGAAAAATCAGAAAGTTTTATATTATACATCACCTTTTCAAGGCCATTCCCATCTAGAATTGCTTTAGTTTGCCAGGGCCAATAAAAAGAAGTCACAAAATCGCCTTTAGCCAAATGTGTGTGCTTGCTCTCTTCTATAATTCCAATACCTCCACCATCAGCCACCTGAGACAGCTGCCAGGGTGCTAGGTAATCAGTTCCGGTGTCTTCATTCATCTTACAGCGCTGAGAAAAGAAAGCCTTCGTTAAGGGAAGCTGACGAAAAGCATGTAAGTCTCTCTCGCTCTATCCATTTTTTTTCTTTATTTTGCAAAAATTGGGGAAACCATGTGCCTAGCTCTTACCAGTAAAGAAATAGAACTGAAAAGAAATTCAGATCTGTTCTAATTAGACTGTGGAAATTAAAACAGTATGATAACTGTCATAAAGAAAGACACATAAATAAGACCATTGAGATGGTTCAGCAGGTGAAGGCACCGGTCACCAAGCCCATCTGACAACCTGAGTTCAATCCCCAGGACCCACAAGATAGAAGGAGGAAAGAACCAACTCTCTGAAGTTGTCCTCTGGCCTCCACATGTGAGCCATGGCAGTCATGCATGAGCACGTGCAATCATGCACAAAACCACATACACATAAATGTAATTTTAAAAAATTTAAAAATGAGTGGAATTCATGAAAGAAACCATCTAGGGCCCAGCTCTTCCTCAGGAGCTTTAACGATTCACGTTGGGTGCAGCAGTGTGTGCTTGCAATCTCAGCACTGTGGAGCAGGGGCTGGTGCCAAGCAGATCCTGGGGGCCTGCTTACCAGCCAGTCACTAAAAGCCTGAACCCACATAAAGGTGGAAGGGGAGAACTGGCTGTAGTTGTCCTCTGGCCTCCACATGTGTGCCACAGCCCATGCGTGTGCAAACACATGCTGACTTAAAAAGTAAGGTGGACTGGAGAGATGGCTCCGTGGTTATCGTTAATACAAACTGTTTACAAACTCAAAGATGGAAGGAAAACACTCCAGTTTATTTTATAAGGCTGGTGAGACGGCTCCGCAGGTAACGGAGCTTGCTGACAAGCCTGACAACCTAAGATGGGTGCTCGGGACTCAAATAGAAAAAGGAGAGGATAGACTCCTGCAAGCTGGCCAACTCACCTGCACACACACACAAATAATACAGTAAACATTTTAAACAAACAAAAAAACAGAACTGGCAGGTGGTGGTGGTGGCGGCGGCGACCGCCTCTGATCCCAGCATTTGAGAGGAAGAGGCAGGCAGATCTCTAAGGTTGAAGCCAGCCTAGTCTACAACACAAGATCCAGGACAGCCAGGGATTCTATACAGAAAAACCGTCTTGAAAAACCAAAATAAACAAATCTTTCAAAACAACAACAAACAAACAAACACAGAACTAATTGGAAGATTCTTGCCTGCTACTTTCCAAACTTACTGCAGTCATAATAATCAAGGCACATTTGCATAAACACACTTACTAATGGGAGAAAACTTGAGTCTAGAAATAAACTCTCACTTACAGTCAACTGATTTACAACTTGTTTATTTTTTAGACAAAGTCTCACTGTAGCTCAGGCTAGCCACAAACTTGCAGTGACCTTCCTGCCTCCCCTTTCCAAGCACCGGCACCATGCCCAGCTCGTGGTCAGCTGGTTTTCAACAAAGGTACTGAGCAAAGCAGTCTTTTCAATAAATGATACTAACACAGTTGTACATATACCTGCAAAAGACTGAAGCCGAACCCTGTGATGATACATCCAGGGTGTCAGTGGGGTTGTAGTTCAATGGTAGAGTGCTTGCCTAACATCAAAGGCCTAGGTTCACTCCCCAGTACTACAAAAAAAAAAAAAAAAAGAAAAGAAAAAAAGAAAAGGAAGAAAAAGCCTTAATTTTAGATGTCTGTCTTACTAGATTGAGATGCTTACTTGAGATGTCTCTGAGCATGTCTGTAAGGGTGTTTTCTAGGAATGTGGACATGAACTGGTGGGCTCAGTGGACTAGCTCTCCCCACAAGGCACCATCTAGTCAGGTGTCAGGGGCTGGAGGAAGAAAAAAAAACTTGGAATATGAAAGAGTCCAGTCCTCCTCTGGAGTGGATACCTTTCTTCTGCCCTTAGGCTCAAGAGCTGCAAGTTCTTTGGCCTTTGGTCTCTGGGAATCACATTTCCACCAGACAAGTGCAGCAGGCTCCCAGGCTCCCAGGCTCCTAGGCCTTTGGCCTCGGAGTAAGACTTTCGTTATCTGTGTCCCTGGTTCTCAAGTCTCCTTCTGACATAGACTGAACCAGGCTACAGGCTTCTCGGTCTCTATAATTATGTTAGCTGACTGCCCTAACAAATCCCCTCTCATCTATCTATGTCTCTATAACTGTATCTGTCTCTCAGTTTCTATCTCCTTGGAGAACTGCAATACAGGCCCCTTTCTCATACCACATACAAATATTAACTCAAAATGGGCCACACATAATTTTAGAGCTAAAACTATTAAACCTCTTAGAAGAAAAGTTAGGGTTAAATCTTCATAATGCTGGGTGAAGCAAAGCCTTAAATATGAGATCAAACATATGTGACAAAAGAAAAAGTAGTACACTGGACCTTATCAGAATGAACAACTTTCGTGTTTCAGCAAGAAGTATATTGTCGGCCCGGCAGTGGTGGCGCACGCCTTTAATCCCAGCACTCGGGAGGCAGAGCCAGGCAGATCTGTGAGTTCGAGGCAGTGCTACCAAGTGAGCCAGAAAAGCAAAAACAAGAGACTGTTAAAAAAAAAAAAAAAAGTATATTGTCATTGCAACAGAGTGCAGACCATATGAATTTTTTGTTTGTTTTCAGATGTTCTGTATATTGCCTGGTGTCTGCTAGAATAATTTACAGAAAATATGAGTACCATTTATATCTGATAAACTAATGAACAGATTTTTTTTTTTTTTTTTTTTTGTTTTTTTTTTTTTTTTTTTTTTCTGCTGTATTGCACATTGTTATGGTGCTGAAAAGTTGACAAGAGAATTGAACCTATGTAATTGGAGTTACAGACAGCTGTGAGCTACCATGTAGGTGTTGGGAATAGAATACGGGTTCTCTGCAAGAACAGTAATTGCTCTCAACTGCTGAGCCGTCTCTTCAGCCCCAAATGATTCAATTGTAAGATGCTCATGTACTCTGGGTAGATTTTTCTTCAAAGAAGACATATAAATGGCCAATAGTCACATGGAAATATGCTCAAAATTAACCAAGAAAAAAAAAAAAAAACCCACGTGAGAGATTCTTCACACCAAGTATATGTCTGTGTTAAAAAAGACAGTATTAAGCTGGGTGTGGTGGCCAGAGTTCAAGGCCAGCCTGGTCTACAAAGCAAGTTCCAGAACAGTCAGGGTTACACAGAGAAACAAAGGAGGAGGAGGAGGAGGAGAACAACAACAAGAGGCATGATTTCTCAAATATTTATTAGTCCTACAGAAAGCATAATAAAATTCAGTTGCAACAACACTAAAATACAAGAACAGAACTATTTTCATCAACTTACAACACCCTGTTTCTTACCATGTAGGGATCCACAGAGAGATAGAGAGTTCTGACTCGAACTTGTCCTTCATTGATATTATCTGGCAAACTGACTTCTTCCATCCTGAAATTCTCTGCCACTGGATTACCATTTTTCCCTAAAATTTCAAGCAAAATTTAAGTTAACACATTGCTTCCCCCGGCCAGACAGTCTCACTATGTAGCCTTGGCTGAGTTCTCCAACTCAAGAGAGATCGACTTGCCTCTGCCTCCCAGGCTGGGATTAAAGGTGCACACCACCATGCCTAGAAGAAAGTTACTTTCTCATACATTTATTATTTTCTAAATGTTACCCTAGGATTTAAAGTACTCCCTTTTAATTCAAGCAAGAGTAACTCAGCATATTTTTTTTTTAATTCTCATCATTCTTGATCATCATCATCAGAAATACTCTTGTAAACTAATTTTGTTTTTAAAAAAGTGATTATAGGTAAATAATATATTCTGTTTCAAAATGATAGGAAGACTGTGAAAATGAAAAATCCCACTCTCTTGTGTGGTCAGATGGGGGTGCACCCTTTTAATCTCAGCACTCGGGAGGCAGAGGCAGTGATTTTGAGGATAGTATAGTCTATATGGTGAGTTGCAGGCCATCCAGCGCTACACAGTAAGACCTTCTCTTTAAAAAAAACGGGAGGGATGGGGGGATAGAAGGCTAGGGGCCAGGGGTGGGACAACAAAATGACCAGGGAAGAACATCTGCTGACCTTCCAGGGGTTTGAGGTTTGATTCCCAATACCTACACAGCCCCTAACATCTGTAACTCCAGTCCCAGGGGATCCATTGCCCTCTTCTGGCCTCCATGGGCACTACATGCACATGGTACACAGACAGACATGTGGGCAAAACGCCTATTCACATAAAATAAAAATAAATTATCCAGAAGAAAAAAAAATGAACTCAACTTTTTTCTAATTATGGAGTTAAAATTGACAAAGTAACAGAAAAGCCAAAATAAATTTACATAATCTTCCATCTTCATTTTAAGAAACAAGCAGAGGCTTACATGGACATTTACTATTTTGTTTTTATAGTCCTTATAAGGTAACTAGAAATCTTGAGGTGTAAGAAAAATGCTTAAGCAGAAGTAATTAGCACTGAAGTGTATTCATCTTGAAGTATGCTGAACAAGAGCAAACTTCTTTTCAAGAACCATCAGATTTCCAAGGTGGGGTCCAATGTAAAGGTGTTAAGCCAACTGTTCATATACTAAAACCGAGGGCAGAAAACACGGCAGGTAAGCAACAAAACAAGGCCACACTTCGTGGATTATTTCCACACCTACGTTTCTAGGTAGATATCAGTATTGACATAAGATGGTGAATGTCACATAAAAAAGAAAAGCAAATGTTAACAATCAGTTATACCTACCACAAGGGAAAAAAAACCCAAAATTATATATATACTTCAATATAACCTTTCAAATACAACGATTCAAATGGCCTTGAGAAGTTAACATCTGAAAACTGAAAATGACATTAAAAAGTTTAATCTAATACATTTACTAGTTTTTTTGGGTTTTATTTTTATTTATTTTTTGGGGGACAGGGTTTCTCTGTGTAGACCTGGCTATCATGGAACTTGCTCTATAGACTAGGTTGGTCTCAAACTTAGAGATCTGAAACGTACTAGTCTTAATTTACTTTACTACCTTAATTTACCAAACTAGTATTATGTTAGCTTTTATTCTTACATTTCCAGTAATAATTGCCAAAGACCACAATTGTTCATTTATCACAGAATACATACCAGGCCGGGAATTCAATACCACTCTTTGTATAATCATCACTCTATTTGTGCAGTGGTCTCACAAGACTTCTATGGAAAATAATTCCTATAATTATAAAAAAATCATTAGAAAGATATGAAGTATTCAATTAAAACAAATTTAAAACTCGGAGTTCAAGGCCAGCCTGGTCTACAAAGTGAGTTCCAGGACAGTCAAGGCTGTTACACAGAGACACCTTGTCTCCAAAAACCAAGGAAAGAAAAATTTAAAACTCTATTTGTGCTTCTGAATGGAGAGAAAAACTGTATTTAAAATCTAAAAAAGAGCTGGAGAGATGGCTCAGTGGTTAGAGCACTGGCTGCTCTTCCAGAGGACCCAAGGTTGCTCAGTTCCCAGCACCACCAGGCAGCTCACAACTTCAGTACTGGGGGTCTGACGCCCTCTTCTGTTCTCCTCAGGCACTGCAGGCATATGGTGTACAGACACACACACAGGCAAACACCAAGACACACGAACTGAAAAGAGCAGAAACTAAAACCATATATAATACTCTCCCATCAGCTTGCTTCCTAACGTAAACATATGGAGAGAAACAACTAAGTCCAGTTAGAATTCTTAGCTAACAGGATCAAGTTCACTGAAGACTGAAAGAGGAGGGGAGGGTTGGGGATTTAGCTCAGTGGTAGAGCACTTGCCTAGCAAGTGCAAGGCCCTGGGTTCGATCCTCAGCTACAAAAAGAAAAAGAAAGAAAGAAAGAAAGAAAGAAAGAAAGGAAGGAAGGAAGGAAGGAAGGAAGGAAGGAAGGAAGGAAGGAAGAAAGGAAGAAAGAAAGGAAGGAAGAAAGGAAGAAAGGAAGGAAGAAAGGAAGAAAGGAAGAAAGGAAGAAAGGAAGAAAGGAAGAAAGGAAGAAAGGAAGAAAGAAAGAAAGAAAAAAAAAAAAAAAGAAAAAAAAAAAAAAAAAAAAAAAAAAAAAGAAGAAAGAAAGGAAGAAAGAAAAAAGGAAGGAAGGAAAGAAGGAAGGAAGGAAAGAAAGAAAGAAAGAAAGAAAGAAAGAAAGAAAGAAAGAAAGAAAGGAAAGAAAGAAGGAAGGAAGGAAGGAAGGAAGGAAGGAAGGAAGGAAGGAAAGAAAGAAAAAAAGAAAGAGGGGGGGAAGCTTGGATGATTCTGAGACATCTGTCTTCATGCCATCAGGATTAAGTATCTTACTAAGGCTTGATTACAAACAAACATACAACTACAAAAAAACATTTCATGTTCCTCCAGAATTAGGCAGTTAAGCTATAACTATACAAAGCAGTACCCTAGGAACTGGACACGCAGCTCAGCAGTAAAGCACTTGCCTAACATGCACAACCAGACTGGGATCCCAAATATCACAAAGCAAACTAAAAACTTAACTGCTTGGGCCAGCAAGATGGCTCTGTGGGTAAAGGCTCCTGATGCCAAGCTTAATGACCTGAATTTGATCTCCAGGACCCACATGACTTCCAGAAGTTACCTTTGCTTTCCACATGTGCCATGGCATGCACATAGCCCTGACACCCACACAAAATACATTAAAAAAAATTTTTTTAAACATCTGTTTAGCTGGACATAATGGTACACACCTTTAATCCCAGCATTTGGGAGGCAGAGGCAGGCAGATCTCCAGGTTCAAGGCCAGCCTGGTCTACAGTGTGAGTTCCAGGACAACCAGGGCTACAGAAAGAAACCCTGTCTCAAACAAATAAGCAAAAACACAACAAAAAACAACCCTCTCCAACTGTAATTCAACCAATTTTTGGAAGGTTCTTTTGTGCATGTGTTCTGAGAATGTATGTAGATGTACATATGTACAGATGTGTGTGGGTTGTGCATGTGGTTCTGAGTGTGTATGTAGATGTACATGTGTGCAGATGTGTGTGGGAGCCAGAGCTTAACCTCAGGTGTTGTTTCCTGGATGTCATTCCCCTTGTTCACTGAGACAGAGTCTCTTCATTGGTATACAGCTCATCCATAGCTGCAGGCTGCCAACGGAACCCCAGAAATCCACCTTCTAGCTTTCTTTTTCTCATGGGTTTGGAGTTGTTTGTTGTTGTTTTTATATTTTTATTTGGGAGTCGGGGGAGGCATGTATACTGTGTTGTCCATGTGGTGGTCAGAGTCAGAGTCAGTCCTCTTCTTGCATCAAAGTGTCAGGACTGAAGACATGGCTCGCTCAGTTAAGAGCACTTGCTGCTCTTAACAGGACATGAGTTCAGTTCCTAACATCTACATGGTGGCTCACAACTATATAACTCCAGTTCCAGAGGATCCAGTACCCTCTTGCGGCCTCCTTGGGCACGAGACAGGCACTTAATGCACATACATGCAGGCAAACACTCATACACATAGCACATTTTTAAAAAACGTGTTTAGGACTGGAGATACAGTTTAGCGGTAGAGCACTTTCCTGGCATGTATGAGGTCCCAGGCCTGAAACCCAGGACTCAAAGAGAAAAAAGCACTACAAGTCTGATGCTGGTAACGTTCAGTAAGATAGGATGATGAACACAGAAACTCACACTATTCCTTTAGTTTCTCTAATGTGCACACTGGTCATCTCACTAGTGGTGGCAGAAATGGCTAGCTACTCTCAAATTCACTCCTTCCTTTGGGATACACTTCCTTAGGATAAAATAATCTCCAGCTTTCCCTTAAAGCAAATCCCATTATCGTCCTGTTTCACTCAAAAATCCTTCAGTTACAAGCAACTTAAGCACTGTGCCATTATTAACAGAATCAGCAGCACAGGTAACGGATTACCCCCTAACATCTAGTGCTTAAACTGCCCAAACGCCTCGTGGATGTTTTCACAGCTGATGACCAGAATCAGGACTCAAGGTTCACACACTGCATTTGGGGTCCTCGCTCCTTTGTATCTCACCCATTGTCACTCTGTTCCTTCACTCCTTTGTATGTAGAACGTCCTGACTGGTTCCTCGGCGTTATGAGACTTTTTTTCCTAGTTTCTCCTCTTAGTTGAAGGTGACAGGTAGATTTAGAGGCCCGAAGAGATTCATCTCTCTCCCTTCCCACCCCACCCCCCACTACTAGGGATTGCACCCAGATCCTGGCACACGGGAGGCAAGTGCTTTCAGTCTTTTTTGGGGGGAGGAGGGAGTGAGGGTGGAAGCAGGAATTTTTCAAGGTGGTGCTATCTTATTTCTCACATCATTTAGTCCGTGGGGAACTTTTTTTTTTTTGAGATGGGGCTGCTACGTACTCAAATTCCAGAGTTGAGTCCAGCGCTTCCCTTGTCCCCACCTCCTAACTATCTGTGACTACAAGTACCTTTCATCACACCCAGCCAGGCATTTTCTACGGAATCACCATGTACAGGAATCACATAAAAATTAAAAAGAAAGTTTATTCCAATACAGTTGGTCAGACTGTCCTTGGTTATTAAGTGTACTGTGATGGCTGAATTTTCAAAGGAGTGTTTCCAAGTCATCTCAGTGTCTTTTCCTGTTGCTGTGATGAAATACCCTAACAGAAGACACTTTAGGGAGAAAGCGTTTATTCTGCCTCCCGGTTCAAGGACACAGTCCATTGTGGAGAAGTCCTAGCAGGCGCCTGAGGCAGCTGGTCCCAAGACACCCACAGTCAAGAACCAGGGACAGTGAATGCTGGTGCCCAACTAGCTTTGTCCTTTTTATTCACTCCAGGACCCAAACACAGGAAATGGTGCCAACCTTAGGGGAGTCTTCCTACCTCAATGAACTTCAATGCAAGCTAATTCCTCACAGGGATGTCTTGAAGCTTGTCTACTCAGTGACTCGGGATCCTGTCAAGTTGACCATCGCACAGTCAAGTTTTCTGTTGTTCTCTACTTTCAGCATTATGCTTTATTTGTCTAAAATATGCGTAATAGAGCCTACAGTGATACCTCCCACCTGTAGTCCCAGCACCTGGGAGGCAGAGGCAAGAGAACTGAGTTCAAAGCCAGCCACGGCTACATAAATTCAAGGCCAGACTGGGCTACAAGAGACCCTGTCTCAAAAAAACAACATAACAGCCAAGTGGTGGTGGCACACCCCTTTAATCCTGGCACTCGGGAGGCAGAGCCAGGCGGATCTCTGTGAGTTCGAGGCCAGCCTGGGCTACCAAGTGAGTTCCAGGAAAAGGCGCAAAGCTACACAGAGAAACCCTGTCTCGAAAAAACAAAAAGACAAAACAAAACAAAAAACAACATAACCTATTATAATATAACCAGCATAGTCCTGTAATCCCAGGACTCCAGAGGCTGAGGCCTGAGGATCTGAAGTAGAAGACCCCCTAAACTACATGGGAGATCCTATCTACAAAATAAAAAATAAAAATCTATGACTTGGCACATAGCTCAGTGGTGAAGTATCTCCGAACTTATGCAGACCAGTCTGCTAACACTGCACCACAAACAGAAATGACTAAACACTGCTTGTCATCATGAAAAGGGTGATACTATAGTTCCTTCTTTTTGTTTTAAATCAGAAGTCTTCACATGCCAAATACAAGTAATTAATGAAGGATAACTGCAATCTCTCTCAACAGCGTAACAACCAACACACTCAAATTATACAAGAAACTTTGATTTACTCACAAAATTTCCATCTAAAATAAGACAGACCAAATTCAAGACGTGAAAAGTGGGTGGGTGAAAAGTCATAGGTGGAGGTGGGCGGGGTAAACCTCAGCAAATCCCATTTGTCTGTTAAATTAAGTGCGTTTGTAACTGGTGTTACTATTCCAAAATAATACCACCAAAAGATCTGGTTAGTCATAAAAAAAAATGTCTTGAGTGTCTACGTAGCCACCTAATGTCAGGAAAAGCTCACTGAATTCACAAGAGCAGAGCACCCATTGTTTCCCGCCAAGTGGGACCTTGGAAAAGTCTTGTCTCTGCTTAGTTCCTGAATGTTTCCAGGTGTCCCAAAACCGGGTGAGTTTTGCTTGCTCTGGACATGCTAAGTGTACATTTGCAATCCCAGTTAGTGGGTAGACTTGGGATGGCAAGTTCAGGGGCAGCCTGGGCAAATTCGTGAGAACCTGTCTCAAAATAAAAAACAAACTGGAGATACAGCCCAGCAGTAAAAAACACTTGTTTAGCATGCATGGGGGAAAGGGGCCCTGGGTTCAATCCCCAGTTCAGAAAAGAATAAATTATTAATTTGCTTGCTTAAATACAACTCCCTCCTCAAACACCACCACGATGAAGTTGAAAATGCCGTCTCCTCTGCCAGAAGCCGTAAGGAGGCCGAATGACCTGCCCAAGGTCGCACAACTTGGCGCTCACCCTTTGAAGCCATGCAAACACACCATTTTACAACATGAGCGCCCCAGTACGACGCTGTGGGATCGAACCCAGGCCCGACACCTTTCAGTGAAATATGCCTTGTGTTTAGCCCGATTTTGTCCAACCATTCTGCCCCAGAGGCCCCAGGTGACCCTCCCCCTGGCCTCCCTGCCATCATGTGGGAATTCCTACACGGTTCTTCCCTCCCTCGGAAACCAATCTCCCTCTGTAGCTCCGACTACCAACCACCTTCACAGAAATTACTAATCGGCTGACCAGAATTTCGAGCCGACTGACTAGATCCTCAGCACCAAGAGTTTTTTTTTTGTTTGTTTGTTTGTTTGACATGATTTAAGTATATCCCTTATGCGTGGCACACAGTCGGTGCTCAATAGAGGGTCAAACCATCATGCCCAACTGCATGCCGTTCACCCTCACAGCTCTTAAGAGCGAACAGCACCTGCTGGCTGGGCACTCCCTAGTCTAGAGTCCCAGGCTATACCGCCGGTGTCTCCCGGAGCTCGGCGAGGACGCCCGCAGGTCACCCCGGTGCGGAGCAGACTCCTCGGCCGGCTTCTAGCAGCTTCCGATGCCCGGATGCACTGAACACCCCCCCCCACCCCCTGCGCGTCCACCCGCTTGAGATCTCGCGGGATTGGATGAACCGCAAGGGGCCGGCGGGCGGCTGGACTTTGGCCCCAGAACCACACCACGCAAGCGCAGGACTAAGCCCGGCTCCGCCCCTCCTCCGGAGGGCGGGGCTTGAAGTTTAGACCGGACCGCCCCCTGGACCCCCGAGGTCGGTGAGAAGCGGCTGAAATACATGATGGGTGGCTTGACTAGGTCAGGAGTTCACAAAAATGAACGCCCGGTGGTGTTCCGCGGCCGCCCCCGCCGCCTGCACCCAGAGAGTTCACATCCAGTGAGTTCCCGTCAAGTCCCGGGTGTCCTCCTCGGCTCCCCCCAGACGCGAACCCACGTCCTGGCACGGTCTGGACCGGCGCTCCGACTCTGGCGCTCCACAGCCCCAGCCCCAAGGAGGAATTTTGCTCATGTTGTACTCACGGCGTCTTAGGCTGGGAACTTACCGTGAGACAGGTACCATCATCGAGCCTAACCCTTGTTTTTGTTGGTGGGGAAACTAGAGCAGGGGTTCTCAACCTTCCTAAAGCTGAGACCCTTTAATGCAGTTCTTCATGTTCTGGCGACCCCTAACCATAAAATTATTTTGTTGCCACTTAACGTCTGTAACTTTGCCACTGTTATGAATTGTAATGTAAATATCTGTTTGTTTGTTTTTTTTCGTTTTGATTGGCCTCCCAAAGGGATCGTGAGCCATAAGTTGGGGAAACACTGGACTCGTCCTTAGAGGATATGATGTCTACCCTAGAGAATATGATGTCTACCTTGAAGCCAGTTAAGGATAGCGCTGGAGTTATAAGCTCTCTCTGGACTGCTGGCCCAGGGACCTTTAGTCTTTTTATGTGTACACACACACACACACACACATACACACATACACACACATACACATTCCAAATTGGTTAAAAATGGTTTAGAATGTGTATTGATTTCTTAGTTTAATCATTAAGCTCCTTTTTCATGAACTGGACTGGATTGAGCAAGGCTTGTTTCTAGGATAATTTTGGATCTCCAGGAACTACAAACCCTAAAAGACTGTTCTGAATTAGGCGGCTGTAGAAATCACTGTTAACACTGTATCCCAGCAAGAGCTAATGACGCAGCACTAACCCTGGAATAGCATAAGAGTAGTTGAAGCCGGTTGGTGGTGATGCATGCTTTTAATCCCTGTGAGTTAATCTCTGTGAGATCGAGGCCAGCTTGGTCTACAGAGAGAGTTCCAGGGCAGCCAAGGTACACAGAGAAATCCGTCTTGAAAAACCAAACAAACAAACAAGTTGAATAGCTGAAAAATGAGTACCGACCATCGAATGGGCAGCCATGAAACCGAACTGGAGACCCTGGTAGCAAGCACATCCAAACATTTTCAGTTCCTTTGAAAAACCTCAGGAAATGGCTAGGAGAATGTGACCACTTTACAAATACCTTCTGGCAGGACCTGATCTCTTAGTGGTCAGATGAAGTGAACCATAGAAAAAGGAAATGCTCCAATAGAATAAAATTGATGGTAGAAAATAAAGGTAGTCTATAGCTTAGGTCTAAAATTCAAAGAGAAGAAACTTGGTTTGGGGTTTTTTGATGTGAGGTCCCCTCTTCTCCTTAAAATGAGTTCTAGGTCCCAGCAGTTCAAAACTGAATGGAGGAGTTCAGGAATATTTTCATTTGTTTTTCCCCCTTCTAGATTGTCTTCTTTAACTGTGTAGCTTTGCACCTTTTCCTGGACTCACTTGGTAGCCCAGGCTGGCCTCGAACTCACAGAGATCCGCCTGGCTCTGCCTCCCGAGTGCTGGGATTAAAGGCATGCGCCACCACTGCCCGGCTTTAGATTGACTCTTAACACTAAGGATTACTATCGTTTGTGTGATGCTTAACTTGAACTATTCTGTGCGTTCCATGATTTGTTCCTTTATATGATTTAATTTTCATGCGTTTTGTTTTGTTTTGTTTTGCATCAGGGTGCCTCTGCATACACCTGGCTGGCTGTCCTGGAACTCATTATGTAAACCAGGCTGGCTTTGAACACACAGAGATGCACCTGCCTCTTCCTTCTGAGTGCTGAGATTAAATGTGTGGGCCACCACTGCTGGCTTTAATTTTATTTTCAAGGTTACTGTAGTCATTTCCATTTCACTAATGTGGAAATGGCAGTTATCACTAAGTAACTAATAAGGAAAGGAACAAGTCCCCGAATGAGACCAAATACCTAATTGTTTTTTTCTACATTTGCTGGGAGTTTGGAATTCCCTTTTCTTCCTTCTCTGTAGATCTCTGTGCTGCCTCTCATCATTTAACCAGTTCCAGAGGTTAAATGTTTTCCAGACTTAACGAAAGGCACGTGTCAACACTTCTCACCTCAACCTACTGTAAAATCACTGTGATGTGTATTGTGTCACTCAGGCATCCCTAATAAACAGACATCTAATCTGATGTGTTTATACACTCATTCACTAAATGGTTTTTTAAAATTAAAATGACTTCATTTGACTTCCTGTGTCGTCGTCGTCGTCGTCTCTTTCAGACTGCAGATTACTCAGGAGAAAGAATTAAAGTGTGTCCAACCCGTTCAAGACAGCACTCCATGCATCAGAGATAATTTGATGCTAAATAAATACATTTTCATGGCAGTGATAATTGCTCCTAATGACACAAATGCAAACCCAAACATATGTTCTAGAGAAGTAGCACAATCAAATAGGAGACAAAAACCACACCTGTCTCTCCATTAGTCTGTGACACAGTGAAGGGCGTGTATTACTGCTGCCTTTGCTTTTCTCTGCCTCCCAGAGCCTTTAGATTAGACCTGGCCTGCAAGGTACTTGGTGAATGTTGGTCGTACATTATTCATAAGAGCTATGTCAAACAATTATATGCTACTAGCTGGGAGGAAATGGTTCAGTGGTTAAAGTACTGGCCATGTAAGTGTGAGGACCGGTGTTCAGATCCCCAGAACTCAAAGAAATGCCAGGTAGGCTTAGCAGGAAAGACAGGATCCCCAGAGCAAATTTAGGTTGAGAGATCCTCTTTCCATGAATAAGATTAAAAAGAAAGGACAGCCCGGCGGTGGTGGTGCACGCCTTTAATCCCAGCACTCGGGAGGCAGAGCCAGCGATCTCTGTGAGTTCGAGGCAGCCTGACTACCAAGTGAGTTCCAGGAAAAGGCGCAAAGCTACACAGAGAAACCCTGTCTCGAAAAAACAAAAAAAAAAAAAAAAAAAAAAAAAGGACAATTCCTAACATCAGCCTTGGGCCACCAACACACATATGTGCCCACACCAAAACAACAAAAAGTAGGAAAAAGGAAAAATTGCATATTCGTGCTAGAGAGCTAAGCATGGTTGCACACTCTGTAATCCCGGCGTTCTGGAAGCTGAAGCAGGACAATTGCAAATTTGAAGCAACTGAGAGCTATAAAATGAGACCTTGTCTCTAACAGAAAATCCTAGAGATAATGTGTTTTATTTTTAATGGAGATATAATTCCCATATCAAAACCCAACACTTTTTTTTTTTTTTTTTTTTTTTTTTTTTTTTTCGAGACAGGGTTTCTCTGTGTAGTTTGAGCTTTCTGAACTCACTTGGTAGCCCAGGCGCCTCGACTCACAAGATCCGCCTGCCTCTCCCGATGCTGGATAAAAGCGTGCGCCACCACCGCCCCCCAACACTTATTTTATATGTTTGAGTGTCTTGCCTGCATGTATGCACATACACCAGATGCGTACATGATGCCCTTGAAGGTCAGATGAGGGCATTGGATCCCCTGGGACTAGAGTTATGGATGGTTGTGAACCACCATGTGGGTGCTGGGAACCAATCCCAAGTCCTCTGTAAGAGCAACAAATGCCTTTCACTGCTGAGCCAGCTCTCCAGCACCAATTCTACATATTATACAATCTAGCAACTTTTAGAATATTCAAATGCTGTGTCACTATCCACATTTTCTGAGTCTATAATTTTTTTAAATCATTCTCTACCTATTAGCAAGTACCTTTTCCAGCTCCTACTAACGGTTAATCTACTTTCTGTCTGCATGGATTTGCTTTATACATTATCATAAATTATTATTATAAAAGATTTTATATTATCTTTTATTATTGCATGAACTTAGTACCATAGCTGAAAAAAAATGATGTAATACAATTCTGAGTTCATGCTTAAGTGTGTACAGTATTGGCCAAATTGAGCATTTAGGAAAAAATTTGTTTTAAAAGTTTTTTTTATTTTTATTTTATGTATTGAATCCTCTGGGGCTAGAGTTGCAGACAGTTGTGAGCCATCTGATGTGGATACTGGGAACCAAACTGCAGTCCTCCAAAAGAGTATTAAGTCTCCTTACTGCTGAGTCACCTCTGCAGCCCCAGAAAATTAAGTGTTTTTGTTTGTTTGGTCTTGTTTTTGGAAGCAGGGTCTCACTGTGTAGCCCTGGCTGTCCTGTGACTCACTGTGCAGACCAGACTGGCCTCAAAGTCACAGTAATCTTCCTGCCTCTAGGAAAAATAATCTCTGTCAGGGGTGCCCTAGAGACGGAAAGCATGCTGTAAGTAGAAGTTGAATGTGCTGGCTGTTTACTAGGAAATGCCTTCAAGATCCACGGAAGGAAGGAAAAAAGGGCTGGGAGAAGGTGGCGGTGAAATCCACAGGAAATCAGCTGTAGGATCTTAGAATTGCCTCCTGTTGGACCGGAAATCTCCCCAGTTGCCTTCAGTGAAAGTCATTACCTGTAAGGAATCTGATCATTTCATACTGTAATTTTCTATCCCATAGCTCCTAATGCAAGACTGATCTTACAGACTTTAATAAGTTCATATTCCCATGTTATTCATAAAAGTATTTTCACTTCTTTTACTTCTGCTAGTAAAATTCAGTTTCACTAGCCTACTTTTTGCTTGGAATGTAGACTAATGGAATCCAGAACTTGACCTTAAAAATCCAAAGTCTGGCACATGCCTTTAATCCCAGCACTCGGGAGGCAGAGCCAGACAGATCTCTGAGTTCGAGGCCAGCCTGGTCTACAGAGCGAGATCCAGGACAGGCTCCAAAGCTACACAGAGACTCTGTCTCGGAAAAAAAAAAAAAAAAAAAAAAAAAAAAAAAAAGATTGCCAATTTATGTTCCATATTTTTTTTTTTTTTTTTTTTTTTTTTGAGACTAGACAGGTTCTCACTCTGTAGCTGGCTGTCCTGGAACTCACTATGTAGACCAGGCTGGCCTCAAATTCACAGAGATCTGCCTGCCTCTCTCTGTCTCCTAAGTATATATTCTCTATTAATATCAGTCTGCCTTTGGAAACACAGTTCAAAAAAAGTGAACTTGAAAAACTCTTAAAAGGTTTGACTAGTATGGGCAAGCCCTGGTTTTGATATCCAGCATCACAAAAAACAAAAGGGAATAATCTTTAAAGATTGGCCATTGTATTGTGTCTATTACTACATACACATCACCCTCAAACTTGGTGTCTTAAAACATGAACATTTTTCTGGGAGTTGGCACACACCTTTAATCCCATCACTAGGGGGACAGAGGCAGGTGGATCTCTGAGTTTGAGGCCAGCCTGGGCTACAGAGTGAGTTCCAGGCTACACAGAGAAACTCTGTCTCAAACGCCAAAACAAAACCAAAACCAAATCAACATTTCTTCCTGGGAGTTGGGTCAGGCATCTAGGAGTACTGTTAGCTGGATACCTCCGTTAAAGGTCTCTGCAGTCAGACTGCCCACTGGGCTGTGGTCTCAGGAAAAGACTCAGAAAGATTTGCTTCCAGGCTTTCTTACCTGGCCTTCTAGTCACAAGCTGTTAGATTAATTGGAGGTCCAGTTCCTTACTGACTTTCATCCTCCCTCAGCTCTTCTCCAGAAGACTGTGTTAGTCCAACGGGAGAGCCAGCAACTGACTAAGAACATGCATGTACTAATGCCTGCTACTTCCCCACAGCAAGTGGGAGAGGGGGTGGGGAAGGGAGAACATGGCCAGGACAGATGCTGCAGTCTTGTACGAGCACCACATGTGCTGAGGACTGATGAATCCAGGTCATTGCGTGCGCTAAGCATGTCCTCTGTTTCTGAACTACTTCCTCGGTCTCTCTTCTGATTTCTAAGGAATTTTATAATGTTTGATGTTCCATTTCCCCCATTTAATTTCCTAAATTGGACCCTGAATAAAAAGCCTTTAGGATCAATATTATATAGGGGCGGCCACAGCGTCAGTGGGGCATGGGCTTTCTTTACAGATGTTCACCCTCAGCAGTGTATGGACCCACCAAAACTGTAGCCTCAGGCGAGTAGATCCAGCCCTTTGACCTCCTTTTTGGTGACCTGCCTGTGAGAAGTCACGTTGATTGACAGTCACCAAGTATGGACATGGTCCTTACTTCTAAGTTGTACTCCCTTCAACTGCAAAAGAGCTGCCTATCTTTTTTTTTTTTTTTTTTCCCCTCGAGACAGGGTTTCTTCTGTGTGTAGCCCTGGCTGTCCTGGAACTCAGAGATTTGCCTGCCTCTGCCAGAACCTTTACACACTGAGTTGTGGGGAGGTAGGATGGGACTAGGCCCAGGTCAGAACATCTCCCACTCCTCAGACTCAGCAGGAGCCCAGCAGTTCTTCAGGCATGAAGTCTTCTCAGGTGTTTGTTCCTCTGGTCTGTTTTCAGAACACAGATGACTGCTTAGAATAAACTTGTCCATCTTCATAGTTTTGATTCGTTTTAAGGAGTTGGATTTGCTGATCTTTTCAGTTGGCCATAGTCACAAGATTAGTTATTTTTGAATCTCAAATAATCTAGAGAGAAAGTTGAGATTTTTGGGGTGTATCCAAGCTGGGTGTAGGTAGTGGTGCACACCTTTCGTTGGGAGGCAGAGGCAGGTGGATCTCTGTGAGTTTGAGGCCAGTCTGGCCTATATAATGAGTTCCAGTTCAGCCTCGGATATATATATATATATATATAATATATATATATATATATAATGAGAATCTGTCTAAAAAAAAAACACAAAAAACCCAGCAAACAAAAGTATATCCCAAAAAGAAAATGTTTAAAAAAATGAGAAAGTGTCTCTTAATTCAACCCCAGTGTTACAGAGAAGGGAAAGAGGAGCTGGATGTGGTGGCTGAAGGCTGGGCAGGAGAGTTTTCTAGATTCTCACTCTAGGAACTGAAATAAAGCCCACACAGATTGCCAAGCAGCATGGAGAATTTAAAGCATCACAAAAAAGTTTGAAGGCAGTGCAGTGGATCAGTGGGGACACTCAAGGACATCCTTGTATAAAAGTCCAGAGAGACTTAGTTGCTGATGGGTGTAATGAGGCGGTTCTCTGTTCTGACTGATAGGTTATAGGTCTTACACTCATTTTCTGCTGTGCATGGCTTTACCCATAATGCATCAGGTTTTGTGCATAGACATAAGATGATGAAGAGAAGATTTTCCCTAGAAGTTCACACAAGGACATAGTTTTGTCTTACTGCACATGCATCCCAAGCCAGATCAGGTTAGATTATGCCCCTGACATAGACCAGGATAGATTGGGAGTATATTTGAATGGAAATAGTGTAAATTTGATTGTCATTAGGGGCAGACAAACACTATTGTCCAGGAAGACTGTAGGAGCTAGGTGACCAAGTACATTAGTAGAAGAGGAAGTTGTACATAACGCAGTCCAAGTACAGTCCCAGATTGCTAAACTCATGATTTTCAGCCTCACCTATAATCTTAAGCTCTTGGAAGGCTAAGGTGAGAGGATATGAGTTTGAGTGGAGCCTGGGCCATGTAATGAAACCTATGTTTTGCTACTTTGGTTGGTTAGTTTGGGGTTTGGTTTTGTTTTGTTTGTCTTTTTGACAGGGTCTCATCACTAAGTCACCCTGAATGTCATGAAACTCTCAATGTATCCTAGGCTGGCCTCAGACTCCCAATGTAGCTGATGATGACTCCATTTTTTTAAACTGTCACAAAGAGGCTTCTGTTCACTTAAATAAAATTACCTTTCTTAGGAATTTTTTTTTTCTAAATTACTAAATTTGCTGCCATGTGTTGATAACCTCTGAGCTTGATTGTGTATATAATTTCTATGGATAGATAGCTGGGACTTTTATAATAATTAATAATGAACCATACTCACATAACTGATCCCTACTCTTGGTACCAACCAAATACTTACTTCCTCCTTTCCTTTCTTTTTTTTCTTTTTTTTTTTTTGGTTTTTCGAGACAGGGTTTCTCTGTTGTAGCTTTGCGCCCGGCTCCTCCTTTCCTTTCTTCCCTCTTCCCCTGCATCTCCTCCTCCTCTTTCCCTTCCTCCACATTGATGAGTTTTATTTGTTTTACATTCCTAAACAATGAGTCCCAGGTTCCCCCCCCCCCCCCCCCGCCCCCCCCCCTGTCTCTCTTGTGGTCCATAACGCCAGCTGAGGTTGTCAATACAGTGCAGCCAAACTGAAGGATGGGCATGGATTTTTCTGCCGTTTTCCCAGGGATCTGAGCTGTACGTTAAATCTAGGGTGAATCACTCCACATTTGTTCAGCATTGCTGCGAGGTTCATAGCAATTTCCCCAACTCTGTGAGCATCGATGATCTCAGACCCACCAGTGTGACTGTGCCTCGTCATCACAGTGTCTAATGTGACTCTGGAGCACAGCCCAGTAAGTCTGACATTTGCCTTTCTATTTGGCATTGTTCATGCTCTTGAGAGCATGACAGCATCAGATAGGACCCTCGTGTGCACCATTACAGCAACACACAAAGATGCAGCAAAGAGCTTATTCACTTGTTCTGAGTCATCTTTTCCCCTGTACTGTGGCTAGGGATGAACCCAGGGCCTTGCACACGCTGGGCAAGCTCTCTGCACCTAGGATACACCTCCTACTCATCCACCAGTGTTTTGTAACAAACATAATACCAGATCCAAAATGTCAAAAGCATAATGTTGCCTAGAAAAGGCAAATCACAGGAGCTGAGGAAACTGCTCAATGGTTAAGAGCAGTGACTGCTCTCGCAGAGGACCCAGGTTCCATTCCCAACACCCACATGATGTCTCCCAATTACCTCTAACTCCAGTTCCAAGAATCCCCTTCTGACCTCCACAGGCACCAGGCATGTACACAAGGCACGGACATATATGGAGGCAAAACACAGATATACATAAATAAGTAAACCTTTTAAAAATTTTAAAAAAGGACAAACAAGACTGGCTTTTAGAGCATGCAGGTAGCTGTCTAGAATGAGGTTTTATTCTGCTTCGTGGTGTTATGTGAGGCACCCAGAGGCCTCACCCACATGTGGTTAATGTAATCTTCCAAAGCCCTTCATTTTCTTCCCCTGCCCCCTTGGAGTTGAAGACCAAACCCAGGGCCTTGTGCTTGCTAGGCAAGTGCTCTACCACTGAGCTAAATCCCCAACCCCACCCTTAGTTTTCAGAACCCGCACTGAGAGGTCACATATTGAAGCTCTGTGTCAGAAGGCAAGTTAAGGGTCTATCTGTGTCAGGCAAAGTTGTGAGAGAAAAAAAGAAAACTTTAAAATGGGTTTTTAAGATTACTTTTCAGTGAGCAAAAGATTGATATTGGGAAAATATCGAAACGGGCCACAGTAGAGAGGCACCATGCCATGAGGTCTTCCCCTCTTACACCGTCTTTGCTTGTTGGACATGGTCCAGCTGCAAAACAGTGCAAAAATTCTTATCGACAGAAATGCCCTAGAAAATTCTTATCGATAGAATGGGCCCTAGAACACTGCTGCTTCCTCTCCCCCTCACCCAGATGGCACCGTGGCATCCATTAGACAGTTAACTGCCGTTCATCTGTCCGGGTGCCAGCTTTAACGGCTACTGCTCCCTCACCAGTTAATCTTTAGCACATGTTCATTTTTTTCCTTTTTTTTTTTTTTTTTTTCCCAGAGCTGAGGACCAAACCCAGGGCCTTGTGCTTGCTAGGCAAGCACTCTACCACTGAGCTAAATCACCAACCCGTTTTTTTTCTTTTCAAGACAGGGTTTCTCTATGTAACAGCTCTGGCTGTCCTGGATCTCGCTCTGTAGACCAGACTGGCCTTGAACTCACAGAGATTCGCCTGCCTCTGCCTCTGCCTCCTGAGTGCTGGGATTAAAGGCGTGCATCACTACTGCAATTTTTTTTCTTAAGGTACTGAGAGTCAAACCCATGGCCTACTACATGCTGAATAAGTGCTCCAGCACTGAGCTGTGTCCTGAGTGTGGCACCTATTAATTATATCTGTATGAATCATAGCTTTTCTGTTTAAAAATTTTTCTGTAACAAGAGGAATAGATACTCTTTCATCTGAACTTTACCATTAGTGCTTAGGAAATAATACCCCACAGGGTCATGCTTTGGTATTCTGAGTATCTGTTGAGGTTCTTTATTTTGTCTTTTGTCTTGTTTTGCTTTTTTGAGACAGATTCTCCTGTACCCCAGGCTGAGCTCAAATTTGTCAATTATCTCTATTTCAACTCACCTTTTTTTCCCCTTCCCAGTAATATTTTTATGTAGCTGTGCTTATTTTATAAATCTAGTCATAAAACAGGCATTTCCCCTCCTGTCTTTGCCTTTTGATGGGTTTTGTTTATTCATTGTTTTTTTTGTTTTTTGTTGTTGTTTTTTTTTTTTTTTTTTTTTTTTTTTTTTTTTTTTTGAGACAGGGTTTCTCTGTGTAGCTTTGACCTTTCCTGGATCTCGCTCTATAGACCAGGCTGGCCTCAAACTCACAGAGATCTGCCTGCCTCTGCCTCCCGAGTGCTAGGATTAAAGGCGTGAGCCACCACCGCCTGGCCTGGTTTTGTTTTTTGAGATAGGGTCTCATGCATCCCAGGTTGTCCTCCAACTTCCTAAGTTGCCGAAGATAACCTTCATCTTCTGAACCCCGCCCCCCCAACCAGCAACCCCCCACCCCTACCCCTTCTCCTGCTGTTTTTGCAGCGCTGGGGATCAAAGCAAAGCCTTTTGCATGTTAGGCAGAGGACTCTACCAACTGAGCTGTACCCCTAGTGACCCCCTGTGTCTTTGGATCTTCACTGTAAGCCTCCTATATTATACAAAGCATAGTTACACTATATTACATAAAGCATGGTTAGACAAGCATATTGTGCTTTTTCCGTGTTAATGTCTCTGGTTATAAGATTCTTAGGATGAGGGTGATGTTCCACACAATTTGCCCAAAAGATAGCTAGTTACTCCCTGAGCAGACACTGGGCCCTAGGAATTGTTTAGTTTCATCTATTCTCTCCTCTCTTTTTTCACAAGATATCATAACTATAGTTCAGTAGCTCACTACAATATACAGGATACTGTGGGAACACATCAGAAGAGAGCCCGATCCTGACAAGGCAGGTGTTGAGGGAGGAGAGGTTAGCAGGTACTAAGACCTGTCAGAGGAAATGGGGTTTGGACTAAACATGGAAGATGACAGGCCAGATTAGGCTAGCAGTTACGGATGGACAGACGGCCGGAAGAATGGGTTACAGATGGCTGCTGACCAAACCTGAGGATCAGGGCCAGCTGCTAGTGTGAGGTCAGCTTCATCTACACAGTGAGTTCTAGCCAGCCTAGGCTACAGTGTGAGAACTGCCTGGAAACCAACAAAAACGGACCCAGCCTGTGAGAACACCGTGGGTGCAAGTCTGGAGACAAAAGGAAGCAGTGTGTTTTGGTAACTGAACTAAAGTTTGGAACAAGGAATTTGGACTCGGTGGATTAAGGCACTGGCCTCTAAACCTGACGACCTGAGTTTGATCCCTGGGGCTCAGCTCGTGTTGGAAGGAGAGAGCTGACTCTTGCAGCTTGTTCTCTGAGCTTCGAGCACTCCCAGGTGCACACACGCACATATACATAAAACAGACAAATATTAAAAAAAAAATGGACACCAGGAATCCGAGTCGAGTGTGGAGGCAAGAGGTGAACCTGTTAGGTCTCTCAGGCAGTCCAAATATCCAGAGTTGAGCTCAACCTGGACCATAGGAGGATTTCTGGCAGTTAGATAAAAGCCAGCATTCCCCGGAAACTTGGTGAAGCCAGTTCAAAACGGAGTCATTTCCCTGACCTCTGGCCGCAGGGACTGGGGCTCCATTGACATGTCCTTGTGGTTGCATATCAAGTCCATGCTGGCCTGAGGCTCCCTTGTCCCTACTCACAAGTGCTTGTTATAATCTCAAAGCCTTCAAGGGCACCTAGCATGCTGGCTTCTCACCTCCTCAGGCTTCCCTCCCAGATACCCAGTTGTTTTCTTTATAACAGCAAGGCTCCTCCTGCTCTCTCTGGTCCCACTACGCTCTCTCTATTCTCCCCTGCTCTTCTCCCCTCTCTCACAGATAGCTCTGGCCATGTCCAGTCCTTTCTCTCTCTTTTCTGGACTCTTCCAGATGCTTCTGGCTATTCTCTCTTTCATAGCCACAATAAAAACCTTAAGCATAGCCACGTCTTTATTGCACCCCTTGTGTACAAAACCCAGGCCATATAGAACTTTGTGAGCTATGTAAGAGAGTTCAGGTTTAGGGCTGGGGTATAGTCCACTGAGGAGTGCTTGCCTGGCATTCAAGAAGGAAGGATGTGGGGGAAGAGGAAGACATTATCCTAAGAACAATGAAAGACTAGTAAAAAAAAAAAGCTTAGTGTTTTCTTTTTATGATTTTTTTTTTTTTTTTTTTTTTTTTTTTTTTTTTTTTTTTTTTTTTTTTGAGACAGGGGTTCTCTGTGTTAACAGTCCTAGCTGTTCTGGAACTCATTTTGTAGCCCAGGCTGGCCTCAAATTCACAGAGATCCATCTGCCTCTGTTTCTCGAGTGTTGGGATTAAGGGCATGTGCCACCACCGCCTGGCTTTAGTGTTTTCTTTTTATAGGAACTGAATCTGATTCTATTTGTCATACTCTTCTGTTGGTTGGTTGGTTCTTGAGGTCCGGTCTTCCTATGTAGCCCAAACTGACCTCTCTGTGAGTTTGAGGCCAGCCTGGTCTGCACAGCAAGCTCCAGGATAGCCAAGGCAACACTGGAAGCAGGAAACCTGAGAAAAAGATAACAATGACCTAAATGAAGTCAAAATAGAGGAAATGGAAAGAAAAGCACAAATGTGAATATTTAGGAGTCGGAGCCAATAGCTCTGAGGATACCCAGCCTGAAGTGGAGCTAGCCAATTGGGAGAGGGCACACATGGGTGTACAGAGCTCAAGACAGACAGCTGGACTAGAGATACTGTTGTGCCCAGATCGTAACCCCCAGAGAGACCACCAAGGATGAGCATACCAGAATGCAAAAGCAAGGTTTATCTGTTACAAGTCATGACAGGGAACTCAACTCAAGTCCTCTCAAGTGAGGCAGAGAAGAATCACTCTTTCTTGGGGAAGTTAGTTTTTATAGGCAAAACCCATAAAATTTCTTAGAGGGGAGGGGGTTAGTACGGGTCCATCCTTGGTTGGTCCAGTTTTTCCCGGGCCTGGACTTTATCTTATTCTAGCTTATCTGTTTGCCCTGTCAGGAGTTTTACAACTCTTCTCCGGGGTCTGGTCATGTTATCTCCGGAGAGGGGCATCTCGTGGTTAATTGGTTACCATCAGACATCCTGACTCTGTTCTTTTGTTCCTGGGGCTGGTGCCATCATTTCTGGGACTTGAAACTGGCCTGGGTCTATCTATATTGAGATATCTTTGTCTAAGGCCCCCTTTTTAAGACAATAGAGTGAGGGTCTTGTTGTGCCTAGATCACATCCCCAAAGCCACCACTAGAAACTTTAGGTACAGAATGCAAAAGTAAGGTGTTTTCTAAGTTTACAAGCCTCTAGGGAGGCTCTTCCAAATCTCTCACTCACAGCAGGGAGGTTGGAAGGAGTGCTCCCCTTTCTTTGTGAGGCTAGTTCTTAAAGGCACAGACCATATAATTTATTTTAACCCGCCTCCCTTTTTAGTCTTTTGGTCGAATATCCTGACTGTGTTTTCCAAAGTTCCTGTAGCAGATACAACCACCTGGGGGAAAAGGGTCTAAGTTCTTATCTACACTTAGGAATCCTGGTTTAAGCTTCTCTTTGTCTGTAGGGGATAGAGTGGAGGGTTTTACTGAGGTATCACAATACTGATGGTGCAAGTCGGGATCTGTGGGACAAGATGAGATCGCTCAGGAAGAGAAAGACACATTCAAAAGGAGACACCCCTCAACACCCACACAGAAAGAACCCCGAGCTTTGGGGACAGTGATGTTTAGTCTTGACTGTCAACTTGAAGAGATTAAAAATCACCATGGATACAAACCTCTAGCTGTGTCTGGGAGAGGTTTAACTGAGGTCCGAAGACCCAAGGCAGCAGCATCGCAAGGGGGCAGAGGTCTAGGTAAGAAGAAAACAAGCGGCAGTCCCCATCCATCTCAGGGCTGCCTCAGGCTCCTGCTAACACGCTAACATGCCTTCCCTGCTGTGATGGACTGCCCCCTCAAACCGAGGGCCAAAACAAGCCATGCCTTCCTTGAATTGTTCCCGTAGGGTATTTTGGAACAGTGCTGGAAAACATAACTAATGCAGAAAACTAGAAAAAAGAGTCCTCGAAGAAACACGGAGAGGATGCTCAGAGATGGGGAAGGAAAGCGGAACGGCAGAACGCCAGGAGGTCAAAGGAAGGGCGTGGAGAGTAAGCTCAGGAGGCAAAGTAGCACACAAACATGAGGACCTGAGTTCGGGTCCCCATCACCCATATAGGAATCCAGGCGTGGTTCTAGTCCCAGGTTTGCTGAGGGGTAGGCAGAGGCAGGAGGAGGTTGAGGCGGGAGGATGCTGGAGGGCTCACTGGTCAACCAGTCTAGCTCAGATTCAGTAAGGGACCCTACCTCAAAAAATAAGAGAAGAATTGAGGAGGACACATGATGTCAACTTCCGGCCTCCACACATGCATGTACAAGTGCACACACACACACACACACACACACACACACACACACACACACACACACACGCACGCACACACGCACGCGCTCATGTGCTTCCGGTACAGTTCAGTGGTGGAATGTTAGCCTTAACATGCCCAAGGCTGTGAATACCACCCCCAGCTCCACAAAACAATAAAAAAAGAGAACGAAGTTGACAGCGCCCAAGGCTGTAGGGAGGCCAAGGAAGATGAGCCTACGGTGTGACTTTTGATAGTTAACCACCAGGAAATTACTTTGATAAAAAGTCACGTGTTGTTTCAGCCTGTCGGGAAGTGGCCCTGGAAGTGAAGTGGACTCCCTGTCTCTCCTGATCCAAGCGTGTTTGTTTCGAAGTGTCCCACCCCCACCTCCCCCCCCCCCCAGATCCCTTGTTCAGGGATGGGCTGGTCCCCCCATCCCCCGCACCCTGGCCCTGTGACAAGGAAAAAGAACAGTGGGCTAGAGTGAGACCCCATGGCCTTGAGGACAGCCCAAGGGAGAAATCCTGGTGAACAGAGGTTACCGTTGTCTGTCACATGGTATAAAACATCTGTGGAGAGGATGAGAGCCCAGAGCCCATTGATGGAGAAACCTCGGTCAGGGACTCCTTACTGACCGCCTCTCCCCAGGCCATTTCTGCTGGGTGTTGGCGAGCCCTGTTTGTTGTGTGTGTGGTGTGGCCTCTGCTTGCTCTCTCAGACTGTTCAGTAGTTTCTGTTTGTTGGATGCTGTAAGCGCCCGAGTTGAGTATATTTTACCATCAATCTGATGCTTCTATTTATCTGCTTCTTGTTACACGTTCTGTTGTTTTTTAATTTAAAAATGTATTATTTATTGTGTGGGGGTCCGCATTCCATGGTGCACTCCAAGAGATCAGAGGACTTGAGTCTGTTCTCCTCCTTCCGCCTTTACGTGGGCTCCAAGGGCGGAACTCAAATCGCCAGGCGTTGTGCAGCAAAGCCCCTTCACCCACGGAGCCGCCTCCCCAGCACCTTGTTCTTTGATTTTTGCTTGCTGTGTGCTTCGTATACACACACTCATTTGGCCGGGCGGTGGGTGGCGCACGCCTTTAATCCCAGCACTCGGGAGGCAGATCCAGGCGGATCTCTGTGAGTTCGAGGCCAGCCTGGGCTACAAGTGAGTTCCAGGAAAGGCGCAAAGCTACGCAGAGAAACCCTGTCTCGAAAAGCCAAAAAAAAAAAATAAATAAATAAACACTCATTTGAAGCCAAAAGTGTCTGTTGTAGATCATCCCCTGGACGACTTGCTGTAGCTCATTCTCTATTCCAGTGGGTCTCAACCTTCCTAGACCCTTTAATACAGCTCCTCGTGTTGTGGTGACTATAAGTTGTTATGCGGCGCTGTGTTATTCATTAAGAGGTGCTGTTTACCATTGGAAAAAAGCCACGAGGCAGGACAAAACCCACTGTAAGAGCCTATTAGGAGAAGGAACAGAGGGGAGTGTGCTTAGGCCTATGGAAGGCTGTGCATGGATAGAGAGGAAGGACAGGTGGGAGGAGTCTGTGACCCACTTTTTGTGGATTCCCCCCACGCATGCGCATATGGGCTTATGGAGCTCTGCCACGCATGTGCATAGATCACACAATCACGCTGAGAGCAGATCACACTGCACGCAAAGGACGTAACTGTTAGTTATTTAGCTGCGTTGTGTTCTTACCCTGCAAGGAAGTGTCACAAAACACGACAGAATCGCTTAAGATAAAAACAAAGGATAGAAAGTGTGCAGGCTGGGGAGAGACACGGTGGGAGAAGGGAAGAGGAGAAGAGGGCAGGAATGGCGCTCGCTTTAAAACCGGCTGCCAGTCACGTCACACTCCACGCAGTGCTAGATCAATGGTCACGTGCACCTACGCCAGTAACGTCACGATTCTGTCACGCGATTAGATGCTAGGACGATGAGGCCGCCTGGAATGGAACGTAAACCATCATTGCCTGGACATGAGGTGGAAGACTAGCCTGGCTAGTGGACAGCGCATGTGCAGTCATGTGGCTGGGGGAGTGGCCGGGAATTCCAACAGTGACCCCCGCAACCATAAAATTATTTTCATTGCTACTTCATAACTGTGATTTTGCCACTATGATGAATCACAGTGTTATCTGTGTTTTCCGATGGTCTTCGGTGACCCCTGTGAAAAGGCCATTCAACTCTCAAAGGGGTTGTGACCCACAGGTTGAGAACAACTGTTCTGTACATTCCAGAGCTGAGGTCAAGGTCAGCTCTGGAATGTACAGAACAGAGATCTGAGAGCACGTGGTGAATGGGGCTGCTGTAGTGACACTTTCCCATCTTATTAGCTAGATTACCAGAATTCCCCCCCCCCCCCTTTTTTAAAGATTTATTTATTATGTATACAGAAGAGGGCACCAGATCTCATTACAGGTGGTTGTGAGCCACCATGTGGGTGCTGGGAATTGAACTCAGGACCTCTGGAAGAGCAGTTGGTACTCTTAACCTCTGAGCCATCTCTCCAGCCCCCTGCCCCTTTTACCTATATCTTGTTTAATAATTCTTTGCATATATTTCCTCTAGGAAATTGTATTTCATTCATTTTTAGAGCCTGAGTGAGCAGTAGTCTTGGACATATGTATGGAATGCAAAATAGTTGGTGTGTGGTAGTGCATGCCTTTAATCCCAGAGCTCTGGGAGGTAGTTCAAGGCCCTCCTGGTCTACATGGTAAATTTCAAATCAGTCAAGATTATGTGGTGGGTCCCTATCTCAAAAATAAACAAAAGAATATAAACCAGGTGCTTCATATCTGTATCCTATAGCTTGGAGCTGAGTGCTGCAATAGGAGGGTTATTGAGAGTTTGAGGACAGCTGGGTAGCCTGGGCTACAGAATAAGACCCTGTCACAAAAACAACAACAAAGCACAACTTGTATTTTTTTTTATTTTTTTATTTTTTTTAAATGCCGAATGCCGTTTATTGAAGGAGGGAGGAGGTCTTGAATACAGGCTTACAGCATAATGGAAGAACCTCGGAGAATAGAAGTTCACTACTGACGTTTTACAATCTTGCATCTAAGCTGTTAATGCCCATTATGCAGGATACACAGACAAGGAACTTCCCTTAAGCATTCAAGAGGGTAGAACCCAGCAGGGAATTAACATAGGGAGGATATAAAGGTCAAGGTCAGCAAGCAAGGCAACAGTTACCCAAAACGGGGGGCCAGGGACCTACAGGTCTCCCTTTTACTAAAAAATGAGCTTCTGACGTAGGTTGTGTGGGACGTCAGCAGGTCACCTTACCCAGGCCACACAGGCACTCTGTCTTAGGTTGGTGAGCACCCCCTAGGAATTACCTGTCTCTGAATTTTTCAAAACAGAGTTTCTCTGTATAACAGTCCCAGCTGTCCTGGAACTCACTTTGGTAGACCAGGCTGGCCTTGAACTCACAGAGATCTGCCTGCCTTTGTCTCCAAACTGCTGGGATTAAAGGCGTTCACCATCACCACCCAGCCATGTATTTGTTAATTTAATGAAATGTCTATGTAGGGGTCTTCCTAAAAAAAAAAAGTTTTACATTTATTTAATGAGTGGGGTGTGTGTGTGTGTGTGTGTGTGTGTGTGTGTGTGTGTGCATGTACATACTCAAGCGCTCACAGAGCATCCACACATTCATATATAAGTATGATCATACACCATAGTACACATATGGAAGTCAGGATAACTTGTGGGATTTGGTTCTCTCCCTCTACCATGTGAGTTCGGGAGATCAAACTCAGGCCACCAGGCTTAGCAGCAAGTGCCTTTACCTGTAAACCATCTTACCAGGGCCGGAGGGGTTGTTATGGCAATTAAGAACACTTGTTGCACCGGGTGGTGGAGGTGCATGCTTTTGATCCCAGCACTCAGGAGGCAGAGGTAGGCAGATCTCTGTGAGTTCGAGGCCAGCCTGGTCTGCAGAGGGAGCTCCAAGACAGGCTCCAACGCTACACAAAAGAAACCCTGTCTCGAAAAGAAACCAAAACAGCAACAACAACAAAAAGAACACTTGTTGCTCTTGCAGAGGATCTGGGTTCAGTTCCCAGTACCCATGTGGCATCTCACAACCTTTCATAATTCCAGTTCCAACACCCTCTTCTGACTTCCCTGGCCACCAGGCATGCAGGTGGTACACATACATACACGCAGGCAAAACAGTTACACACAAAATAAAATATTTTTTTCTTTTTTCTTTTTTTTTGTGATGGTGTTTCTCTGTGTAGCTCTGGCTGTCCTGGAACTCACTCTGTAGACCATGCTGGCCTCGAACTGGCAGAGATCTGCCTGCCTCTGCCTACTGAGTGCTGGGATTAAAGGTGTGCACCACTACCATCCTGCAAAATAAAATAATTTTAAAAATTAAACCATCTTGCCAGCTCCTAAAGGTTCTTTTTTGGAACAGGGTTGGTTTCAAACTCACAGTGGTTCTCCTTCTGCTTCCTGAGTGTTGGGATTACAGATGTGTGAAATCATAGCCAGTAGCACCAGGCTATTGAGAACCTTAACTCAGGGAACAATTTGTAATCCTCACAATGTGAGATCCATACCTGAAAGATCATATCATTACCATGGCCCATTTCATTTTATCTAAATGTTTTCTTAACTGAGTTAGTTTTTACATTTCAGTGTGAATTGGTATGCAGCACTATTGTTAAAGTGAGTGTTGAATTTCACTCCCCAAAAGCCTGTTTTCCCTTCAGTAAGGGGAACCTGGAGTAGACATTATAACAGTACTAACACCTTGCTTGTCAATTCACAAACATCTTCTTTTAAACATTTACATTTTTTTCTTTTATGTGTATGGATGTTTTGTGTGCATGTGTCTGTGACCATGTACACGCTTGATGCCTACAGGGGCCAGGAGAGGGTGTCTAATCCCTTGGGGCTGGAGTTATGGTCATTTGTGGGCTGCTGTGTGGGCACTGGGAATTGAACTCTGGTCCTCTGGAAGGGCAGCCAGCATGCTTAACCCCTGAGCCATCTCTCCAGCCCCTTCACAAGAATCTTAAAACAGGAGCTGAGTGGAGTGGTTGCTTAGAGCAGGGGTTCTTTACAGAAAAAGCAGGGGCGTCCTAACTGACATTACTTACAATCCCCTTTCCTTTTCTGTTTCCAGATTCAGATTGTGAGAATCCAGGAGAAGGTGAGGCCCAGCATCACAACAGGCTTAGACACTTGTTTAAAATAGCTTCTGTCTCTCTGCCTGAGGTAATCAACTGATGCTTTGGGCTCCTTTGGTACCCAAAAAAGACTTGGAGATACGCAGCTCCAGCAGTCTGCCTTTCCCTGTGGCCACTGCAGAACCACTAGGCAAGGGCTTGTAGTTCAAGTGAACTGTTAGTTCACACTTGTTATGATTTGAATATGACATGTCCCCACAGGCTCAGCTGATGCACTATTTTGGAAGATTTGGGAAATATTAGGAGGAAGGGCCTGGTTAGAGGAAGTGGGTTGTGAGCGTGGGGGCTTTGAAGAGTGTCTTATTCCTGGGTTCTTCTTGTCTTTATTTTCCTTTCTGTCTATCATGAGCTGAACATGCTTAACCACATGCTCTCTGCCATGACGTTCAGCTTCCACACAGGCCAGAAGCAACAGAGCCAAGTGACGACGGTGAACTGAAACCCTGGAGACCGTGAGCCTAAGCAGTCTTCTTCCTTATACTGTTAATCTCAGATCATCATCACACAACAAAGAACTGCCTGACGTACTTCAGAGTGACTTCCCAAGTCACCCACCCTCTCTGCATGGGAAATATTTTGCAGAACTGTTTCAAGTGATTATATTTTACTTTTCAAAAGCTATTATATTTTACCATGCTTTATTATTATGTTTTTCTACTTTTATGATTATACTTTATTATTTTTACTACTATATCTACTGTAAAAGAATCATAAAACTTAACTGCATACTGCAGTTATTCATTTACAAATAATGAATGTGTGGCACACACCTTTAATCCCAGCACCTAGGAGGCAGAGACAGGCAGATTTCTGTGAGTTCAAGGCCAGTCTGGTCTACAGAGTGAGTTCCAGGACAGCCAAGGCTACACAAAGAAACCCTGTCTCAACAAACAAACAAACAAATGAATGAATGCATGGAAGAATGACTAAAATCACTCTTTGGTTTCTTTATCTGGTCTGGAATGATAACTCAGTAGGTAATAGCACTCTCACCCACGCCTGAAGGCCTGAGTTCAACCCTTACAACCCTCATGGGGGAAAGAGAACTGACTCCTGCAAGTTGTCCTCTGACCTTCAGGGGACTGGGGTTCAGTTCCCGGCACCTACACTAGGTGGCTCACAAACACCTGTAACCCCAGTTCCAGGGATCCAACACCCTCTGACCTCCATGGGCCACCTGAATGCATGTGATGCCTGTAAACTCATGCAGGCACACAGAGACATAAATAAAAATAATAACCAAAACCTTAACAAGAACAGATTTTTGTTTGTTTTTGGAGACAGAGTTTCTATGTAGTCTCAGCTGGGCTGGAACTCAAAATGTAGACCAGGATGGCCTGGAAGTCACAGAGATCCGACTGCCTCAGCCTCCAGAGTGCACCACCACTGCCTGGTTTGAGACTTGTTTTTCTTCTGTTAATCTGTTTTAATGGCAACTTAACTATGCAAAGATCCTAGCAGGCAAAGGGAAGCATTCCCCCACCACGCACTGGCATGAGCATACAACTTTTAGTTGATTTTATCATTCCATCAGTCTGAACAAAAAACCCATTAAACTATAATTAAGATCTTTAGATAAAATAGGAAGAGATGGTGGGAGAGGGCAGAGGGTGTATCTACAGAAGGCACATAGAATAAAATCAGTCATTGTCTTAGGGTTTGTTTTTGGATTTTTCTGGTTTGGTTTGGTTTGGTTTTTTCAAGTAGTTCTGGCTGTCTTGGAACTCACTCTGTAGACCAGACTGGCCTGGCCTCGAACTCACAGAGATCTGACTACCTCTGCCTCCTGAGTGCTGGGATTAAAGGCGTGCGCCACCACTTAGCGTCTTATAGAGTTTCCTTTGCTGTGATAAAACACCATATCCATAAGCAATTTGGAAAAGAAAGAGTTTGTTCCATCTTACAGTTTATAGTCCATCATTCAAGGGAGTCAGGGCAGGAACTTGGAGGTGAGAACTGAAGCAGAAGCCATGGAGGAGTGAGTGTTGCTTACTTGTTTACGCCTCTTGGCTTGCTCAGCCTGCCTTCTTACAACACCCAAGACCACCCGCTCAGGAATGGCACTACCCAGGGCCCACATCAATCGTCAACCAAGAAAATGCCCTACAGACTTGCCCACAGCAAGGGCGTCATTTTCTTGATTTAAGAGTACTTCTTCCCAGATGACCCTCGCTCGTCTCAAGCAGACATAGCCAGCACAGGGATGAAATAAACGAAAAGAGATGTCGAGAACAATGTCTAAAACACAGCCTGCACAAAAGTCCTTGACGACGCTTTGAGCTTAGTCTCGGGAGGAACTCTCACTTAAACCTCTCTGTTCAGAAACAGGATTGCAAAGAAGCCAACTCCTGAACACGTGGAAGAACAGCCACATAGCAAAAGTGGACAAGTGCGTGAATAAAGATGTAAGTGGGTTTTTTTTTTTTTTGTATTGTTGTTGTTATGTTTTGTTTCCTGTGTGTGGTGGAGGCTCCTGTGTTGAATATGTTACTAAGAATTTTCATTTTGGCCGGGCGGTGGTTGCCTTTAATCCCAGCACTCAGGAGGCAGAGCCAGGCGGATCTCTGTGAGTTTGAGGCCAGCCTGGGCTACCAAGTGAGTCCCAGGGAAGGCGCAAAGCTACACAGAGAAACCCTGTCTCGAAAAACCAAAAAAAAAAAAAAAAAAAAAAGAATTTTCATTCTGCCCAGCGGTGGAGGCACACACCTTTAATCCCAGCACTCAGGAGGCAGAGCCAGGCAGATCTCTGTGAGTTCGAGGCCAGCCTGGGCTACAGAGCGAGTTCCAGGACAGGCTCCAAAGCTACACAGAGAAACCCTGTCTCGAAAAACCAAAAAAAAAAAAAAAATTTCATTCTGCCTTTCAGCTGCTTGCTGTCAAAACAGACAAGTTCATGAAACCTGGGAGAGTGGCGCTGGTCCTGGCTAGACGCTACGCTGGATGCAAAGCTGTCAATGTGAAGAACACTGATGATGGCATCTCACACCCTTAAGCCATGCTCGGTGACTGAAATGGACCACTATTCCTGAAAAGTGACATCTGCCATGGGCAAGAAGGAAAGAAAACTGCCAAGATATCAAAGATGAAGTCCTTTGTGAAAGTGGATAACTACAATCGCCTCATGCCCACAATGTGGTCCTCTGTGGAGAGCCCCTTCGACCAAACTGTTGTCAACAAGGCTGTCTTTAGAATGATACAGGGAAGAACAAGCGGGTTTTTCAGAAGCTTCACTTACAGGTATATTTTTGTTCCCATCATTAAATTTTTTTTTATTTATTATTTATACAATGTTCTGCCTGCATGTATGCCTGCAGGCCAGAAAAGGGCACCAGATCTCGTTAGAGATGGTTGTGAGCCACCATGTGGTTGCTGGGAATTGAACTCAGGACCTCTGGAAGGGCAGCCAGTGCTCTTAACCTCTGAGCCATCTCTCCAGCCCTAAAATTTATTTAAAAAAGAGAATTTTCCTTCTAAGGCATTCTAACCAAGAAGAAGCTCTTGGTTAGTAGCTCCTTAGATGACTGCAGGTTCCTGATGGCACATCATCCTGTATTGTTCTCTGTCTTTTGTGGTCCCTGCATGTCCCAGTCAGTGTTCTGTTGCTGTGAAGAGACACCATGACCATTGCAACTCTTATAAAAGAAAGCATTGAACTGGGGCTGGCTTACAGTTTCAGAGGTTCAGTCCATTATCGTCATGGGCAGACATGGTGCTGGAGAAGGAGCTGAGAATCCTACATCTGGATCCATAGGCAACAGAAGGAAAAGAGAGACTCTGGGCCTAACTAGGACTTTTGAAACCTCAGTGACACACCTCCTCCAACAAGGCCACACCCTCTAATCCTTCTCCAGAAGAGCCACTCCCTGATGAGTAAGCATTCACTTATCCAAGCCTATGAGGGCCGTTACCCATAATGGGTGCCGTGCTCACATACCAGGTAGGGATGTGCATGAGTGTTGGTTTGTTTACAGCGCTCTTACCCTGCGAGTCACGAAACACGACAGAATCCACTAACAAGAGTTGTATTAAGATAAGGGACAGGGACAGAGGTGCACAGGCCTGTGGAAAGACACATGAGTGAAGTGGGGCTGGGAATCATGGCGCCGGCTTATAAAGGCTGGGCCGCGCCTGCGCACACAGGCCCATGTGGCTGTTCCACACATGCGCATAGATCACATGGTTGCGCTTTACACAACCACACAAAGCCACGGAGTCCTGGTCATGCGAGACATTTTGACCCGGAAATGACTAGGCGGAAGTGACTAGGTCCCGCCGGGCATGTGCAACCATGCCCAACCGTGGGGGCGTGTTGTGAATCCATATCATCGAGGGCATCACCTCTTTCCGTGAAGGAAGCATAAAGCCCAGCTCCTGGCACGTCAGCATCTTTGGAAAACATGGCAGTCCCCTGGCTTTTTGTTTTTATCTCCTGCATCAACTTCATAAAAAGCCACCTTGGGCTAGTTTTATTTCCGTGTTTATTTCTTAGCTTTCTTGAGATAGGGTCTCACTGCAAGCTGGCGTTCACCTCACACTCCTCCTGCCTCAGCCTCCACAGTGCTGGGGTTACCGGATGAGCCGCCGTACCTGGCTTCCTGGGCTGACTTTAATTGTGTAGGGTTTCATTTGGACCCTCTCATGTCTGCCCAGATTTGTCTAAAACCATGTCAACCTGTGTTTCAGGTACACAGTAGCCAGAAGTGTGAGAGCCCCTGAGATTGGTTTTTGTTTTTCTTTAATCCATCTCTTTTCTCCATGCTTCTAGAAGGTGGAAATTTTTTTTTCCCCAGGTTCGTGGCTGAGGTCCTCATTAAAAAAAAAAAAAAAGTCATTGTGGTGGCCCACACTTTTAATCCCAGCACCCAGGAGCCAAAGGCAGGTAGATCTCTGAGTTTGAGGCCAGCCTTGACTATGTATCGAGTTCCAGGACAGGCAGGGAGTTACCAAGAAACCCTGTTTCAAAAAAGCCACAAAGAAAAAGAAAAAAAGAATAACAAGGAGAAAAAAAAAAAAACACCCAGAATCATTTAATAAAATGTTTATGTGGCATGAGAAGTCTTCAGAAATAAAGATCTAAAGAGTCAAGAAAGGCTTTTTTATTTGTTAATATAATTTAAATTATTCTTTGAAAATTTCATACACACATACAATATTTTTTGGCCATATTCATCCTCCACTTCCTGTCTCAATTCCTCCCACATGCCGCTCCCAATTTCATGTCCTTTTTAAAGTTTCATTTATTTTTATTTTTTATTTGTTTTTGTTTTTGGAGACAGGGTTTCTCTGTTTAACAGCCCTGCCTATCCTGGAACTTGCTTTGTAGACCAGGCTGGACTGGAGCTCACAGAGATCTGCCTGCCTCTGCCTTTTTTTTTTTTTTTTTTTTTAATATTTTTAACCTTTATTTTTATTTATGTGTATGGATGTTTTGCCTGCATGAATGTCTGTGCACCATGTTTGTGTACTGCCTGTGGACACCAGAGAGTGTTGGTCTCCTGGGACCAGAGTTACAGTTTTGAGCTACCAGGTGTATGGGTCCTGGGATTTGAACCTGGATCCTGTGGAAGAACAACTAGTGCTCTTAACCCCTAAGCTGTCTCTCCAGCCCCCTGGCCTTTTTTTAAAAAAAAAAACAAACAAACAAAAAAAAAAACACATCTTTGAGTCTGATTAGTGTTACCTCTGTACATGGGTGTCGGGGCCTTCCCTGGAGCATGGACATTCTCCCAGGGACCACATTCTTAAAGAAAACTGACTGCTCTCCCCTAGCAACCATCAACTCTCAATACCTCTTCAGCTAGAGGTGGGCCCCATGTGCCCCTCGGTCACTCATGCTGGAAAGTTCACTGGCTTGATCGATCGTGTGCAGGCAAACACAGCTGCCGTAAATTCAATGAGTGTAATAACCCTGTCAAGTCCAGAAGACACTCTTTCACACCAGGCCTCCTCAACCTTTAGTTCTTACAATCTTCCTGCTTCCTCCTCTGCAATGCTTTCTGAGCTTTGGGGGAAGGGATGTGATATAGATGTCCCATCTACGGCTGAGCTCTCCACAAATACTTGTTCTCTGCACTTTGACCAGTTGTCTCTGTATTAATCACTGTCCATTGCACGAAGATGCTTCTCTGATGGGGACTGAGAGCGGCACTAATCTGTGGGTATGGAGATATGTATGTAGAGTGTAGTTTGATAACAAGTCTATTTATCAAAACAATAGTAGCAGGCTCACCCTTAGAACCTTTGAGCTTCCTAGCCTTAGGCTCTTGGACAGATTTACAGAACCAGGCACGGGTTTCCTCGTTCAGGCCTTAAGACCAACCAGAAAGCAGTTGGTTACCTCCATCCTATTCATGCCACGGTTGCACCGGTGGGCACATCTCTCATGTGATTGTGATTGTAGCTTGCAGGATTCATCGCTGGGTAAGGCTGTTGGAGACTTTTCTCCCCCGACAGCCCACACAGCGTCTTCCAGTACTGTGAAAGACAGCCAGGAAGGAGGAAGCTCCAGGTCATGACCAGCTTGATTTTTCTAAGTCCTGTGTTTTTGAGTAACATAAAAAATTACATTATTTCTTTATTTTTGAGCATGTACACAGACATGCCATGTATAGCACATGTATGGAAGTCAGAGAACAACTTGCATGAATCAGTTCTTTTCTTCTGAGGGATTAAACTCAGGTTTAAAAGCAAGTGGGCAACCAACTCAAGAAAGTCGATTATCTATCTATCCATCTATCTATCTGTCTGTCCGTCCATCCATCCATCCATCCATCCATCCATCCATCCATCCATCCATCTATCTATCTATCTATCTATCTATCTATCTATCTATCTATCTGTTTTTTGAGACAGAATTTCCCTGTGTAGACCTGGATGTCCTGGAATTTGATCTACAGACCAGGCTGGCGTCAAACCCAGAGATCTGCTTTCCTTCTGCCTCTGTGCTGGGATTAAAGGCATGAGCCACCACACCTGGCTGAAAGACTATTTTTTGTGGACAGTTGTGCAGAAGTATAATTAGAGGACACAGGGAGGTGATCTTTTTTTTAAGATTATTTATTTTTATTTCGTGCCCATTGGTTTTACCTGTATGAGGGTGTTGGATCCTTTGGAACTGGAGTTACGGATAGGTATGAGCTGTCGTGTGGGTACTGGGACTTGAACCTGGGTCTTTTGGAAGAGTAGTCAGTACTCTTTTTTTTTTTTTTGGTCTTGTGTGTGTGTGTGTGTGTGTGTGTGTGTGTGTGTGTGTGTGTGTGTGTTTCCCCCAGAGCTGAGGACCAAACCCAGGGCCTTGTGCTTGCTAGGCAAGCGCTCTTCCACTGAGCTAAATCCCCAACCCCAAGTAGTCAGTACTCTTAACCATCTCTCCAGCCCACAGGGAGGTGATCTTTGATACCAAACTGGGCAACTAAAGGTCCACTTGTTCAGGTTCTTTTTGTATGTCTGTGTCTTCAGAGATAAGGTAGCTACTCTAGGGATGAATGGTGAGGGCAGGCGACTGGTGTGGGACAGAGAAAAACCAATATTTTTATTTAAAACAGGTTGATTATAAATATGATCTCTTTCTAAAAAACAAAAGGGGATATGATATATAGGAGGATATGGAGATGATAAGATAAAAGGGTAGATTAATGAACCTACTTTTAAAGAATAACTTGTTTAAAATGTTTTACATTGGTATAGATTTTAGTTTATGTTTAAAATGTTTTACATTGGTATAAATTTTGGTTCATTGATACAAACTTGAAGTTAATTTTGTTATACTCTCTCTATATATGTATATATTTCTATTCTTGTTTGAGGTGTTGTGTTTATATAACTCATTTAAAATTGTAATGGATAATTAAAAAATAGATTAATAATTAGTCATCTATGATAATCATATCTGTAGCCATGTTAGTTAAGTCTTCTAGGTATACATAGATATATTTCAGATAGATAGGTAATCTTCAAACACTTCATAGACCTAGAGAATATGGCATTTAAATAACTTAGAATTCTGTTGACATGAGACACAATTGCTCCTGGCTGCACCAATTGATCCCGAGAGAATGTTGGGCTTCTAAGACATTTCCATTTGGAAGTTTGTCTTTTTGGCACAAAATGGCCTACTGGGCAAAGAACTGCCCTTGCCTTGACGGCTGACAGTACAAATGCAATGCTGTCCTTTCTGGACAAGCGGGACACAAGGAAAGCGACCACTGTACTCTGCCAAGACAGGGTAAGATGGTCTCTCAGAATTCCTGCTTCTGAAAATGGTCTGTCAGATACTCTAGGCCTGTAGCCAATTTGAATGCACCAACAATACTGAGAAACATCAGATGACTGTCCAGGCTGCCAGCTGTCTTGGTCTACTCTTGCAAGATTCCCGAAGTTGCTTGCATCCGTCTACCATTTCTCAGGTACCATTATGTTCCTTCTCAGGTCTTTGATGTGGTTGAAGGCTAGATAGTCGTAATTTCCTCAGTTATGATAAAAGATAAGTTAGCTATAAAACCTTAAACTCACAAATATAAGATAGATAGGACATCTTCTTTAATATTGTAACTATAATTCTTGCTCGGTAATTGTTTTGTTATATGTAATTTTACCATGTTAAAGTTAAAACCTTCCTTTTTAAAAAAAGAAGAAAGGGGAAGTGCTGTGGATATCACTCTATGTAAATAAAACACTGATGGCCAATGACCAGGCAGGAGGTAGGTGGGACAAGGAGAGAGGAGAATTCTGGGAAGCGGAAGGCTGGGGGAGAGAGACGGCAGCCACCGCGAGGAGAGGAGCATGTAGAGACGCCGGTAAGCCACCAGCCACGTGGCAAGCTATAGATTTATAAAAATGGGTTAATTTAAGATAAAAGAACAGTTAGCGAGAAGCCTGCCATGGCCATACAGTTTATAAGTGATATAAGCGTCTGAGTGATTATTTTATAAGTGGATTGTGGGGCTGCGGGGCTTGGGGAACCTGGAGAGAAGCCCTCCAGCAACAGGCGACAGTGTCCTTTTTGCTACTGCTGTTTTCCGTTTCCAAGGGACCATATCTAGAGGCGATGTGTCCTGCATCCCATCACCTCTGTTACTTGTAATCTGCAAGTACGCTTGGCTGCTCAGATCTTTCCTACCTCTGTCAACACTGAGCTTGTGGCCAAGGAGCTATATTGTTGTTAGAGGTAGTGTGTGTGTGTGTGTGTGTGTGTGTGTGTGTGTGTGTGTGTGATTAATCAAGCTTATTGGCAGTTCTTACGATGTGGTCACAGAGGGAGGTAGGAAAGCTTTCCAGGCTCACAACACCTGAAACACTGCTGTGTATAATCAGAAGCATCGTTTTTTTTCTCAAGGGGTCTCCTAGCAACGGAGGCCTCACACTGATGCTGCCAGACCCTCCCGGCCCATTGCCGCAGCACAGGAAAGCATCCAAGAAAGAGAGCGGTGGCAGCTGCGGTGAGGGCTGTCCTTCAGAGAGAGCTGCTGTTCCCACTTAGGGTCCCACGAGACAAAGGAAGGAGCCGCTGCAGGCAGGGCGCCTGGGTAGAGTGTTAATGATTAATTTATGGCCCTCTAGCCAACATTTTATATTTCCCATCAAGCAGGAGGTTTATGTTTTACTGCCCTAGAGAAGGGTAGCGAAAGGAAAAGCGTCTTTTTTGGTTCTTAAAGCCCTGGGAGGCTCTAGAACAGGAACAGAAAGAGAAGGACTCAAGGGGTTAAAATGGAATGAGTCCAGTCTTGGTTTTCCGGGCAGGGCCCCACAATAGCAGCGACCAAGCGAAACAAGGGAACAAAGATGTCACCGGATCTGAAGGAGCTTCTGAGGCAGAGACAGTGCTGAGCTCAGTAATGGCATCAGTGACAGAGGGATCTCCGACTTGGACTTGGTCAGATCATGAAATCTTGGCCTGATTCCAAGGTGGGAAACACCAAGAATGAGTGATCTAAGTACTCTGCCAGCCTGGCAGAGTGGGACTCAGAGGCAGACACCCTTGATATGGAACACAGGCCTGACTGTGGACTGAGACTCCTCTTCCCTGACGTTCAGAGAACAGTTGTTTTTATCTAGCTTCACTGGAACTATATTGCCCAAAACACATCCATCACCTGCCACACAGACACACAGACAAGACTCATGCACACACGCATGTGCACGCCAGCACTTGGGAGGCAGAGGCAGGCGGATCTCTGTGAGTTTGAGGCCAGCCTGGTCTACAGAGCGAGTTCCAGGAAAGGCGCAAAGCTACACAGAGAAACCCTGTCTCAAAAAACAAACAACAACCGGGTGGTGGTGGCGGTGGCGGCGGCGGCGGCGGCGGCGGCGGCGGCGGCGGCGGCGGCGCACGCCTTTGATCCCAGCACTCGGGAAGCAGAGCCAGGAGGATCTCTGTGAGTTCGAGGCCAGCCTGGCTACCAAGTGAGTCCCAGGAAAGGCGCAAAGCTACACAGAGAAACCCTGTCTCAAAAAACAAACAAACAAACAAAAAACACTGAGGCTTGCTACAAGGAAAGTACTGAGTGATGTTGAGAGGCAGAAACTGAGGCAGCGGCCGGGATGCTCTGCAGGCCTCACATTTGTTGGGGGCGGGGGGCATGCCCTGCTACCCCATCTTGCCTTTGGTGTGACCAGCTACTGGACCTTCATTCCTCAGTCTCCCTCTGAGGCTTCCCAGGGTACTTCCTAAATAAAGAGCTTGCACACAAATCTTTATTTCACAGGCCTGGGATGGGGAGGCAGGGGAATAGGGCAGGATCTGCTCCCATCATGCAGGTGCGGGCCTTAGAGCTAAAAGCAGGCACCTGGCAGTGTTTGTTAGGAAGTCCCTGAGGGGGTCTCCCAGATTCTAAGTTTTCAGTTTCGTTTTTCTGGTGGTGGGGATGGGTCCCAGGTCCTCACACATTTGGGGCAAGTGCTTTACCACTGAGCCACACCCCCACCCCATCAGTAACATTGCATCCCGTACAGTCATCCGAGCAGAGCAAATGTTTATGTATCAGATGCTGCTGATGAAGATAAAGAGAGGCACATGAATGTGACCCGAATACATCTGAGCCCCCATTTCCTTCCTTAAGATCTACAGTGCTGCATCGTGGTCAAAAGCAGTACAGACCGGTCTCCAGCTGTCTCGCAAGCTTTCTTCAGTGTCTGAGTCAACTGGGAAAGAAGTTACAGAAAGTTCTCCAGCCCCAGAGTTTCACCCATAGGCATTTGCTTACATCTGTCTTCAGGTCTTCCAAGTCTCCAGTCCCTGCGGGCTCTCGTTACTGCACTGCTCCCACTCACAGTGGCGCCTCACAAACCAGGAGTTTTCCTCAAGAAGTTGGGGAGGGGATTGGCTTGGGAATGGGGAGACCGACTGATTCATTTCGAAAGCTTTTGTCTCTGTCACACATGGAAGTTAATTAAACAGACCGCAAGTTTAGTATCTGCTTCCTCGCGGGAGTCGGGTGTCCTCTTGGAAAAACAGAGTAACACGTCCGTACATCTGCCGCTCCGTTCTCTTCCCTGTGCCAGCATCCGGTCCCACACGCAGGGAGGGATCTTCAGGAGGTCCGCTAAAGGCCGTCCAGCCCATTAGAACATTCTCTGTGCCGGTTCCTCAAGCAGGAGGCAGTGTGAGTGATCCCTGCTTCTCTCTTGGTCCTGGCATGGTTGTGCTCACGGTTCTCACATAGCACCTCTTATCATTGTCTGGACTTAAGATCTAGTCTAGTAAAAACAGGGTTTCTCAAGTTGGCTGACCTCTAACCCCTTCCCCATTTTATTCTTTCTGGCATCAGCGCGTGAAGTAAAAGTTTATGTGGTTGACGGAGTGCCAACGCTCCGTTTTCTCTGCTGAGGGAGGAGAGTAGGGGGAGGTACAAACAGGTTATGTGCAGCAAACACTGCCATCCTCACAATAGCCTCGCTTGTTGGGGCTCAGAAAGTGATACCCTAAGTCTGGTACTTTGGTATATTGAGTACTTTGAAATTTAAAAAAAAAAAAAAAAAATCTCAAGGCAGGGGATGTAGCTCAGTGGTAGAGCACGTACCTAATTGTGCCAGGCGCTAGATTCAACACACACACACACACACACACACACACACACACACACACACACACGTTTTAAGATTTAGAAATAGCCAGGCACACCTTTAATCCCAGCACTCGGTACACAGAAGAAGGTAGATCTCCGTGAGTTTGTAGCCAGCCTGCCATACATATAAAGTTCCAGCCTAGCCAGGGCTACATAGCAAACCCGTGTCTAAAAAAACAACAAAATGATATGAAAAGACAGGTTGATGTTTCTCTGCTTTCTGACCATGGATGCAGTGTGACCAGCCTTTCCATGTGATGGACTGAGTCCTCGAACGGTAAGGGAAGTGAACCCTCTTCAAGCTGGCTTTCGTTATGTGTTTGGCCACAACAGCAGCAAGGTAATTCACCTGGGAAGTTGGTGCTGAGAGGAAACTCAGGGGCAGCTTCTGCGCTAAGGCCGACGGTGTGGTTCACAGGCTCGTGTTGCTAGAGGACTGTGGGAACGGTTGGACCTTTGAATTAGAAAAGCCCTACAGTGCTGTGAGCAGAACAGAACTGCCCATTCTGGAGAGTTTAGAAGACCAGACTTCGGGAAGAAAAGTGGACACTGGAAGCCCAGATCATACATTTTCAGAGAGTTAACAAGAACTCTCTTGAGACCTGGCAGCCCAGGGACCATTCACGTTACATTCTGAAAAAGAGTGTGGCTTCCTTCTGCTGGTGTCCTGAGACCTTAAGTGAGGCTGGGTTCAGAAGTAATGGGCTAGGCTGTGAAGACGGCCGTCTTGCAAGGTGCCTGCTCAGTACAAGAGGACTTCAATTTGATTCCTAGAACTCAAGTAAAAAAGCCAGACATGACAGACACCTTTGCAATCCCAGCTTTGGGGAGGTGGGGCTTGCTGGCCAGTCAGCTTGGCTGACTTGGTGGGCTCTATGCCAACGAGAGACCCTCCCTCAAAAAAACAATGTCAGAACTGGAGAGGCCACTTAGTAGTTAGGGGCACCTGCCACCAGGCCTGAATTCAGTCCCCAGAACCCGCACCAGGAAGGGAGAGAATTGATCCAAAAATGGTCCTCTGATCTCCACATACATGCTGTGGCATGTTCAGGATGCTAGTGTAGCCCCAAGCCTTTCTCAAGGTGAGCTTTTAAGCACAAAATCACATCCTGGGTTGACACACCCCAGTTAGTAAGAACAGTTAGTCAGAAGCCCAACTACAGAAGCCAAAAAACAAGGTTAGTACATTTAGAGACTTCCCCAGTACTGTGGATGTTGATGGATTAGGTCTTTGTTTTTGTTTTGGCAGTGGTACTGTCTACGTGCTGAGTTTTATGGCCTGAATAGAATGGTACTTCCATCATGGAGTCAGTTGTGCTAAGGTCTGGGGGAACTGTTAGTAACAATTTCACAGCAGTATTAAAGAGGTTGAAGCATTTTTTTTTTTACACATGTATTAGAAATTTTGATGTTACTGGGAATTGGTGGTACATGCCTTTAATCCCAGTACTTGGGAGGCAGAAGCAGGCAGATCTCTGAGTTTGAAGCCAGCCTGGTCTACAGAGCAATTTCTAAGACAGTCAGAGCTACACAAAGAAACCCTGTCTCAGAAAACCCAAAAAATAAAAAATAAGTAAAGAAAGAAAGGACGGAAGGAAGAAGGATGGAGGGAAGGAGGGAGGGAGGGAGGGAGGGAGGGAGAAAAAGAAGGAAGGAAGGAAGAAAGAAAGAAAGAAAGTTTTGATGTCATATTTCAAAAGATACTCGATTCTGAGGAGAAAACATAAAACTTTAAAATGGTCTCAGAACAAAGCCTCTCACGTTCTCCTGAGCCCTGTCCCTCACCTCTTTCTCTGACTCAGGGAGAATCTTTTAGGAAGGATGCAATTGTCTTGATCCCCCTCCGTGACTTCATCAAGTGGGAAGAGTCAGTCTTGGGAATGGAGCTTGCGGTTGACAGCACACCCGGAGTGCAGAGGTCCCTGTCCGTGGGCTGTTGTCTAGACCCCAGGACCACTTGTCTCCCCCCCCCCCCTTATAATTCATTCTTTTTCAGAAACCACCTGCACCGCCCACATCCCTCTCCATGTGGGGAGAGTAGAAAGCTGAGTCTCACTGGGACACTGAGTGCTCAATTTCATTCCCCTGATGTGTGCATTCACATAGTAAAGAAATGTGTGTGCATTTTTACCTGTCCATCTAGTTCCTGTCTACTATTTTTACCTTTCTTCAGATTCAGTGGTCAGATCTTCAGACGGCAGAAAGGAAGAGTCCCTGACCCCTGTACTTGCTTCAGGGGCAGCACGCCCCTAAAATAACCCCTGCAGAAATTTAAAAAAAGAAACAGTGATTAGAACGGGCAAGATGACCAAGGTGGGCTGGAGAGATGGCTCAGAGGTTAAGAGCCCCGGCTGCTCTTCCAGAGGTCCTGAGTTCAATTCCCAGCAACCACATGGTGGCTCACAACCATCTGTAATGAGATCTGCTGCTCTCTTCTGGCAGAACACTGTATACATAATAAATAAACCTTAAAAAAAAAAAAATGAACCAATGGGTAAAAACGCTTGTCACGCAGGCCAGATGACTTCAGTTTTCCCTGGAGCACTGTGGAGGGAGAGGACATCCTGAAAGTTGTCCTTTGATCTACACATGTGCAGCATGGCATGTGTGCTCTACCCCTCCCCCCCATATGCATGCACACAATGTGATCATAAACAATTTTTTTTTAAAGAAGAAGTAGTAATTATCAGCATCCAGCATGTTCCTTGGTATCCTCCAGGTAATCACAGTCCTCTCCCACCTTGTCAGTATTCACTGATGGGACCCTAGCTTTCGTGACATGACTTTCCTTCTTTATAATCAACCCCTGTACTGAGCGTCATATAAGAATTCCCACTCCATACATTATTTAGCATCTACAGAATTTTTCCCACTAATTTTACGTCGGCGAGAGTCCAACAACTCGCTGGCTCTGAGTGTGACACATTCATTTTCACTTTTGTATTGTAGTCCATGGATGAGTGTCCTACAGTGTGTTTTTCTCCTCCATCCGTGATAAACAGGATTGTTTCTAGTTCAAGTCCATGACAAACATGCCGCCAAGAACATTCTTGCAAATAAATCCCGGGACACATGTGCTCTCTTGCTCTTTTTAAGGGTGATGACCTAGTGTGGCTTCGCTTTAATCCCGGCTTAGTGCATTTATGCTTCTTCTCTGTCTCCTCTTTCAAAACCAGCTCTCAGGAAAGGATTGTAAGTTCACCCATGCTCAGGGATAAACGGCCAAGCAGGATTACTATGTATCCTCTTCCATATAACTATGGAAAGAGATGAAATGAGTTAATTTCTAATTGTAAGTATCTGGAGGCTTATTGGGGAGAGATTCCAAAGTTGACCCTGGCTGGGGACAATAAAAACATCCTATGGTGGTAAAAGGAACCAAGGAAAACAAAACAAAATAAAACAAAAGCATGTAAACAACAGGTCAGCCAAGGGCTGTATCCTATCTGAAAGGTCAAAAACTGGGCAGAGGAAGTGAAGTCCCTCCTTCAAGGGTCAGGCAGCAGTCGGTGGGTGAGCAACCAGCTGCTGCTGCTGGAGTGCGGCTGTGTGGTTTGGATGTGCAATGTCCGTCGTCGTCGTCGTCCGTCCCCCCCCCCCGTCCCCCCCCCCCCCCGTAAGGTCTGGTGTTTGCACACTTAGTCCTCAACTGGTGGTGATCGATGGGGACATCGGGGAAGCTTTGGGAGGCGGGGCCTAGAAGGAGGAAGTGGATCTCCGCGAAGGTGAGCCTTGAGGTTTGTCAGCAAAGAAGATGCAACGGCGTGGCGCGGGCATCTCCTATTACCTCCCCCACTGCCTCCCCACCACGACGGACCCTAGAGCCTCCAGCTTTTCAATCCAAACAAACCCTTCACGCTTTACGTTGCTTCGTGGCAAGTATTTGATCACAGAAATGAAGAAATCGCGGAAATAAAAAACCCTTATGGAGGGACACTGCCTCTCCAGCGCCTCTTCTGCCACCCTCAGTCAAATCGACTCAACGACAGTACTTGGCTTCAAAACTAAAGTAAGGAATGGCTGGGTCCCGTTTTGTGCCATCCTCGCCATCTAGTAAGGGCCTGAATGGCAGCAAACATGTTTCTACCTATTTATTTCTTATTTGAAACTGCACATGGGCACTCCCAGAGCCCAGGTGCCGTGGGCTGGACTGCTGAAGGGTCTCCCAAGGCCCACGTATTTTGTCAGGCCAATGGCTGGAGCGGGGCTCACCCGTGCTTTTGGAGAACCTTTTTAAGAAGAGAGAAAGAGGAGGTTGGAAGGTGGGGTGGTAGGAAGGTACCAGTGGAGAACAAGGCTGCTGGATAAATGACCCGCTCTCCGGTCCATGGATGGGAAAGTTCCGGGAGGTTTCTACAGAGATCTTCCGACTGTCTCCAAGGAGATTGAGCTGCTTGTCCACGGTGACCACCAGTGCCGGAACACACTCTGTGTTGCCTCTTATTCCTTCCCTGTGTCACTCTGCCCTCCTCTCACACAGGGGACATCTATTATCACCAACTCTTTGTCTCAGGCTTTTCTTTCGGAGGGATCCAAATGAAGTTGTTTTATTGTAAATTAACACAAAAAACCATAAGTTCGTGTGTGCATCTGTGGGATGTGTGTGTGTGTGTGTGTGTGTGGTGGGGAGAGACTCGTGTGGCAGTCGGAGAGCAACTTACAGGAATCAGCTCTCTCCTTCCACTGCGTAGGTTCCTGGGATCAAACTCAAGATTTGGCAGCAAACGCCTTTGCCCTGCTAAGCCATCTTTCCTTCCTTCCTTCCTTCCTTCCTTCCTTCCTTCCTTCCTTCCTTCCTTCCTTCCTTTCCTTTCTTTCTTTCTTTCTTTCTTTCTTTCTCTCTTCTTAAAAAGATGTGCTGTAGCCTGCTTCATGTAGCCCAGGCTGGCCTGAATTTGCTATGTGGTTGAGGATGACCTTGAACTCCTGATCCTCCTGCTTCCTCCTTCCAAGGGCTGGGAATTACATAGGCCTATGCCACCAGGCCTGACTTGAGTGAAAGTCTCCTATTGGATAAGATGTAAAAATTATAAAATAAATATTGTAACTGGCTACACAGTAAAATATATCTATAAGGGCATCAACACAGCATTTACAATAGCTAGAACCCAGAAACAGTGTACGGGTTCATCAAAGAGAAAATGGATCATTCCGGCCCATTTCTACCATTAACTAGTCAGACTTTTTTTTTTTTTTTTTTGGTTTTTCAAGACAGTGTTTCTCTGTGTAGCTTGGTGCCTTTCCTGGAACTCACTCTGTAGTCCAGGCTGGCCTTGAACTCACAAAGATCCACTTGTCTCTGCCTCCCAAGTGCTGGGATTAAAGGCGTGCACCACCACCACCACCACCACCACCGCCGCCGCCCCCCGGCCCAGACATTTTTTAAAAGCGTGAAGGAACCAGTGGGCTGGCTCAGTGGGTAGCACTTGCTACCAAGCCTGATCACCTAAGTTCAGTCCCTAGGACCCACGTAGTAGAAGGAGAGAACCACAACTTCACCAAATTGTCCTCTGCCCTTTATGGTGTGCACGGCACTCCCCATACACAAAGTGAATGAATGGAATTAGGAAGTGAGAATAAAAAGAGTGAGGGACAGCAAGATGGCTCTCAGTTCTTTGGCGGTTTGGTTTGGTTTGGTGTTTTTCAAGACAGGGTTTCACTGTGTAACAGCCTTGACCGTCCTGGAACTAGCTCTGTAGACCAGGCTGGGATGGCTCAGTTCTTAATGGCTGGAGCTCTGTCTGCAGACCTCACACAAAGCCAGGAGGAGGAAACCAGTTGTTCAAGGTTGCCTCTGACCTCCAGATTTACACCCGCCCCACCCACACTTAAAAAAAAAATATGATGGACTTGTGTTTTACAGTTTATAAGAATGCGTAAGGGGGCTGGCCCAGTGGTTAAGGGCACTGGCTGCTCTTTTGGAGAACCTGGGTTCAATTCCCAGCACCCACATGGCAGCTCACAACTGTCTGTAACACCAGGATCCAACAACCTTACACAAACTTATGTGCAGGCAAAACACCAACACACATAAAATAAAAATAAATAAATAAACATTATAAATAAAGAATATTTTTAAAAAAAGAAAAGAAAAGAAAAAGAAAGAGAAAGGAAGGAAGAGGGTAGGGAATGTGAATAGTTGTTCCATGGCATGTGCTTCCAGAACAGTTCTGAGTAACCAGGCCGGTTTTTTCAAATGCCATTGGGTCTCAAATACCTTCTCTCCAGGGTCCCTAGCCTTGAAGGACCACGTGGCCAGAGCTTGCAGTTTCTCCAGTTTTCCAGAAGGGGGCAGAGGCACCATGAATGGTTGATTCTGGCAGTGAGCCCTGTGACCTGAAATTTTAGGGCTGGGCCACGCCTGTAGGAGCCGCCAACTTTTGGCCTGCTTCTCCACCATTTAGGGGCTGCAATTTTCTAAGCTATTCTGCAGAACGTAGACTCAAGCATGTGCTTCTGGCTGTATGTTGTAAAAATGCTGAACATGCATTTGAATTCATGGTAAAGACGAGGAGGAATTAGCTTACTTGTTGAAGCAAAATATGATCACTACAATATTTTTTTTTGAAAAAGCATACAATAGAAAAAAATAGTGTTATTACCTTATGAAAACGCTAATGAGGCCAGGCATGGTAGTACACACCTATAATCCCAGTGCTGGGAAGCTGAGGGAGGTGGATATGACCCAGGTGGAGTGAGTTCAAGATCAATCTGGGTTAGATAGTGCAACCTCATTTCCAAGAAAAAAAGAAAAAGTTCTGCAAGAATGGACTGAGCTGTCCTTGTTGTGACTGCTGAGAAAGTACGGAAGACTTGGGATGACTAGATTTTAGCTCATTTCCCCCAGGGAGGCTGATGATTTCATTGGAGAAATTTATAAATTTAGCCCTTTTTAACAACATTTTTAGGTGGATCATAAAGTGCTGGCCCATAATCCCAGCACTTTTAAAGAACGAGGCAGGGAGACCAAGAGTTTGAGGCTATCCTGGGTGACACATTGAAGACTCATTTCAAAAAAAAAAAAAAAAAAATTACCAATAACTTTATATACAAAGATACATCAGATTTAAATTCTTTCTTTGGCTCTATTCTTCCAGGTGTGCTTAATCTAAATTCCAGAAAACTTAATCACACACAAAAAAAAGTTTGGCTACTGAATTTGTCGATCATTTTGGGGAAGGGTTTAAACAAATGCCAGAGTTGAGACTTTAAAAGCGTAGCCCCCATGCAAAACCAATGCCCCCGGAAACTAAAACTAACATTGCCATCCACTTACAAAGATGGACGGATGCAGGAGAGAGGAAGATGTGGTGTCCTTTGCTCCAGGACATGAGGAAGAATCCCAAACCCAAACATCATGTCAGACGAAGCAGAACCGAATAACCAAAACCACAGAAAATGAGCCAGAGATGCAGAAGGGCGGTCGGGCTGTGGGGAGGTGAGAGCTTGCCAAGCAGGGAGGCCTCCCACCAAGAGTTCTGCATTTGTCTTCCTTCTTCCTCAGGAGTGAGGTCAGGGGAAACCATCAAGCTTCGCACCACCTCCAAAGTCAACGCCTCCAGGAACTCCCATTTTTGGTCTGGGCACAGCCGGGCTGGCTGGAGCCTGGGAAGTGCGTTTTATTACATGGGTGTTTGATTTTGACATGATGGAAGTCAAAGGTTGCTGACAGTGTGGGTAGCTTTCACAAAACTAAGTGTGAACTGCTCTCGGCTCTGGGGGAAGTAGTGTGTGCAAGACCCTAGGTTCAATGCTCAGCACCAACAAAATTATAAAGGAAAGATACGGTGGGATGACTCAGCTTGCCACCCAAGGCTGATGACCTAAGCTCCATACTTAGGAGCCACACAGTGGAAAAGAAGAAATGCAAGTTGTCCTTTGGCCTACACACACACACACACACACACACACACACACACACGCACGCACGCACACAGGCATGCACGCATGCACACACACACACACACACAGTGGGACTTTTGTACCCCTCTCCATAAAATACATGAATAAATGTCATTTCAAAATTTCAAAATTAAGGAGTTAAATTCATAGCGCCTGTCAGTCTGCTTACACTGCCTGTGACTCCAACTCCAAGACCTCTAACTTCTTCTGGCACACACACTCACTTGTGCAAACCCTCCACGTGCGTGTAGTGTTCCCAGAGGTCAGAAGAAGGCAGGCATCTGCGACTCCTGGGACTGGAGTTACAGAAGACTGTAAGCCCCCATATGGGTTCCAAAAAGCAAACTCAGGTCCTCTGAAAGAGCAGCCAGTGCTCTTAACCACGGAGTCACCTCCTCAGCACCAACCCTGTAGGTAAAACCATCATATTAAAAAACAAAAGTCCACTATTTGAAAAGGGTCAGTTTTACCTGATGTGGACTGTACCTCCAGAAGTTAAATGAATAAATAAAGCGGAAAGGACTAAAATAAATACATGAAGGAAGTCCAAACACTGGCTGATTATCTCGCAGACGGCAGAACTTGGAGCATCGAGCATTTTCCTGGGTGGGGTGATCAGCCGTGGCTAGGTGACCGAGTTCCAAGGGAGGAGCATGGGACAATCGGGAGGGTTGAACAACGCCCAGGAAGGCGACACTGCTCTTTGGGGAAGCCTCTGTAGGTGGCAACCCAGGAAACTGAGGCAACTGGAATTAAGCAAAGGGTGGGACAGGAAGGCGGGAGCGGAGGGACTCCTTGAGTTCAAGGGCGTCGAAATTTTGAGAGGGTGAGCAGTTTTTGTGATCTCTCTACAGCCAAGTGTTAAAAACAGGGGGGAAAAACTCTTAAGAGCACCAAAATGAAATTGATGTTCTGTTTTTCTTTTCCCCTCTTCCTCTACAGTCCTGTGACCCCCTCCCCCTCCCTCTCTCCTTCCTCCTTTGTTCTATTCCCAGTTTCATAGTCTCTTTCTTCCTTTGTCTCCCTGCCTCCTCTTTTCTTTCTTTCTTTCTTCCTTCCTTCCTTCCTTCCTTCCTTCCTTCCTTTCTTTCTTTCTTTCTTTCTTTCTTTCTTTCTCTTCTTTCTTTTTCAAAACAGGATCTCTGTGTAGCTCTGGCTGTCCTGGAACTTGCTCTGTAGACCAGGCTGGCCTCAAACTCAGAGGTCCGCCTGCCTCCGCCTCCTGAGTGCTGGGATTTAAGGCAAGGGGCACTACCACCTGGCTCCAAATCCTGTTTTAATTGTAATAGATTCATTGCACTGTAACACCTCTTTCCCATCCCCCAAAGAAATATGTTGAAGTCTTTTTTTAATTAATTAATTTACTTATTTATTTATTTTTTATTTTAGAACATCGCTGTCTTCAATTTCATACACACATATAATGTATGGTGATTATATTCCACCTTAATTTTTTTAAAAATGAACATAATATTTGCAATTGTAACCATTTTTAAGTTCACAATTCGGTGGCGTGAATTACATTCAAGATATTAATTACACTCATGATATTAATTACATTCGATGACATTCATTGATTACATTCTCAGTATTCATTCAATAACTACATTTATGATATTCATTAATTGCATTAACTGTATTGATTTATTACACTCATGATATTATATCCTGATACTACTGTCTGCTTGAGGGGCTTTTCCATGACACAAAACAAAAAGTTACGTGGAAGTCTTAAACCTCTGACCTTATTTAGAAGCAATCTTTGCTCAAGTAATTAAGATGAGGCCGTACCAGAATTGATGGGTCCTTAATTCAACGTGACATCAGTGACAAGAACATGGCCGCAGGAAGACACAGACACACCTGACGACAGAGGCTGAGATCAGGCCTAGGAGAACCACCAGAGAAAAGCAGAGGAGTGGGGGGATCCCTTGTCCCTAGCAGAGGGATCATGGCCTCACCTACACCCGGATTTTGAGGATGGCTGTGCCTACACCCAAGTTTTGGATGCCCAGCTTCTCGAACTGTGAAAGAAATGTACTGTTGCTGTGCCAACCAGTTTGTGGAACCATAGAACTGCAGCTGGAGCAGAGGCCGCCTCCAATGCTGGGGCTTCATGCCCGGGCACAGAAACACTGTCTCTAGTCTGAATTTAAAAGGAGAAATTTCCCCATTTGCTTCCATTAAGAACAATGCATGCCTTTAATCCCAGCACTCAGGAGGCAGAGGCAGCTAGACCTCTGTGAGTTCGAGGCCAGCCTAGTCTACGTGGAGGGTTCCAGGACAGCCAGGGCTACACAGAGAGACCAAGCAAGCAAGCAGACAAACAAACAAACAAAAAAATGACTTTCAAACTCCCTGGATCTCCAGGGCTGTTCCTGAGAGTGGGGTGGAGTCTGAAGCCTCTGCCCCACATAAAATGGGTTCTGATACATGGTATGGGCTCTGACACATGAGACAGGCTCTGATTCCTTGAACAGCACCTGGAAATGTCATTTTCTGGTCCTACATGAAAAAAAAATGAGCTCCTTTTTGTTCCTGTGGGTTTTAAAAAGGTTTATTTTTATTTGTTTTGTGTGTGCATATGTGTGTGGGTACCTGGGTGTCACAGCACATGCAGAGGACAACTTTCCTGCGTCTCTTCCCGCTTTCCACCACGTGGCCCCGGATGTCTAACCGAGGTCTTCAGCTTCTTGGCGAGCACCTCTGATTGCTGAGCTATCTCACCAGCCCGATTTCTATAGCACATCTCCTGTGTGTCAGTGGTCCGCGCACAGTCTCACCCTGCCCTCCCCACCCTCACAGTCTTTGTAGAAGAATAGTTTTTAAGACGATCCAGCGACCATCACAGCCATGTCTATGGAGTAAGATACATGGTTAGGTGGGAGGCGATGAAGTCTTTATTTTTGTTCTAACTTCCCCGTTGCTAATGAATTGCAATAAGAGGTCGAAGATATGTCGACAGCCCATGAGGTGAGGATGTGAAGGGACACTGATAGCAGTGTATCAGATACAAAGCTAAAATGACTCACTGTGTTGCCCAAGGAGACGCTCTAAACTGATGCCCGGTGTTCTCACGGGTAGCCTTTCCCTCACCTTCCTTCTGTGTGTTTCTTGCAGTGTGAAGACGACAATACCTTTGTCTTGAGTGAACAGACAGTGAGTGGCACAGAATTCAGACTTTCCCAAATAACCATTCCTCCCTGGAGAGACCCTTGCTCACCCTCACTCTTGTCCCTGACTTGGTCAGAAGATTGGCCCCCACCCGCCCCCGAGGTGATCTTCTTACAGGGGTATCAGCCTCATCGCAGCTTCTGTAACACATCACAAGACATGCTACGCTGGCTGGCGACCTCACAGAGCTGAGCTGAAGTGAAAACAGGAAGCGGCCCAGGCTTCCCTCCACAGGGGGAAGTGAGTCTCTCTACACCTGAGAAAGTGAATCTGCTGCTGCTGCTGCTGCTGCCCCACAGAGCTTGGTTCAAGGTCTGAAGTGTTCCGTCCTTGTAGGTGAAATTGGCAAAGGCTAAAATCAGTGTTCCGGTGTGTGTGTGTGTGTGTGTGTGTGTGTGTGTGTGTGTGTGTGTCACACATTTTATAACTGTATTTGTAGTATGTCAGAGGACCCACTATCTCTGCAAAGGACCAAGGCTGCCCCAAACACAGGCTGCCCATGTGCAGGCTGCCCATACACCCATTCATTCAACCACTTACTTGTTTCCTAGGTGCATATAAGAAGTTACAGGCACTTTTTGTTGTTGTTTGCTTTTGTTTTTCGAGACAGGGTTTCTCTGTGTAGCCCTGGCTGTCCTAGAACTCTCTTTGTAGACAGGGTTTCTCTGTGTAGCCCTAGCTGTCCTAGAACTCTCTTTGTAGACCAGGCTGGCCTTGAACTCATGGAGATCAGCCTACCTCTGCCTCCCAAGGGCTGGGAGTAAAGGCGTGTGCCACCACTGCCCAGCAGTTACAGGCACTTTAACAGACAGTGAGAAATCTGAAGCCAGAACCACAGTCATTAACCTATGGCCCCAGTTCTCAATCTATGGGTCGAGACCCTGTGTGTGTGTGTGTGTGTGTGTGTGTGTGTGTGTGTGTGTGTGTGATGTATGTGTTTGTGTCCCATAATCAAATATCTTGCATATCAGATATTTACATTACGATTCATAACAGTAGCAAAATTGCAGTTACGAAGTAGCAATGAAATAATTTTATGGATGGGAGTCACCACAACATGAGGAACTGTACTAAAGGGTGCAGCATTAGGAAGGGTGAGAAGCACTGCCCTGTGAGCTCATGGTAAGGTAACTGAGATGAACAGACTCTGTGGGTGAGAGCATGGTCTGAAATATGCTTGCCACCCTGGGATATCGTGGAGATCTATCCCAGCATCCAAGTCAGCTTGCTTGAGAGCTGAAAAGGTGTCGTATGTCACATGACTGCCCCATCCCCCACCCCCGCTGGCTAGTTTTTTGTCAATTTGATACAAGATAGAGTCGTTTTGAAGAGGGAACCTCAACTGAGAAAATGCCTCCATAAGATCACTGTGGGCCAGCCTGTAGGGCATGTTCTTACTTAGTGATTGATGGGGGATGATGCAGCCCATCGTGGATGGTGCTATCTCCAGGCTGGTGGCCCTGGGTTCTATAAGAAAGCAAGTAATGGGGAGCAAGCCAGTAAGCAGCACCCCTCTATAGCCTCCGCATCGGCTCCTCCTGCCAGGTTCCTGTCCTGACTTCCTTTGATGATGGACTGCGATATGAAAGTGTCAGCCAAATAAACCCTTTCCTCCCGGGTTGCTTTTGGTCACGGTGTTTCATCACAGCATTAAAAACCCACCTAAGACACCCCCAAACCTGCTTTCTAAAGTGTTCCTGCTTCTTCTCCAAAGATGCTCTTCCACCGCAGATGCTGCAGCTCAGCTCTCTTCTCGCCCTGTAGCAGGCCAGCCTTTCTCCTTCTCACACCACCCTGCTGCTGACTGCCTGGCCTACTGAGAGGACACCTCTCTCAGGACTGTCTGCAGGGAGTCAGTGTGGCTTGGAATTACTGTCCTGTAGAGCATCAGGCAGGAAGCACAGAGGAAGCCTGGAACCAGAGTCCTTTGTATCTCAGAAGCCAAAAGCCAGGCTGACTTTCATTTTGACCACACATGCACACATACACACACCATGCATACACTCCCGCCATATACCACATACACACACACACACACACACACACACCATATATACATACACACAGACTCTACAACACACACACACACACACACACATACACACACGGAGAGACCCTATACACACCATATACATATACATACTCCACACACACACACACACACCACACACATACACACACACCCCACATACACACCCTGTCTCTTGCTGTGTGATGTTGAGACTCTGCACTAAGGGAGCCATTTCCAGATGTATCCCTGAATCTTGGACCAGAACCATAGACAAACATCTCCTTTCTTTCACTCTGTCTATAGTATTGGACTGCCATTGAAAACAGAATACACATAACTTACTGTTTGTTGAGAAAGCTGGTGTCAAAGCTTCCCTACTCTGAATACCGCTGATCCATTGACACGGTCTCATTCCACGTGGTCCTCTGTGTACCTGATCCGTTGACAGGGTCTCATTCCACGTGGTCCTCTGTGTACCTGATCCGTTGACACGGTCTCATTCCATGTGGTCCTCTGTGTATCACGTTTGGTCCACTTTCAAAGCTTCAGCAGATTTAGGTCAGACTGTTTTGGCCAAACTACTTCTGGAGTTATTCAGCTTAGTAAATCAAAATCTAGGATGCCCAGTTAGATTTGCATTTGAAATGAGTGTTGAATACTTATTTAGTCTATCTCACAATATTTGGAACATGCTTACACTAAAAATATCTGATACTTATTTAACATTCACATTTAACTGGGAATTCTGTGCTTTATCTGAGAACCCCAATGATTAGATGCTGGTTTAGGACTAAACCTTGAGGTGTCCCAACCTGGATGGGATTGATAATAGGAAGACCCTGCTCAGAAGACTCAGAAGAGGACCAGAGTGGGGAGTTGGGGGAGGCAGGAGAGAAGAAAGGTGCAGGGAGAGAGACAGAGACAGAGACCGGGACAGAGACAGAGAGATATACAGATATAGACACACACACACACACACACACACACACACACAGAGAGAGAGAGAGAGAGAGAGAGAGAGAGAGAGAGAGAGAGAGAGAGAGAGAGAATATAGTCAGCTATGCCAAAATGATACTGAGGGGCTAACTTTGATGAGAAGGCAGATGGACCTATTGGATTTAGCAGCATGGAAGATTCTAGCAGCCTTGACAAGGGAGACGTTAGTAGAGTAGTGGGGGCAGGTAAGTGAGCAGGACGTGAAGAAGGGAACCAGAGAGAGGAGATTATTGGAACCAGGAACAAGAGAATAAAGTGGACCAAGGAAAAGAAGTCTCCGAGATGCCCTGTGTCGTGGGGTGCTGGTGACTGGTCTGAGATGCCCCATGTAGTAGGGTGCTGGTGACTGGTCCGAGATGCCCCGTGTTGTGGGGTGCTGGTGACTGGTCTGAGATGTCCCATGTAGTAGGGTGCTGGTGACTGGTCCGAGATGCCCTGTGTTGTGGGGTGCTGGTGACTGGTCTGAGAAGTGGTTCTGGAGACTGTTGACAGAATCCACACAAGAAACAAGGATAACCTGCAAGACGGTGAAGAGCTGACTGAGCTTATGAACCAGGGACTTTCCATTTCAGCCAGGAAGAAATGATGGGGTGCAGAACTTCTGGCAGGCTTTGCCCCTCTGTCCTCATCCCAGATAAGCACATGGATCAAAGCACCTGATAATTCCAAAAACAAGGAATCAGGACACACACTGAGGCCCATCATAGGCACACAAGGGCCCCCAGGATGGCTTGGCGTAGGTTAAAGCTCAGGTGGCCTGTAGGGGTTCCTTGCTGCCCTCCCTAGATTTCAGTGGAGTTTTGAAACACTCTCCTCTGGCTACCCCAGGATTAGCCACGTGTCTCAGCAAGTGATTTAAAATCATTGCTTGTCTCTTTTGGCTGAACCTCAAATGTTGGAAATGTCCACAGCTTGGCAGGCTGGATGGTACAGCTGAGCATCAAGAGGACATGCCCCAACCATCTGTTATCCCACTTAATGCCAGCCTGCTGTCCTTCCCACTGCTGGGGAGTCCTGGATCGGACAGACAGAGTGGAGACAAAGACAGCGTCTGCCCTGGACTCAGACACTTGCTCCCAGGGTCTCTTGGGGGGTGGTGGAGGGGAGGGGAAGTGACTGAGTTGATTTTAAGTGCTTTGCCTGGAAGTATGGAATGTTCCCTCCATCTCACAGGTCCAGGGAGTTTTAGGGCAGAGGTTAAGGATGCTGTCTTTGATTTTTCTCCAGCCAGAGCTGCTCAATGAGTTTCAAACTATATTCACTAACTTCGGCAGCGGCGGGCGTGATTCAGGGATGTCCGTGAGATTAGAATTTAATTACAATGTATTTAACTATTCTTTCTTTTCTCTTCCTTATTTCCTTCCTTCCTTCCTTCCTTCCTTCCTTCCTTCCTTCCTTCCTTCCTTCCTCCCTCCCTCCCTCCTCCCTCCCTCCCTTCCTTCCTTTTTTTGTTTGTTTGTTTGTTTGTTTTTCAAGACAAGGTTTCTCTGTGTAGCCCTGGCTGTCCTGGAACTCACTCTATAGACCAGGCTGGCCTTAAACTCAGAGATTCACCCATCTCTCTGCCTCCCAAGTGCTGAATTAAAGGTGTGTGCCACCACCGCCCAGAATATTTAACTATTTCAAAAAGAACAATTGAAAAATATTTAGTTCAAGTTGTGTGGTAGTATACAACTACAATCTTAGGCTCAGGTGGCATGACTTGAGCCCCGGAGTTCAGACTAGCAGGGGAAGTACAACAAGTTACCCGTCCCCAAGTGTTTAGACCATAACACTATAAACTAGTTAAATACTTATTTTAATGTGTTGATGTCTCAGTTGCTTACATTGTATCATTAGGCAAATCTGTAGCTGGAGAGTCTTCTCTCTGGGTCCCGCCAAACCCCAGCCTTCCAACAGCCCACTTAGAAAATAAACACACAGACGCTTATATTATTTAAACTGTTTGGCCTAATGGCTCAGGCTTCTAGCTATCTAGTTCTTACATCTTAAATTAATCCATTTCTATAAATCTATACCTTGCCACATGGTTCATGGCTTACCAGCATCTTCACATGCTGCTTGTCATGGCTGCGGCTGGCAGTGACTCCCTCTGCCTTCCTGTTCTCTCAATTCTCCTCTCTGTTAGTCCCGCCTATACTTCCTGCCTGGCCACTGGCCAATCAGTGTTTTATTTATTGACCAATCAGAGCAACACATTTGACATACAGACCATCCCACAGCATATATCAATTCTTTGAATTGTATTATTCTTACTAATATTTTATTTTATTTTTTTAGAAAAAAAAAAAAGGATTATTACCCTCTCCCTTTCCAGAACCTTCTTTCTCTTTACATACCTATGACATATTTGTCATGATGATGGACCGACATTTATAGACAAGTTATTAACAGATATCCATAATTTGTTTCGATTGCCTTAGTTTTTAACCAATGGCCTTGTTTGGGTTTCAGAATCCCCTTCACGGTGCCACCTTACATTAGATCCTCTTGGCTCTGACAGTTTCCTAGGCTTTTGCTTTTGATGGTCTTGTCAGCTTGGGAAATATGGTGGGATAACTTGCAGGATGACTTTCTAGTGGGGCTCACCTGCTGTTTGGTTGTTGTTTTGTTTTCCTCAGGAGAGAGACTTGGGTTTGGGGATTTGAGCAGGGGTGGGGGGTTCATGACCTCATGTCAAAGATACACAATGTCAACATGATTTATAATTGTTGATGCTGACCTTGATCAGGAACTGTTTGTTTTCATTCTTTGTAACTTTATATGGGCAGGAGAAGGGGTGCAGTGGTTAAAAGTGGGTGCTTCTCTTGCAGAAGACCCCTGTACTATTCTCAGCACCCACACTGGGTGGCTCACAGCTGCCTGTAGCTTTAACTCCAGGGCATCTGATACCACTGGCCTCCATGGGCACATCACTCACGTGTAAACTACCCCCAACGAAAAGCCAAAATAAGTCTTATTAAAGAAAAACCTTTATGTAAGTACATGGGTTGGGGCGTGTGGCTCAGTGGTAGAGCGTTTGCTTAGCAGGATAAGGTTCTGGGTCCAGTTCTCAGCATTGAACATAAATAAATACTATACACACACTTATATAAGTACAGACTCACGGGCATGTATTTAATACTTAAGAGTTATAATCCAAAACTATTTTATTTTATTTTGTTGCCTGGCCTGTTCCCACCTTGGCTGTTGGGGTTTGCCCTTGACTCCTGTGTCCTTTTGTAAATCTCTATCAGTGTAGTGTCTTGCTTCTCACCCCTCTTTTAAATTTTTAGTTGAACTATTATGTGTGTGATGGGGGAGGGGTGGAGGTCAGAGGTCAACGTTGTAGCGTCTGCTCTCTCCTTTCACCTTTAGGAGGGGTCCCAGGGATCGAACTCACGTTGTCAGGCTTACATCTTTGGGCGGCGGGCACCTGAACATCTGGCTGGCTCTGTTTCTTCCTTTTAGGTTACGTTTTGTACAGACTTTCACACAAGCCACAAGCTTCTGCGGCATCGCCAGCCTAGGCTGGCCCCAATGGGTGTGTCGGGGGCAGGCTGCAGTGCCGCACCGGTCTGTCTGGACACGTCCCCTTCTGAAGATCACAGCCGTGGGTTGCTCAGCTTTCTGTTTTCATACACAGAGGACTCCATCCAGCAGGCCCGCGGACAGAAAAACAGAAGACAGAAGACAGAAAGAAGGAGGAGCTGTCTTGTTCCTTAGGACTCCTTTGAAAATTTTAGATGTCGTTGTCCGATTTTGTGTTGATGAGGATGGCGAAATGCAGTTGTTGGATATTTTGACAGTTACTCATTCAACTCTGAAATAAAACATTTTGCTGCTTTTCTTTTGAGCTTCCAGCTTGGCTTGAGAAGATCTTAACCTCCAAAGACACACCAGAGGGTTCGGGATGCACTCAGTTAGCATGTGTGAAGCCTTGGGTTTAATACCTAGCAGTGCAAAATGATAAAGATATGAAGGAGGAAAGTGTGTGTGTGTGTGTGTGTGTGTGTGTGTGTGTGTGTGTGTGAGAGAGAGAGAGAGAGAGAGAGAGAGAGAGATGGGGGAGCAACCATTAACAAGAATTAAGAACACAAATCTAGCCGGGTGGTAGTGGCACACACCTTTAGTCCCAGCACTCAGGAGGCAGAGGCAGGCAGATCTCTGAGTTTGAGGCCAGCCTGGACTACAGAACAAGTTCCAGGACAGCCAGGGCTACCCAGAAATATCCTGTTTCAACCCCCCACCCCCCACACACAAATGAACACAAATCTTGGAGTGGTACTGACTTGATGTAGGCCCTTGACCATGGGCAACTCACTCACTCCTCCATACCTCAGTTACACTGCTGTGCCCACATCGCGAGACCCCTGAGCAAGACCACCACAGAGCCGACAGCCGATGCAAAACACACAGGAGGTTATTGATGACAAGGAAGCCTGGGCTTGGTCCGTGTCCAACACTCGACACAGCCAGTGGAGGAGGACCGCCCTGAGCTCCCAGGGTGAGGGGTTTTTAAAGGGAAAAACCACAAGCAGGGTGGTACACGTCTTTGCATCATATGACTGGGTGAGGGTGTGTCACCTTTGAATTTACTGGTTGGGGGTTACAGTTACCATTTTTGGGCAAGCCTGGACAAGTCCCAGGCTCTGTCCTTGAGCTGCCATGGAGGCTGGCTGGCCTCGCACGTTCACATTGACCCTTGCATGTAGCTCTAAGTTGGTGAGGGGTCCCAGACAGTAAACAACTGGCTGAACCTTGAGCAGTCAGAGTACATGCAGAAAGGGAGCTACTGCAAGGACTAAGTCTTTCGTTCCTGGCCCTCCCAGAAACTGCTTGCTTAAGTCTCAGGAAACTGAAATTGAGGCCTGATCTCTGAGAGAAGACTGAGCATCCTGTTATGGCGTCTGCTTGGTCCTTTCAATACAAGGAGAATGTGACTGATCACGCCACCTCAAAAGACTTCAGTGAGTTACCATATGGACAATGATGAGAATCAGGCCTGGCCTACAGTGAGTACTATGCAGTGGTTTCTGCCATTGTCATAACCATCCAGATCAGAATCTCCTCGGAGCCGTGCGTATTCAAGCAAAACACCAAAACCCGGCTCCCTGCTGAGGTTGACACAGATCGCTCAGAGCTCTAACTTTAAAATGCAGCAGCGACTGGCTGATTTAAATTAAAAAGAAAAAGAGAGAGAAATTATGGAAAAGGATGCTGAGTTGCTCAGGAGCACTCTGGGAAGGCTGGAGGGCCAGGGTCAGGGCATCAGTGGGAACAAGACACCAAAACAGTGGCACTTAAGTCCTCCGGTGGCCTTGACAACCTGCATTGTCCTCAAGGGCAGGGCCTGAAGGATGATCTGTTCGCTGTTCCTCTGGGATCTGGACAAGGCTGTCACAGCCTGCCCGGTGGCCACTGTCACTGAGCTCTGTGGTTGGTGTGGCTCCTGATTCAGAGTCCCAGGGCACTATACCTGGGTGACTGAAAGCAGATCACGTGTCTAAGCCTGTGGCTAAGGAAGGTTGGCAGGCAAGTGTCTGAAATTACCTGGGGGATGGGAAGTGGGGGGTGGGGGGCTGGGGGTTGGGGAGGAGGGTGGGTTGGGGGAGCCTGGGGGCTGAGAGGGTGGGTTAGGGGGGCCTGGGGGGCTGGGAGGGTGGGGTGGGCTAGCTTCCTCTGTTACTCAGAAGATGGGCTCTTCCACAGAATTTGAGAAGGCTCCCATAGCTGAGTAGCCTAAGAGTGACAGATGTCACCTGTCCTCCTGCTCTTAAAGTTTGTCCTAGCATCTCAACACCACTGATAGATCAATCATGTGAAACACGCGTTTTAGAAGTGCTGCCCCAAGGTTTAGGTGACCCTTGCTTCCGTTTATTTGTTTTGTTCTGTTGTTGATTTTTTTTCTGTTTTGTTTTGCGGCTGCTGTTGTGTTTTTGTTCGCTTTCCTCCAGAAGCACCAGCACCCGGCTTCTGCGCTGGTTGGATTCACTTTGCGTGGAGGCTGTGATTCTGCACTTTGGAAGATGCCAAGTGACTGTGAGTGACGGTAGTAGATGCTCCTACTGACTAATACCATGAGAATTCTAGAACTCACTCTGTAGACCAGGCTGGCTTCAAACCCACGAGAGCCCCTGCCTCTGCCTCCCAAGTGCGGGTGCTGTGACTAAGGTCTTTTCACCACACCCAGTCCTGTTTTGCTTTTTTTTGAGGGGGGGGGGGTTTGTTAAGACAGGATTTCTCTGTGTAGCCTTGGCTCTCCTGGAACTCTCTTTGTAGATCAGGCTGGCCTCAAACTCACAGAGATCCACCTGCCTCTGCCTCCCAAGTGCTGAGATTAAAGATGTGTGCCACCACTGTGCTGCTCCTATTTTTCATTTACATATATATATATATATATATATATATATATATATATATATATATGAAAAACATATACACTTGTCTTTATATTAGAAGTTTGCAAGTACTGGGCATTATCCCAACAACCCATTTTTTTCTTTCAATGAAGAAATAGAGCACAGAGGATGAGGAGAAGTGTATGAAGCCCCTGGGCTGGTTTAGTAGCCAGTTCTGGCCTTGTGCCCTGGTCCTCAGTGTCCACCAATGCCCTGTTGCTGGTTGCCAGGAAGCAGGCAGACTGTCCAGCAGTCAGCTGCACCTTCCTGAGGCAGGTCCAAACAGGAGCCCTCTGGCTGGCCTGTGGTGACTGCTACTCCGGCATTCTTCTTCATCCACTGGGTGGGGAGTCCAGAGCAGCCTTCTTTCTGTCTTTCATCTCTTATCTGGAGAGAGAGAGAGAGAGAGAGAGAGAATGTCTGGCAAGGACAACAGCCCCCACCCTGGGCTTGTTCTTTTAGAAGGCTTCTTTCTGCTGGGCCCTGGGGCAGCAGCTGTCACCTGCTGGACTCTGACCCTGGCCAGCCTCTGGCTCCCGTCAGTATTACTCACCTCTTGCCCTCATCGTTGACTTGCTCTGGGTCCTGCCTTCCTATCCTGGTTCCCAGTGAGATCCTGCCTCCGTGTGCACCCAGCACTGTCTCCTGGCCTAGCCAGACAGATGTAAACTGACCCAGCCGCTCTACAGGAAGCTCTCTGGCAGCTGCCAAACCTCCCCTCACGGGCCTCCTCAGCACCCAGCAGCACCTGGCCCAGCATACCTTGTTGAAGCGATGCATGCGCGCGTGACCTGTTCTTTCTGGGTGTGGCCCACACCTCATCATGACTAATTAGAGCAGAGGGTGGTAGAAGAGCTGAGAGAGGACATTTGTCATGAACCGTGTGGCAGACTTTCCCTCCACACCACCTGGGGGCATTCCTGTCTTGTACCGAGACTGGATATTTAGATCTGAAAGCCCAATGCCATCAGGGAGATTTGGGGTGTGCCCCCCTTAGGCTAGTGTGAGGAAAATGGTCTTGAGAATCCAGAGGAACTTCTGGACCAGCCCGAGACAGCTGAGCTAAATCAGCGAGGAAGATATGCTTACCCGACCCCTATTCTAAGATCTGTATTCAACGACACAGGTGTTGGATGCCATGCTAGATTCTCTGGCATTTGATGGTGAATGAGACATACTCCCTGCCCTCAAGGGAGACAGAGAGACCTGGTATTTGTAGCAGATAATGATGCATGCTGTAATAATAACAGCTAACATTTATTAAATGCTCACTATATGCCAGACTCGGTACTCAAAGATATTGACCGTTGTTTTCTGTAATTGTAACCGTCACAGTATTACTATTATTGCCTTCTTACAGAGGAGGAAATGGAAGCCCAGAGACATTAAGTAACTTGCTTAAGGTCACACAGCTGAGGGAAGAGGCATACCTAGAATTTAAATCTAGGTAGTGTTTGGCTGGAGAGTTGGCTTAGCAGTTAAGAGCACTTGCTGCTCTTAAAGAAGACCTGGGTTCGATTTCCAGTGTCAGCACAGTTGTACAGAATTACTGTCTGTAATTCTATTTCTAGGGGATCCAATGCCCTCTCCTAACTTTAGAGGGCACCGGGCACACACATGGTGCACATACATACATGCAGGCAAAACATTCATACACACACACACACACACACACACACACACACACACACACCAAAATCCAAGTAGTTTGACTGTAGAATCCTATGGTTGCAATTGCCCTGCCATGGTTCTGGCTCATGATATAGGAAAGCCCAGGATACCACCTGAGTATATGGAGTTACACCTGACATAGGAGGCCAAGGGAGTCCTTCATGAAGAGGTGACATAGGGCAGAGTTGGAAAGAATCAGTTAGAAACAGGAGAATAGAGGAGGAATGTTATGTAATGGCCTCCTCTGAGATTGAAACATTCCATTCTGCAGGGAAGCTCCTGAGCAGGAAGGTAAACAACTCAAGATAGCTTCAGGAAGTCCCTGAATCTGAGCAGATTCACTAGCCCCTCCCTTCCAGAGTAAGCAGAGCCAAGCTGCAAAGGTGGCCCCTCAGGGGTGCCGGCTGCTAAGAAGACTCCCAGAAACTGAGCTGCAAAGACAGCTCTGAGATCACGCCAGCTGCCTGAGGCACCTAAGAGGACCCTCTCCAACCCCTTGAGTGGCCTGCAGGCTGAGCAGTGTGTTCAGGTTCCCAGCTCTGTGAGCTGTCACCCATGCTGGGGTAGGCCTTGGTGACGCAGCTGTCTTTGAGACATTTCCGCTCCTGTAAGTAAACCCAGTAAAACTCATTGGCTCACCAAATTGGACTTTGGTGGAATCCATACTTTGGTTTGTCATGGGTTCGCTATCTGAGGTGAGTAGATGTGTGTGTTGTGTCTCCCCAAAGAATGTCTTTCACACAACAGAGAGAAAAACACATTCCAGACCGAGGGAAGAAAGGCAAGGGCAGAGGCAGGTTCCCTGACTACTGGTTAGTGAGCTCCAGCGATGGGTCGAGCTCAGCCTTAGAAGCCTTCAGTGACCGTAAATCATGTTACGTCACTTGGCTTAGGTGAGGAAAAGACTTGACAGAGGAGAGCCTGGATGGCTCAGTAGGTCCCTGTCACAAAGATACCTCAAATCCAAGCTGAGTGGTCAAAATTTTACCCACAATTGGGTGTGTGTGTGTGGGGGGGTGAATGCTGCAGGATAGTCAGGAAGGTTCCACAATCAAGTTTCACTTCAGAAAACTGTCTTTTCATCAGACTTGGAGAAGGACTTTCCGCTCTCCTTGGGTACCAAAAGGCCTCTCATAGTCAACCAGAGGTGGTGGCTTGAATTGGGGGCTGGCAGTAGCAAAGGGAAAAGTAGTCTGGGTATGGCTGCTCTGCTGCAGGGGATTAACCATCAAATCGGAAGACCAGTGGGGACCAAGACATCCCTTCAAGTCTCCAGGGGTCAAGGGTCAGCACTGGTTCAGTGCCAGACAGTTGGCCAAAACCTAAACAGGAAACTGATATTAAAGATTTATTTTTAATGTGTGTGTGTGTGTGTGTGTGTGTAAATGGGTATATGAATATGTGAGCACATGTTCCCTTGGAGTCCAGAAGAGGGCGTCAGATCCCCTGGAGCTGGAGTTTCAGGCATGGGTGCTGGGAACTGAACTTCTGTCTTCTGGAAGGGTAGCAAGTACTCTAAGCTGAGCCATCTTTCCAGTCTTGGAAACCCATATTAGACTAAGGAAAAGCCCAACAAAAGGTAATTTACACTTTATTTTTTAATTCATTCATTTTGGTGCTAGGACTGAACCCAGGGTCTTATTTATGCCAGGCAAATGTTCTCACATGACCTAAATACCCATGCCCTAACTTACTTTAAACATTTTTTCCCCTCTATGTAGCTTTGGAGCCTTTCCTGGAACTCACTCTGTAGACTAGGCTGGCCTCGAACTCACAGAGATCCACCTGCCTCTGCCTCCTGAGTGCTGTGATCAAAGACCTGTGCCACCACTGCCCAGCTACTTTAAGCATCTTTATTGAGCTATAATTCACATGCTATCCAGGCAGGGGTCAAAGGCTTGTAGAAGGTGTACAGAACTAGACCGAGACACTCTCGGGGCATCGTCAGGAAAATCCAAGGAGAACTAAAAAGAAAAGTGACTTCTTCACGATGCACGGTAAAGCCATATCCCCAAGGCATCTGAAGTCATCTTGTGTTTCTGTGCCATACTTGACTCCTCCAGGTAGAGTAAGGTGACTTATTCTACGATGCCACCAGGAGTGGCAAACGGGCTCATCACGCAGGCGTCTTCAGTTCTTTTTTTAGTTTTTTGAGACAGGGTTTCTCTGTGTAGCTTTTGGAGCCTGTCCTGGAACTCACTCTGTAGCCCAGGCTGGCCTCGAACTCACAGAGATCCACCTCCCTCTGCCTCCCGAGTGCTGGGATTAAAGGCGTGCGCCACCACTGCCCGGCTGCAATCATTGTTTTCAATCAGGTCAAGCACCTGATGTGTGTGCCACGCAGCCCTGGCGCAAATGTAGAAACCGGAACATTACAGCTGGAGGGGGCCTTGGAAACAGTCTGACCCCCCTCACTCCGTTTTACAGATAGGAAAACCAATGTGTTTGTTCACCTGAGCACGTTGAGAACTGCCTGTCCCAAAAGAAATGTAGACCACGTGTCAAGCACAACCTACTTCGTGGCCGATCTAGACGCCCAGTTGACTGGAACCTACAGCTGACAGCCCAGCTGCTGACAGCCCAGACTTACAGTGATCCTCCTCTGGTCTGCGCTCACAGCGAGCTTCCGGATCTGTCAGCCTGCCGCCAGGTCCTGCCCGACTTTCGGTCTTGCTCTTTAATTTGATCTGTCTTCAGCTCCGAAGGAGCATTTTTACCCTTGGCCCAGACCACCAATATGGCTTTCGGGATCATGGGTAGGAGGGGAATTAGCTGGTGGACTTAGGGAGGTGTGTTATGTGAGAAACAGATGAGAGGGTGTCAACAGCTGTGGAGAGACAGGAGTTTTGTCCTCTTGCCAGCTAACGAAGGAGCCTGCCAGTCTCACAGACACAGGACTTTTGGGTGCATAAAAAATGAACATCTTGTCAGGCAGTGGTGGCGCACGCCTTTAACCCCAGCACTTGGGAGGCAGAGGCAGGTGGATCTCTGTGAGTTTGAGGCCAGCCTGGTCTACCGAGTGGTTCCAAAGCAGCCAGGGCTACACAGAGAAACCCTGTCTTGAAAAACCAAGAAAAGAGAAAAAAAGAAAAAGAAACCCTGTCTCTCTGTCTCAAAAAACCATTAACAAACAAACAAACGAAACAAACAGAAAAAAAATCTCTACTAATGGCGACAGCAATTGTTAGGCTTCCGACAGTTCTTTGTGCTTGCTCCCTAAGCTACAATTCGCAAAGCAAAGATGGCCCAGTGACCCCGGAGCAGAGTAAGGCACACCACAGGAGTGGAATTCTCCTACCTTTGGAGAAGCGAGGCCGCAGGTGCCCACGTTGACTGCTCTTCTCCACCCATGTTGCTTCTTCTTCGTTTCCGTCAAGGAAAGAGCAACTGAAGGGCCTTTTATGGATTTTTGACATTTGTCCCCCTTTTCAACGTCCGTAGCCCCTCCAATCACGTCTCCACTGGCTTTAGACAAATTTCAGGTCATCGTTTTGTGTGTCTTTAAGAAAAATCCCCGGGAACCCATAATTTCACAGATCGGAGAAGAATGTAGCTTTCCACACGCTGTCTGATTTCTGGAAATACCGCGTGCGGGGAAGATCCGTGATTGCCACATTGCAGTTGATTGTAGGATATGCACTCCTCTCTTACGTCATGTCCATCAACATCTAAGGTAAATATGGTAACGCTTGCCAGTCACCAGGACGCAAGAGAAAAGATTCCTGACATGATCTCGTCTGTCATCTGATATCATGTCGAGATTGACCATGAAGTAGCTTTTATTTGAGATATGGACTATAATTTTTTTCTTTCTTCTTAAAAAGATTTTTAAAATTGATACTGATTAAAATTGATTTAAAAATTGGTTGAATGTTTTGACTGCATGTATGTCTGTGCATACACGTGTGCTTGATGGCAGCCAAGGTCAGAAGAGGGCATCAGACCCCCTGAGAACTGGAGTTACAGATGGTTGTGAGCCACCGTGTGGGCGCTGGGAACAGAACCCGGGTCCTCTGCAAGAACAACAAGTGCTCTTCACTGCTGAGCCATCTCTCCAGGCCCCATGGCATTCATTTCTAAAGCAGACGTTTTGTAACTATAACTCAGACCCGGGATCCAGGACCTTGACGGTCAGGCCCAAGGCTGTCATGTTCCTCTGTCTGGAAGAGGAGATAGCTTGGGACAAGAACTCCAGGACACTGCTGGCGTCAGAGCGGGACCCGGGAACTGGTTCACAGAGGGACTCTGTGCATCCTGAGGCCCTTTGCCACCCTGTCAGGTAGGTGGTACCTCATCAGCTAGACTCGGGCCTTGAGGTCCTGGCAGGTGAGTCAGTGACCACACCCTTCAACTGGGTGCAAAGGGCAAAAAATATGTCAGGGAACCAGGCAGAGCCCGACATGATAGAACAAAGGGCACTCAGTGTAACAGCCCTGAAGATTCTAAAAGAGGGGCATGGGGGATATGACAGATCCTCCGGTGGATGCGACAGGCTGCTCTACATGGAAGTACCACACACACACACACACACACACACACACATATAAATCTGGTCATCCAACGTGACTATCACTTCTGGGGAACCCAATTTGGAATTGCCTGGACAAAGCAAAGGGCAATCCAAGCCACAGCTTTCACACCTGGTTCATAGAAGCTACCGTGAAGAACTTTTGTTCACCAAGATCTGTCCACGTCCACCACAAAAGCTGCTTAGGGAGACCAGGTCCCTGGCTGGATTCCCCAAATGTGACCACACGCCGGGAAGAAGGGTCTCTTCTTTTCTGAGGAAGATCGAGGCCCTAGAGTAACCTCCAGATGCCTGGCTCTCTCAGCAGTGCAGCCAGAGGGCACCTCCCCTATTATGCTAAGGCTGATGTCCCAGAACCAGCATGTATGACGGGCAGAGCCTTATGGAAACACTTCCTTCCCATTGGGCAATGCGCTCTGACCTTTGAGCGGGGCCAGCCAGCACACACTCACCCGTCTCAAACAGGAAGGAGCAGAGTGACGTGACAGTAGGAAGCTCAGGCATTGCTGGCCAGCCTGGATCCCAGGAATGCTGTGCCTAAGACCATCCCAGGAACGCTGCTGTGCCTAATGCCTTGACTCTTGACTTGGCGTTTTCCACTCACCGAGAAAAAGAGAGATGTGTTTACAAAGCCTGGGTGGCTGTGCAGCCTCTCTGGAGTCCTGGGGCTGTTGACTACACAGAACCCTCACAGAGGGTTGACATTTCTGGCTTACGGCTATTGATGGTTCCTGCACTTGGCCTCCACATTGTGGCCAGTCCAGATGAATGCTGGTCAGCTTCCCGTCATTATGACAAAGAAAGGGTTTGTTTGGGTAGTTTCAGAGATCTCAGTACATGCTTGTGAAGCCCCGTTACTCTGGGCCTTTGGTAGCACAATAAATACATCATGGTGGAGCCATGTATCTAAAGATGACTCTTTAGCCTGGCAGTGGTGGCGCACGCCTTTAATCCCAGCACTCGGGAGGCAGAGCCAGGCCAATCTCTGTGAGTTCGAGGCCAGCCTGGGCTACCAAGTGAGCTCCAGGAAAGGCGCAAAGCTACACAGAGAAACCCTGTCTCAAAAAACCAAAAAAAAAAAAAAAGATGACTCTTTACTTCGTGGCAGATGGGAGCAAGGAGGGAGACAGGAAGTGGCTAGTGCCCCAATACCTGCTTCCAGTGATCTCATTTCCTTCCACCTAGACCCACCTCTGAATGTTCAACTATCTTCAGTGGTAGGAGCAGGGGGCCAAGCTTCCAACATAGAGGTCTTTGTGGGATAGGTAAGATACGTAACAAGCAGTAAGTCCGAGAAAGACGTGAAACATGGTGTGAGACGCCTAACTCAGAAGCCTGCACACAGACTGCACTTTCCATATCGTTTCCCACGGCTTGGGATTGATGCCATTCAGTGTCTAGCAGCTTGTTGCTCTGGAAGCCTCCTGATAACCTGGCTTCTGAATTTTTCTTTTCTTTTTTTTTTTTCTTTACCTGTTCCACCCAGCCTAGCTTCCTGCTCAAGTTCTAATATGAAAACAAAGGCTTTTGATAGATAGTACAAGCATTTTCCAGACAACATCACATTTAAAAAAAAAAAAAAAATCCATGTCCCTGTATTACTCACACTCTACAGTGACTGTAACAAACTACCAAAACATGGTAGCTTAAAAATAACACAGGACGCCGGTGGGCACCTTATCCAGCACTCGGAGCGAGCAGGCGATCTGGAGTTCGACAGCTGGGTACAAGTAGTCCAGGAACGCAAAGCTACACAGAGAAACCTGTCTCGAAAAAAAAAAAAAAAAAAAAAAAAAAAAAAAAAAAAAAAATAACACAGGACTTATGGATTATTTACTTTATCAGCCTTGTAGTTTTTAGGTCAAAGGTCCAGCGCAAGATCACCAGGCCAACCTTGAAGTACTGGCAGGACTATGATCCTTTCTGAGACTCTGTGGGAGAATTTCTTCCTTTGCCTCCTCTAGCTTCTAGAAGCCAACCTTATTTATTGACTCATGATCCCATCTTCCACTTCCTTTTCTTCCTTTGTTATTTATTCATGTTGGGTGTGCACAGAAGCCCAGCTTGGGAGAGTTGGTTGTCTCCTCCCATCCTGTGGGCCCCAGGATTTGAACTCGGGTTGTCAGGCTTGCCAGCAAGGGATCTTACCCACCGAGCATGGGACCAGTCTCTCTCCTCTCCCTTTCCGTTGTTTGAGACAGAGTCCTTCGATGTAGGGTGGCTTCAGGCTTGTCCACCGTCACACAGTCTGCCCCAAAGATGGGACCTGAAGGCAGTCCGTGGACAGTGCCGAATCTTGGTTCCTAACCAGTCTAGAGCTGCCGGTTGCCTAAGTTTCTGTTCGCTCTTGAGGACTCCTGTTTTGTGGACTAGCTTCTCCAGCAAAGCCTCCCCCCACACCCTGCATTTGTTTTTCCTTTTTCCAAGGCACTCCTGCTGCAGACCCATGATCTTCTGCCTGAGAGGGCAGTCCCAAAATACCGTGTGGGAAGAGCTTGCACCAGGAAAGCTTAAGTCAGGGATTCTGTCAGCTTTCTTTCTTTCTTTTAACATTATTTATTTTTAGTGTGTGTGCTTGTGTGTTTAGCTTACACGTGCCCATGGTGCCAGGAAAGGGCAATCAGATCCCCTGGAGCTGCAGATATGGAAGGTTGTGAGCCATCATGTGGGTGCTAGGAACCGAACCCAGGTCCTCTGAAAGAATAAGTGTGCTCTTAGCCCCTGAGCTGACTACCCCATCTGTTTCCTTAGATCTGACCAGCAGATTCACTTTGACAGGGCTGTCCTTGGCTTGGTATAAATCAATCTTAGGTACAATTTCCTCCCTGAATCCCAGTGTTGCCAAAGCCCCTCTCTGTCTCTGAAGCAGGTTTTCAACAGGTGATGCACCTTCCTGGTTCCCATCGAAGGGCTGGAGAGGAGGAAAAGGCAAGGTAAGCCCCGGCTCTCCTTCCCTCCTCTTTCCTTTCTCACTGTGGGCTTGGCTAGAGAGAGGATGTGTTTTCCTGCCTCACAGCTGGTTTAGCCTCACCGTTCCGGGTTGCAGGTCTCTACTCTGGTAAGAGAGGCCTCCAGGAACTCCATCTTTGATTTACTAAGGATGGAAGATTTGGAGAGCCTCGAAGGCAAGCTAGTTCATTAAACTATGCAATGGGACAATACTTAACGACCCACCCATCAGAGGCCCTCCAGTGCACAGCTGTTACCATTCTACACACCCAGATCCTTCACACTTTCTGTCTAAATATAGGAAATATATTTGGCATTCCCACCTGCGCAAAGACATCTATACTGTACCTACCCAAACAAACGCTGCACGATGCAGTGCTCACTCAATACAACACATCCTGATAATTCTTTATTTTTCCTTTAAAGAAAAAGTACGGGTAGTGAACTAGATCCCGCCTTCCCAGAACCTAGGCTCCCTTGTCTGAGATCTCCTGCCTTATGCAAAGCTGGAGTCCAACGTTGCTCATGATGCTTTGTAATTTATGTGTCATTTTCTCCCACCAGGGAGAGACTCTGTCCTCTCCATCTTTGCATGCCTAGCACACCTGTAGAGCTCATTCTGGGAATGGTAATCGAGGGATGAGTGGAAGATGCCTGTGTGGTCAGCACAAAAGAAAGGCACAGGACCCCTTTTGTTGCAGCTACAACATCTGGATTGGTTATGGGAGGGGGGGCTCAGAACCTGCTAGTGAGTTTTTTTTTGTACCTGTACCTTTAGGGTTCACAAAGGGATCCCTAAAAAACATCAGCACATACTTCTCCTGCTCCTGCAGAGAAGACCTAAATGCATAAAGAATGAGGACCAGATATTTTAACCATTTCACACACACATACACACACACATACACACACACATACACACACACACACACACACACACACTTTTTTTTTTCTGAACTGACCCCTTTGTCTTCATTTCCATCATGGTAATTTAATCACGTAAAAACTGAGAACACTCAAAAGTCAGGGCATTTGACATTCTTGCAAAGCCCGACTCTAGGAAACATGCCCACGGCTGAGGACATTGAATGTGGTTTAGGTAGCAAAGCAAATGACCTAACAAGGAATATATGTGCTGAGCCCAGTTCCTGTTAAATTAATAGATTCACGTTCTGGCACATTCACCACCTCACGAGTCATAGCAACCGGATGACGGCATAGCAACCCAGCGGTTGCAGCCACTGCACATGAGAAAAATCAGAGCCCAGTGTCTCTAGAGGGAAACCAGAGATGGCCGCCTTTCCAATCACCAGGAGGGGTTGAGGAGAGAGATTGTTAGGGCAGTCACAGGCAGATGCTGGCCCTGGTCAGGGCTGAAGGAGGGTGACATCTTTCCTACTTCCTAAAACTTTGTTTTGTATTTGGAAAGTAAACAATGTGCTCCAGCTAGAGAGGAAGTATGCTAGTGAAAGACTCAGTCACATGGCTAGCCTCATTTTCCGATCCATAAAAGCAGCAGGGAAGTGATTTTTATCAGTGAGGGATTCACTCTTTCAGGACCACACACTTTTCTTTCTAGTTTTTATATTTATTATTATTATCGTTATTATTGTTACAGTACTTAGAACTGACTGAACATCAGGCCCTGGGAATGCTAGTCAAGCACCCTACCCCTGGGACATAGCCTTTTTTACTTTTTATTTGGGGACAGGATTTCACTGAGTTGCTGAGGATGGCTTTGAACTTGTGACCTTCCTGCCTCAGCCACCTGAGATGGATTTGCAGGGCCTGTGCCATCAGGCATGGCTTTCAGCTCTTATTTCAAACTTAATTATGTTAATTAATTTATTTTTGTGGTGATTCCCCCCCCCACCCGTGGGAATCAAACACAAGATTGTAGGTGTGCCAGGCAAGCATTCCCTAGCTGGGTTATATTCCCTAGCCCGAAGTAGCATAACGTCCTTTTCTTTATTTTTCTGGTTTGTTTTTGGTGGCCCTGGAGATTGAATCCAGGGCAAGAGCTCTACCATTGAGCTGCATCCCCAGGAAATCCCAGTCAACCTGCTCCTTCTGGCGGCCAGAGTTAAAGTCACTTCTGCCATGTTTTCCTTCTAGGACCTAACTGTCACACGCTGGGGTCTGGAAATCCAGGGTAGACGCCCCCCGAGGAGGAAGAACGGGATGCCTGGACAAGATGTCAATTCTTGTGACTCCAAGACATCTGCATGTGCTGTGAAGCAGGTGACACCCAGCACCGGGGATGGAGCAGCAGTCACACCCTCTGACCTAGTTTAAGTGGAAAGATAACCTTTGTTCCGCAGGAGTGGAGGCTCAGATTTAGGTGTTATACTCACGTCTGCTTAGGGCCCTTGATTTCTTCTCCATGCTCCTTTTTGCGGAGGAGGAATTACCAAGGGCCTGCGGGGTTGTCTTTAAGGCCCCACTGTTTTAGGTGCTGACTCCTAATTAAAGCACAGCTCCTTGGCTGGGCGTGCTGTGGTAGTTCAGTGGTGGGACGCTTGCCTAGCGTGCACAAGGGACCGGGTTCAATCCCCAGTCTCGCATGCACACACAGGTACACATAGACCAGCTTGTGATAACAAACACTCGTCCTGGTACAGTTTCTGTGGGCCAGGCCTCCAGCTGCGATGAGGTTATTATTAAGTTGCTTCCTGGGCTAAGAGACTTTGGAAGGCCTGGGTGACAGGGGGTGCTGAGGGGGGCATCACCCTTTTCCAAACTCACGCCAAGTGGTTGCTGGTGGGTCTCATCTCCTTTGCACGGGGCTGTCTTAGAACACGGCGGTTGGCTTCCCCTACACCGAGCAAGACAGAGAGCACCCGAGATGGAAGCCACGGTTTTCTTTATAAGCTGGTCTCAGAAGTGGCATCACGTGTCTTCTGCCATAGTCTGTTTGTTAGGATTGAGTCAGTGGAGTTGGGAGAAGGGATTGTGTAAGGGTGTGAATGCCAGGAGGCAGAGATCATTGGCAGGGAGCTGTCTGCCATACCTTCCACATCATGTCCTGGGACTCCAGCAAATGCCACACTATGCAGAGACAAAGCAGTGTGTACTAGCATGTGTGAATGTCAGACCTTCACACATTTTGTGGACTCTGCTAATTACTCCTGGGCCTGCAGAAGTGCTGAATATTCATGAAGTTGCCACAGAGGATTAGTACCACAATAGTGAACAAAGGAATATTCCGCTCTTGTTTTTAGCAAATATGGAGTAACACCATTTTCTTTAGAAGCCTGGCCATTGTGGTAAGGAATGAGTTCTATACCAAAATTAAAATGAGCGGTACCTCCACCACGCCTTCACTCCATCATAATGGGATGTAACAAAAATGTCAGAGAATTATAGTTAAGTCTAATGATATACTTGCTTCTTAGAACGATATTATTTTTCTCTTATCATACATTTTGTATTTATAATGTAATATTAACCAGTGCATTAGCAGCTGCAACATGGAAATTCATGCTGCCAGGAGAGCTTGGGTCTACATGCTTCTTCTAGTCTTTGGGTGAGTCTGTGGCTTCCCCTGGGGTATTAACCAGACTTGGGGGTGGGGGACATCTTGAAGGTGTCATTTTTCGTCAGTCTGACATCACCCTTCGACACAAGACCTTCACTCAAGCTTGAGGTTTCCTGGGTTTTAGTGAGACGATGAAGCACGGGATGGATGGTAGGTATTATCAGGCCAATGTGTTAGTAGGAGCAGTATTTGGAGGAAAAAGGGAAACTTGTCCAGCTTTAGCTGAGGTCTTTGAATGGCCTTTTATAGGTCCCTGTTTTTCCAGGGTAAGCTTCAACGGGACTAAATGTTTCTGTTGGGAAAGCCTTGCCCCGCAGTTTTGGCTGTCTGTTTTTTTTCTGAAAAACCACAGCAAAGGCTAGCCTAGTCCACCCTGCAGCCTAAGGGAATTAAGAATCTTTCCTTGGGCACTGCTGTTTGCCTGCTTTGTGTATGCTTACCAGAGGCTCAAAAGGCAGCTCTCTGTTGAAGTCATGTTTAATATGCTGAGAAAAAGACATTTGGGGCAATGATACACTTCAAAATTACTATCGCCCGAAGCTCCTCCTCTCAGGATCTACCTTGTAAATCACTTTTGGCTCGGGATGACACCCGAATGCATCAGGCTCGGAAGACTCTGATACTTGAGTGCCAAAGGAAGAGGTGGAAATCCGAGAAGAAAGGGAACAGAACGACTATTTCCCAGCCCTGACTTGGGTGATGACATAATTCCTGAAACACAATGCATGGTGATGTCGTGCACAAGTTCAGCCCAGGGAAAGTGACCAACAGACCTTTAAGGGGCAGGAGAGCTGGAGAGGGGAGTTTGAAGTAGGCCCAGGATTATTTAGGGAAATAGCTCACTGCTTTCACCCATGACCTCTCTAGCCCAAATACCAAACGAAAATCTTTATCTCCTCCCTCGCTCCCGACTGTGTGTGTGTCGGGGGTCGGGGGTCGGTGGGGAACTTTTTTTTCCTCTAGGGTCCCTTGAACTCAGCCCTCGCACTCCAACGCCACCTTTTAGAGCCGAGAGAGAGCAGGGCGGCTCCGATCTCACTTCCACCGAGCACAGCGGGCGGCTGGAGCGAGGCTTCCCCAGCGGCTGCAGCGCGGGGGCACGGAGGGTCTGGCTGGGGGCCGCGGGGAACCGGGGCGCGGGCGGGGCGGGAGGCTGCAGGGCCCTGCGCGCCGCCGCGCTAGCTGCTGGGTCACAGCCCGGGCCGCGCCGCCCGCTCGCTCGGCGAGGAAGTGACGACTGCGCCGTCCCGAGAGCAACAAAGTTTGAGTCTGCGGGTCGCGCTCGCCTGCGTCCCGCGCCCCCTCGGAGCTGCCCGGCGATCCAGCGTGCTGGTGAGTCGCGGGCACCGCGCGCGTGCCCTTCCCGCCGCGGGGGCGTCTTGCTCGGGGAGGACCCCGGGGTTCTTTCGGGCTTGGAGGCGCGGGCCGGGCCCTGGGGCCCTGGGAGTGGGGGTGCAGAAGAGGGGCAGAGCGGCGGAGATCTGGGCCAGTGTCGCACCCATGAGGTGGCTGCTTTGCCCCGGGACTTAGAACGGCCCGACTCCCCGAGATCGACTCCTGAGAGCAGAGATGCCTGGAAGGGGGCCTCCCGGGACCCGCGTCCGGAGCTAGCCCTCCACCCTGCGCCCCATGTCTCCAGGCTGCGGGCAGCTGCCTTTGCAGCCCTTCCCGGTGTTTCCCTGGGAAACATTCCCTTCCTCTACGCAGCCCTCCGTCAGGTTGCAGGAAGGAAGTTACAGGAACTTTCCCTCTACTTTTGTTTGCTCGGCCTTCCAGTGACGAAGAGCCGAGCAACTCAGAACTTTGGGTCAACAGCCCTATCCATTTCCAACAAACAAAATCCGAGTTGTCCCTAAACCTCCTTGAAACAAGTCCTCCCCGACTCTGCACTCTTCCTCCCTCCCCACCACGCCCCGAACCCAACAGTAAGCTCTCTAAGGCCTAACACTTTGCAATTTAGCCATAAAAACTGTCAGCACACCCACGTACATATGTGAGTGTTTTCTATATAAAACCCAGAAAGCCGCTTCCAGTGGACTCCGTCGCATCTTGTTCTTTTCTGTGTTCTAAAACTGCTAGGGCTGCAGGCATGTGCCTGGGAACTTTGATGGTGGTTCCTGCCGTCCTCCGTCCTGCGTAGCCTCGTGGCTCTGGGTCTTTAAGAACAGCTGAGAAGTTTATGATATCTTTGCGGAGTCGCGAGGGTCGTGGCGAGGCCCAGAGGCTAGCGCCGGGGCTCCCTGGTGTGTGCCTGAAGCTGCAGCAGGAACGTGGTGATGTGTGCAGGAATGTGTGTACAGGCCGTGGACACTTGGGGATGGGATGTCTAGAGGTTGAATGGTGAGGTCCCTAGCAGCAGCTTCCTGCCTGTCTGTAATTACAGCGTGATTGCACAGTCAGGCTTTGTTGGCGTGGATGTTTATACACACGCTATTGTGCAAGATCTTGGTGGTGGTGGTGGTGGTGAACAAAACGCAGATTTGCATTGCAAATGCTCAGGACAGATCTGGGCCTGAACTACATACAGTCCCTGAATTTTTTTTTAACCCTTTAACTTTGGCTGGGTGGTTTGTTTCCTGGCTTTTCCCTTAACCTCTGACAACTTGCTCATCTCCTGAGAGTTCGGAGCCTACTCAGGAAAGCAGGCTTTTTCTACTACTTACCATAGAATATCTTGGGCACCCTGGAAATTGGAACTATACCTTCATTTGTCCTGAGAAAATGTGGGATGACGTCAGCAGGAAAAGGAGATAGCCTTAACGGGAAGGCTATTTGAATTAGCAGAATTGCACCCGGTAGCAGAATTGGGGCTAGCTATAAAGAAGAATCACGGGTCATGTCTGCCTGAGCTGGCCAGCCAGACTTTGAGCCTTGAAGTACCAGCTGTAGAAATCTAGGTGGGTCTTAATTCCTTTATTGTGTTCTGGGCAAAGGGGAAGCATTGCTTAGTGGCTAAAGGAAATGTACTGGGGCTTTAAGACTATGTGTCGGGGTTGTTGATGGGTGTGGGGGGAGGGTGACTCACACATTTTCTCTAGTGTGATCCCAGGACCGCCTCAGCACAGGCCAGGTCAGGGCTCCTCATATCTACCCAAATGCTGCCCTGCAGGAAGCAGACTGTCTTAGTTACTGTTCTATTGCTGAGAAGAGACACCATGACCAAGGCAACTTATAAAAGAGAGCATTTAATTGGGGACTTGCTTACAGTTTCAGAGGGTGAGTCCATTGACCATCATGGTGGGGACCATGGCAACAGGCAGGCAGGGTATGGCTCTGGAGCAGTAGCTGAGAGCTTACATCTGATCCACAAGCAGCAGATAGACAGAGATGGGGAGCCTGGGCCTGGAAAGTCCACTCTCAGCAACATACCTCCTCCGACAAGGCCACACCTCATAATCCTTCCAAAGCAGTTCCACTAAGAAGGGACCAAGGATTTAAATAGATGAGCCTGTGGGGGCCATTCTCCTTCAAACCACCCTGGGGCCAAGCCTGCACATAGAAGGCTAACAGTGTCTTCTTGAGAGCTTCAGCTGGAGTAGAGGACCAGCAGAGTTCTCCTAGGACACGGTCAAAACGCATGTGCTGGATTTGTGTAAGGCCATTCCTCTGTCCCTCAAGTGTCAATCTTACAGTCTGTCCTGGGCTGAAGATTCACCGGGCAGGGCTTTCCCCTGATCCTGTGTGACTGCTTGGTACCAAGTCCCTGAAGTGCAGGAGCAGTTTGGCCTCTTTGTTCAGAGTGGCAGGTACTGGTGCTCCAGCATGCGGGGGTTCCTTCACAGCCGGTGTCCCCAACTAAACGCTGGAGTTTCACTTGCAGGCCAACTGCAGGGTTTCAGCTTTGTGCCAGTTGGATGTCACTGGCGTAAGTGACCATTTGTTCGATCAAAACATTATGGCCCAGTCCCTGGCAGGCATCTGGAGGAAAACCATGTAAAAATCAGGATAGTTCTGGAAAGTCTAGTCCCACAGTAGCCACGAGGTAATAAGATTCAGAAGTGGACTGGAGAGATGGCTCAGTGGTTAAGAGCACTGACTGCTCTTCCAGAGGTCCCAGGTTCAACTCCAGCACCCACATGGCAGCTCACAACTGCCTGCAACTCCAAGAACTGACAGCCTCACACAGGCATATATGCAAGCAAAACACCAATGCACGTAAAATAAAAATAAATAAATTATAAAAAAAAAAAAAGATTCAGAAGCAAAGCCCCACTACGGTAGGAGTTAGCTTGAATTGCGTAACCCACTTGTTCCAGGGATATTGAGTTTTTACTGAACTTGTCTGTCAAGGTCCTTATCACCTGACCAGAACTGCCTCAGTGAGGTCCTAGTGATACCAAGATCGATGGGAGGAGCGTGTTTCCTTCTGACCCTCAGAGAAAGAGAACCCTGCGTTTACGATCTTTTATGCCCTTGTCGTATGGTGAGAAATCCCTGAAGGCTCTCCCTGTGTGGCTGGCAGAATGGCAGGGAGGGACTCCTTGCAAGGCCTGCTCCCTGCAGCTGTGGGCTCATCTGGAGCCGTCTACTTCTCCAGTGGAGCCTGGCTGAGTTTCACACAGCACTCCGGCCTTCTCCTGGCTTCCTAGGCTTTGCCTCTGTTCCCAGAACTTGCCCTGTGGTGGTGTGCTGTCCAGGCCTGACTTCCTCACCGGCCTTACCCAAATGCTGGTTGATAGCTTGATGTTGCCACTCACAGCCCCCTAAGTAGCACGGCCTGCTGCCTCAATTTGCACAGTTGGAAACAGCAGTGAAAACAGCTCTGAGTCGAAACCTGACTACATAACAAATACTTTTATTGTTCCAATAGGAAATGCTACGAGAGTTGGGGGGTGGGTGGGAGGTGAGGGGTGAATATGGAGTTCAGCAGCTCCAGAAGAAAAAAAAAAAAAAAACAAAAAAACAAAACAAAACAAAACAAAAAACAGCAAAATGCTACTGGGAGAAGCAGATTTTTTTTTTTTTCCCGAAGAAGGTGGTCTCGGTGTGGAAGGCCTTTTACGCCACCCTAGCTGAAACTGCTATTTCTAGTTCTCGGCTTCCTTCTGGCTGCCTCAGGCCCTGCACAACGCTGTGTTTTGACATAACAACCCACCTCCTGAACAGGAGGTGGAGCAGCCCTCGCTGAAGAGGACATTCCAGGCTCTGAAGAAAGCGCTGCAATCTTCCAGATGCCGCGGCTGGCCGCGCTGAACCGCAGACTTGGTTCCTTGGATAAAGCAGCCCTCGCCTGAGTTCTTGTTCTCAATGAGGCATTTCTCTGTGAGATCCTTAGACGTTCTTTTTCTGGTCCACACGACACAGGGCAGAAGTGTGAGGACTTTGTGTCTTAAGTACCACTTGAAATACACAGGGGGTTTTGAATAAGTCTCAGATAAAGGGCTGCTCTGTGATCTTTCTTAACCGCCTGTTTGCAAGGGTCATCCTCCTGCTCTGTAGTCTTCAATGGCTCCCCACTGTCTCCATGGCAAGGATCAAACATCTGGGCTGGGTGGTCAGGGTCTTCCTGTTCTGCTGTCCCCAATCACAGCTCTGACCCAGTGACCCACTGTGGGTGTTTGTCCAACCGCTGACGGCCAGCATTCTGTCCTCTCAAGCTTTCCTGGAGGCCTGGAATGCCTCTCTCGTCCTCTCTTCCACTTGGCTCAGTCCTGCTCTCTTCCCGCCCTGTTCTTGTTTCCTTCCTGCAGGGTTTCCCTGCCCCCACCCTGTAGGCCTCTGCCTGGGACGCTGGTAACATCCACTGGGGCCTTCTGCTGAAGTGAACCTTAGTCCCGGTCCAAGGATTTGCAGCTTCTCTTTTGAGCGTGGCTTCACTCAGACCAGCTGCCCAGATTCTTAAATATATCTTTAGATGGAGGAAAATCACCAATTTAAAGCTAATGTAGACACCCTGGTTTTGTATATATTGCTCGACTTACAGCACCGTGATGATGGTGGTGGTGATGATGATGATGGTGATAGTGGTGATGATGGTGATGGTGGTGAAGACGGTGGTGATGATGGTGATGGTGGTGATGATGGTGATGATGATGATGATGATGATGATGATTGATGGCAATGATAGAAAGGGCTATAGTTGGATTTGTCTCCATCTGCATAGGTATACATGTAAGCTAAGCCTCCAAACCTATGGTTCCTGGTTTTACTTGCAAACACTTCTCCAGGCCTGCCTCTCCTGCCTGTACGCCCTCCCTCTGGATCCTTCTGACTTTTCACCTCATTAATTTTGTCCACGTCTAGCACCGCTCTTCCTCTGGATGTGAGACAGTATCTGTCCAGCATTGGCTCTCACTTCTCCTTGACCTGATTTGGGCGGGTTGTCCTGCCCATGATGTCCTGCTATGCTTTGGGGCCTGTCCCCAGGGCGGAGAGCTTACTACCTGGTTTTCTTGGCCTTCTGAGGGAACCTGAGGCAAGGTTTGACATGGGCTGATTCCCAGGTGGCTGCAGGCTTGCTTTGTGCAATCAGAGACTGACCTGCAGAACTAGGCTAAAGTGGAAAACCGTGTCCTGGGCGGGGAGGGGTCCTGGCTAAGTTCTGACGTGGGTTTGATGGGGAGGATCCATTGTCTCCACCCAGCCCTCAGGCTATGACTCAAAACCTTACCTCGAAAGTTAGATGTTTAAAAATATCTTTGTATATGATGTGTGTGAGTGAGTGTGGGTATGCATGGTTGTGACGTGTGCATGTGTGGAGGGCAGAGGACAACTTTGTGAGGTCAGTGCTCCCCTTCCACCTTTAAATGGGTTCTGAGGATTGTCTCTCCCTTTACCCACTGATCTATATCACCAGCCTAAGATTTTTTTATACTCAAGATATTATTCACATAATATAAAACACACCCTATAAGGTAGATTCTTTGATTTTTTTGTTTTAATTAGAAATAAAATTTGCTAGATTTTCCTTCTCCCCCAGTTTTCCATTTCCTATTCTGGAAGCTAACATATATGCATAGTTCAAAATTCAAATGATATGTTACATAGTATAAAATAAATCTCAAAATAATCTGTTACATAGTATATACATAGTTCAAAATTCAAATGATGTGTTACATAGTATAAAATAAGTCTCAAAATGATCTCTGTAATATATATACATAGTTCAAAACAAGAAAACAAGTAAAAATAAGTCTCAAAATGATCTCAACACAGACAAAAGAGATTGCTATACATACATACAAACATACACACATATAATAAAGAGAATTAGAATAAATGTATATTAACTATGAGAGAAAGATTTTTTTCCTTTTGTTTTTTGAGACAGGGTTTCTCTGTGTAGTTTTGGTGCCTGTCCTGGATCTCATTCTGCAGTCCAGGCTGGCCTCAACCTCACAGAGATCCACCTGGCTCTGCCTCCCGAGTGCTGGAATTAAAGGCGTGTGCCACCACTGCCGGATCTGGTTGGAAATTCTTAATGGCTGCCTGCTGGTGGGGCTGAGATTTTCATAGACAACCACTTCTGAACTGAAACCAAATCGAATTTAAGTGCGTCAGTACTTTTTAGAATCTGTTGTTTCACAAGATACTGAACTTGGGATCTTAGGGACTCTCATCTACCTGCCCTAGGTTAATAATCGCTGCGGTGATTCCAGCATCACCCAAGATCTATGTTGTGAAGGACCTGAAGCTGGGTAAGCTGCCTGTGCTCCAGCTGTCCTGTTTAACGTAAGCGCAGAGAGGATACGGTGCGCTCTAAGGTCACACAGCTGGTGAACGGACATTCCATTCCCGTCAGCCATCCTGTGTGATCATCCCAATGATCGCAGTGATCGGTTCCAATATACCTATCTGTAAACCAAAGATTCCTTAAGATAGCCCACGGCATTTAAAAGAAGAAACGAGGAAGAAAAACCTAGGGTTGTAAGGGCAGTCTTTAAGAAGAGAGCAGGCTGTGTATTTAGTAGGCTGCTCACTGTTAGGTCAGTTCACTTGCAGTTTCTTGGTTCCTGTCCCTTCAACCCTCCTTCCCCCCCTCCCCTCCCCTCCCCCCCCCCTCCCTCCCTCCCCCCTCCCTCCCTCCCTTCCCTTCCCTTCCCCTCCCCTTCTTTCCTCCCCAGTTTTCTGCTTCCCCGACTCTCCTGGGTATCCCACCCAGGACTTCACACATGCTAACTTCCTGCTATGCCCTTAGCCCTTAACTGAGTTTAATTGCTAGCAACTTGATAAGTCCCCCAAACTTTCTTTTTAATAATTTTTCTGGCTTTTTTTTTTTTTTTTTTAAAGGTACATTAGTGTTTTGCCATGGGAAGTTTTGGGTCCCCTGAAACTGGAGTTACAGACAGTTGTGAGCTGTCATGTGGGTGCTGGGAGTTGAACCTGGGTCCTCTGGAAAAGCAGTCAGTGCTCTTAACTGCTGAGCCACCTCTCCAGTCTCTGCCCTGAGCTTTCTAACCATTTTCTTGGTCAGCAAAGTGATTTAGTACATTCTAGGTGCAGACTGTGGCTTGATAAACACCAGGAAGATAGAGAAACCTTCCTAGCGCCCAAGAGGCAGGAAGGGAAGGTCCAGCCACACAGATACCCTGACACAGCTGGTTAACATAGGGCCGGTGTCATGGGGCAGCTAGAGAGCTCTCAACGCTGGCATGATGAGGGGTCTAAAGTGGGTCCCACATACTCATAGAGGCCTTGTAGCCCAGGTGAGACTCAGATGGTGGAGCTATTTGAGGGTGAATCTGTCACTGGGAGGATGGAATTTGGTGGGACAGTCAGTAAGTAAAGAATACAAATAGATAGCTCAGTGGTAGTGGTGCCTGCCTTTAATCTCAGCACCCGGGAGGCAGGGGCAGGTGGATCTCTTGAGTTCAAAGCCAGCCTGGTCTACAGAGTGAGTTCCAGGATAGGCACAAAGCTACACAGAGAAACCCTGTCTTGGGAGGGAAAAAAAAAAGAATACAAATGTAATTAAGATTAACCCTTGAAAGTCCTTTAGGTAACAGCAGAAGTACAATAGGCATATTTGCTCTTTTTTTCTTTTTTGAGACTGGGTCCTTCACTATGTTCAGGCTGTCTTAGAGTTTGTTCTTTGTCAAAGCTGGCTTCACAGTGTTGTGATTACAGGCATGCACCATGGTGCCTAGATCACATAGGCTTTTTTGTTTGTTTGTTTGTTTGTTTTTCGAGACAGGGTTTCTCTGTGTAGCTTTGGTGCCTGTCCTGGATCTCGCTCTGTAGACCAGGCTGGCCTCGAACTCACAGAGATCTGCCTGGCTCTGCCTCCCCGGTGCTGGCATTAAAGATGTGCGCTGCTGCCACCTGGCATTTAAATTTATCTTAATCTGTTCTATTTATAGAAGAAGGTGCCGTAGCCAAGACTGAAGACTCGGTGAAGAGGGATGTGTAGTATGAAATGGGTGTGACTTTAAATGCTGTTGTGTGACACAGTGTGCTGATATTCCAGTCACAACAGGCTTGGGGTTCTTTAGCCCATGCTTCCCCTTGATTGGAACAGGAGGTTTACATAGCTATTTTTCCCCTTCTTCTATTATGTTCTGTTCCCCCCCCCCATTCCCTCCTGTTGTGTCTTGCTCTCTCTCTTTCTCTCTCTTCCCTTCTAGTAAGCTTGACTCTTTGAATTTGTATAATGTAAATGAACATGGTAAGAGAGCCCATTGTGTGCCTCTCGGGAAGGAAGGTCATAGGGACAGTAAGCTAGGGGATTAAATGAGAAAAGCTCTTTGAATGGGTCCACAGGGGATGATGGAGAGGAGAGCCACAGAGCAGGTTTTCAATTGTGGTTGATCACCTGGAGTTGCAGAGGAAAACCTTGCGTTTGGGTTGCCTGTACGTGATGTGGGGCTGAGAGGGTGCCCTGCCCACGTGTAGGGGTGCCTCGCTCTCAGGCTGTGCCCTGCTGTATGGCCCTCTCCTTGTCTCTGCCCTTCCTTCACCTTTCCACTGAAGGCCAACAAGAAGGGGCTTCCAGAGAAGCGACCGACATGAATCTGTGTCTTTTCCTGCACACCCCCTGGGGTCCCTTAGGGGCCAGCAGCCATGTCTGGGCTTTGTCTCACACTAGGGAAGGCAGAGGCTCGGGCTTTCTTTTCACACCTCTCTAAGGGGGCTCTAGCAGATGGTGTTTCGAATCTGACTTCCCCGGCTGTGGAGAGGAGAATTGGTCATAGCCATAGCAGGGGTAACCTTGCACCGTGTGGTTTACGAGGTGCTTTCCCTAGCTATCTCCATCCTTTCTCTCACGACACATTCATTTTTGGAGGGCACAATGATGAGGATGGTGAGGGTAGAGTGAGTGGTACTCGGGGCACAGTGATGAAGAGAGTTCAAGCTCCCTCTCCACATTTACAGTCCGTGAGGAGACAGCTGGGCACAAAAACCCAAGAGCCGTTAATTAACATTAGATAATTCAGTGTTCAGGACTAGTTACCTCCTCTGAGCTCAAGGGAGAGTGGAGACAGGAAAGGCCTGGGAAGATATTACACCTTGCAGGGTCTGTGTGCCATGCGGGCGCACCAGGTAGCGACGGCGGCGGCGGCGGTGGCGCTCGCCTTCACCCCCAGCCTTCAGAAGGCAGGGACAGGTGGGTCTCTGGGTTCGGAGAGCAGCCTGAGCTCCAGGACGGGCAGGGCTACACTGAGAAACGGTCTCCGGAAAATAACAAAGCTATCCCCTCCCCCCCCCTCCACGAAGGAGAGGCTGCCTGGGCTGAGGAGTCTGAAAGCTCGTAGGCATCCACCGGGTGGCACAGGGAACCAACCGGGATAGGGTAGAGGCAGAGGGCAGCTCAGCAAGGCCTGGAGAGGCCACCCGTCTGCTTGGGAGCAAATTCCGAGTGGCAGAGACCGATGAGAACCTGCCGGGAGTGGGCAGCCAGGTCATGGGCTGGCTGAACGTGCCCGCCCACAGAGAGGTCTGGACTGTTCCTGAGACTGGGGGCGGGGGCAGCTAAGACTAGATGGGGGCTGCCTAGGGGCGTGGGTGGATGAGGGTTTCCTTTCCAAAGTTCACTTCAACAGCAGCACCGAGGAGCTATTACAGTCCTTGAGAGAGGGAGAAAGCTGGGCCAAGGAGGCCAGGGCTGTGGCTTGATGGACCCACTGAATGGTCCATGCAGGGAAGAAGTCAAAGGGTGAGCTCAAACTTCTGCTCAAGACACAGAAGGGAAAACAGATTTTAGGGGAAATTTGAGTCAGCGGTGCTGAGGTGGAGGAACCTGTGAGAGATGTCTGAGAGATGTCCAGGGGGCAAAATGGTCTGGGGAAGGAAACCCCTCAAATACAGCTTATGGGGTTCGGCCTTTCCAGCCCAGTAACCCACCTAGTTTTCACCAGGCTGTCCCAAGACACAGCTTCTAAGTAAATATGATGACTGTGATTCTAGACAAACCTGACCATCTCTCTAGCCTCCTTGGTCTGTTAGACATTCGGGAGCAGATTTTTGGGGGGTCACCAGTACACAGAGAGCAGAGGGGGCTCACAGAGGAAATGACGTCATACAAGGAGGAAGGGGGAAATCACTGGCTAAAGGATGTGGCTGAAGAGACTTGACAGAGACTGAGAAGGCAGCGGGGTGAGGAAGGAAGGAAACAGAAAAATGGGATGTCAGGGAAGCCAAAGGGAGGGAAAGCGGGGCATTGGACGAGAATGAGGATTGTGAGTTTGTGCATGGCATGATGGTACCTTGTACTTTGTGAGAGTTCTCCACTAGTGTTTCTTAAATTGGGTTAAAGCAGACCTGCTATTGACCAGTGGGAAGTTAAGAAAGAGAGCGTTGGAAAGACATGTCGGTTAAGGACTTAGGTTGTTGAGACTTTGCCGTTGGGGTGGGGGGATCTTATGTGATGTGGCTTTCCCGGGAACAAGGCAGAGCATCACCCGCCCCGAGTTGAAATGGTGTGTATAAGATGTACAACCTGAGTTTCCTCAGTCCAGCTCTACTTTTCCCTGATGAGGAAGTAGAGGAGGTTCCAAGGCATCAGGGATGTTTTTTTCTTTCTGTTATTAACTTTTTTCCCCCAAGGCTCATTGGTTTTGTCTGCATGTATCTCTAGGTATCAGATCGCCTGGAACAGGAGTACAGGCAGTTGTGAGCTGCACATGGATGCTGGGAATTGAACCTGGGTCTTCTGGAAGAGCAGCCAGTGCTCTTAACCACTGAGCCATCTCTCCAGCCCTGATACTAATACTTTTAATGCAGGATGTCTGTTCAGATTGAGAGCCAGAGTTATATCCGGCCTTTATAGCACTTGCCAAATTGGTTATTCTCAGTTGGCTGTTACCCTTTGGGATAGTTATAGGTGTTTTAATTAGATTCTTCACAGGGGCAAAGACAGAGAGGCAGCTCTTCTCCCGCTTCCCATTCCTTCTCCTCCCCTCCTCTTCTCCCCCCAAGACTGGGAATCAAACCAAGGGCTTTGATGTGTGCCAGCATCCTATCACAGGGCTATCACCCCAACTGAAACAAACACAGAGGCTTGAGTGAAATGTTGTTTGATGGGCCACGGTTGTCTGTTGTAGATGGGAGATGCTAGGGTAAATCCAGTTCTTAGGTCTACAAGTAGAAGGTGACTCTGGCAGAACCGAAGAGAAATTTACTGGAAGGTTAGCTGGTGTCTCATTGGATGTCCTGGAAGAAGATTCAGAAATCAATCAGAATTTGTGGGAAGTTGGATAGCCAGAATCAGAGCCAAGGTCATGAAGACAGTGGCCCATAGTTACTGCTGAGAACAGGCCCGGATGGTACCACCCCCTCCAGAATGAGTTCTGAACTCTCCCTGCCTTTGGGCACTACTCCCTCCCTAGGCCTTCCTCAGGCTGTACCCCTTTAATACGGTTCCTCATGTTGTGATGACCGCCCCAACCATAGAATTATTTTGTTGCTACTTCATAACTATAATTTTGCTACTGTTATGAATCGGAATGTAAATATCTGATAAGTAGGATGTCTGATATGTGACCCCCCACTCAAAGGAGGTTTTGAACCACAGGTTGGGAACTGCGACTCTAGGCTGGGGATTCAGTCAGCTCAGCTTACCTTATCTTTCTGCGTGCTTGTTGCTGGTCCCTAGGAGCCAAGCTTGAGAGCTTGTGGCTTCTCCAGTTATGGATGGAACTCTGCCTCCCCTTGGGTCTGAATACCAGCTGTCTGAAAGTGAGGGGGGGTGCACATGCTGAATAGACAGGTGTCCCCCGCCCCAAGAATCCATTCTAGCACTTAGATGAGGATGTTTGGACATGCTAGATGTGGGAGAAAGAGACAGGATATCCCTCTTGGGCTTTTAAAACATCCACTTCTTGACCATAATCTTTTTGGACATCTTTCCAAATCTTTAACCTTTGGCTGAGCCTTAGGATTCTCGTATGCTCCTTAGCAATTGGGTTTCTTTTCTGGAATTGGAGCCGTGCCAGGGGAAAAGGATGAGCACCCAGCATGTGGGGAGGCCGCCACATTTGACTCCATCTGGAAAACTTAAACGCTGCCCCATGAGAACAGACACCAAGGCATGGCACTCTCTAGGTAATAGTTACGACTTGAATTTTGTTCCTCTGCCAAGGCTGCAGGAGACTGGCAGAATCGTGAGGCGTTTGGGAGGGTACCGTCTTGCTTTTCAGATCTGAGGTTAGTGTTTGGCCTCTGGTGCCCCTCAGTGAGCACACCTCCAGTTCTGAAGATGTCAACCTAGGTTAAGATGATCTACGCAGTGCTTTTCCTGAGATAGGAGCTAGGGCGCTGTCTGTCTGGGGCTGTCAGCATTGCTGGTCACATCCTTGATCGATTTTCCAAAAGTAATTGTGAGCTCCGACCCCCTTCTTGTCCTCACACTATCTTTCTGAAACAAGGGCTCCTTGACTGAAAAAATGTGATCGTTTGGTTCCAATAACCTTAGACAAATGAACTAATTTCTGTAAAAAAAAAAAAAAAACAAAAAGAAAAATTCGATGTTGGCCTTACCAGGGCTTAGCTGTGGTGACCGTCAGTAATACTTTAGGACTTTTCCCCAATGCTGGAGCTTAGTGACTGACGTGGGGTCAGGATTGCCAGGTCGGTGGGGGAAAAGTTGCATTCCTGGCCTTGTTGATTTTGAGCCAATTTACACTGAACTGGCCCCCGTATATCCAAATCAAATAAAATCCTGTGAAGAGCAGCTTTAAAGCGGAAATGAAGTCTCGAGGGACCTGAGTTATTCTATTAAAATACAGCTTTGGTCATGTCACCCTTCTTAACAGCCTTTAGAGCTACCCACATCCTGCAGGAGAAACCCCACCTTCCTCCAAACGGCACCAAAGCCTTAAGGCCCAGCCTGCGTTCCCCTGAACCCTGTTGCCTTAACGTGGTCTTTTCTGTTGGAGTTCTCAGTGCTCCTGGATCCACCATCGCTCCTCTCTGATGTGCTCACTGCTGTTCCCTCTCTGTGGCGTGTCCTCCCTGCCCATTTCCCTCTTGGCAGACGTCCACAGAGCCAGCTAGACATCACCTGCTTCCATGTGGCCCTTTTCAGCCACCACCTTTGAGTCTCTGGCCTCAGTTTTCTTTCCAACTGTGAGATGTCGGAGTCAGATGCGGGTATGCCCGGAGTCTCACTGGTCCAGAACTGTGCCGAGCACACAGTAGGTGTTTCACAGGAAAGACACTAAGGGCAGCCTGGGAGGCTGTGGGTGCAGTGGGATGGGACCTGGTGGTCAGGTGGGTAGGTGTGCGTGCGGAGCTGGTCGTCTGCAGGACAGCCCCTCACTGACCCCAGTCTTCCTTAGGCCCTGCTGCTACAGATGACTTCTTGATGTTCTGCTCTTTCTCGGAGACTTCTAAGACCCTGGTGAGGGCAGAAAGGGAGTTGGAACCTACGAATCACAGCAGCTAGGCTTGCCCACTCTGAGAAGAACTCACATGAAACATCCTGACTGGTGTCTGTGGCGATCCTGACTGCCCTCAGAGGCCCCTCAGCTCTCCTGCACGGCCTTCTGCTGGCTCCTCGCAGCGGGAATGAGGGAGAACGAGTCCAGCCCACACTGAAGGAAGAGAAACAGGGCTCTTTCGGGTGAAGGCCCAGCTCAGTCTGGTCGCTCTTCCTGTTAGCGGGTGGGGAGAAACTCATCTTCCTGACAGTGACTTCAGGGTGTAGCTTGAGCCCCAAAGCAGAAACTTGGGGCCTTTATGCATCTGTAAAATGATTTGGATTTTTTTTTTGTTTTGTTTTGTTTTGTTTTGTTTTGTTTTGTTTTTCGAGACAGGGTTTCTCTGTGTAGTTTTGGTGCCTGTCCTGGACTAGCTCTGTAGACCAGGCTGGTCTCGAACTCACAGAGATCCGCCTGCCTCTGCCTCCCGAGTGCTGGGATTAGAGGCACGCGCCACCACTGCCCGTTCCTAGATGTATTTCCAAAGCCTGGAAGTACGTGCTGTTTCCCCTGCCTTTTAGGAGCCCATCTTTGCTCTTGGCAGATCAGACTGGGGGCAGCCTAGATGGCAGGTGGGTGAGTCTCGTGTTCAGAGAGGTTTCAGCTTGTTTTCGGATGGCCAGCGTGTGGACACTGCCTTAGTCTTTGTCTCCATGGACCCACTCCTCTCTTTCTTCCCAGCCCTCTACTCTCCAGCCCTTCTAAATGTCTCTTCATCATTCTGTGTCAGTTATATATCAATATGTATTATCAACCAATCACTTGTGCCACCTCCAGCGCTAACAGGGCATTCAGTCGTAGGCTGTTACTCCAGATGCCCAACCCACAGAAGAACTGGAAAACATGCACTTTAAAAACGGTTTATTTATTTATTATGTGCATTGATATTTTGCCTGCATGTATGTCTGTATGAGCATGTCAGATCCTCTGGAACTGGAGTTACAGACAGTTGTGAGCTGCCATGTAGGTGCTGGTGGGAATTGAACCTGGGTCTCTGGAAGAGCAGCCAGTGCTCTTAACCGCTGAGCCATCTCTCCAACCCGAAGACATACATTTTAGGAGTAGATTCAGGGGGTGGAGAGATGGTGCGCGGGTAAGAGCATTTGCTGTACAAGCGTGGTGACCTGACTTTGGATTCTGACACTCCCATAAAAAGCTGGGCCTGGCTGTGTGTACCTATAACCCCAGACCAGGGCATGGGGTGGAGGCAGGAGGATTACTGGGACATACTGGCTGTGTGCACATGCGTACACAAACAACCCCCCCCCCAACACACACACATGCACTCACACACTCAGGGGTAGAGAGAGATGGATATGTACAAAGCTCTGAGTTCAATCCTGGCATTGGTAGGCGGAGGTGAGGTGAAGAGGGTGGTACCCTGATTGCTGGAATTGAGAGGTATTGTCAAGAGACCTTTGGAAAATAGACAATCCTAACTCACAGGGAACAATATATATATATTTAAATGCCAGGCTTGAAGCTGTAAGAAAATGCTAATTGTCTTTCACCTATTAGTGCCGCTCTTGGGAAATAGTTCTAAAAAAGAATAGAAAGCTCTAAGTATGAAAATATTTGAGGCAGTGTTGTTTAAAATAGCAAGAAAACTGTTCGTGGCTTCGGGGTTCCACGTGGCTATGTAACTTGTGATACCCGGACTCTGGGTGGCGGGGGTCTTGTGTTGCATTTATATGAAGATGGTGCTAATTCATGGGAGAATGTTGATGAATTTTGATGAAAATAAGTGAGACATCAAACTGCCTGTGCATATGCTAGGCATAAAATCTTGAGTGCTTGGCCATAGCCTGAGCTGCCATACACTGGGTTTAGGTGAAAAGAGGTTATGCTTGTAGTATCTGTATATTTGACGTGTAGTATTTACACTTTTGAAAAGATTAGGCTGCAACATGAAAGACTTTGGAAATGGGTGGGAAAGTCAGGGAGGGACTCCGAGCCTCCCATCTGTCACCACCAGAAAGGCCCAACTGCTCTGGCTTATCAGCCACTGTCGCCGCATGCTGGGGCTGGGGAATCCAGATTGGCCTGACCTCACAGGCTGGCTAGCCTCGTACCGGTCAGGGTTCATGGCATGAGGACTCTGCCTCCTGCCCCTGGGCCACGCAACCCCGGGTGGCTCAGAGACCCAGAAGGTTGCTCACACCTGTGTTTCCAGGGATCCAGGCAGCAGGACGAGCATGGAGCTCTTGAGGCTCTCTGCCACCACCCACTCCCTGGCAAGCCCGAGCCACAGGTGTCCAGAGCCAGCTAGCTCTCTCTTCTGCACCCCCTAATTGGTAGCAGGAGGGCGTGCTCTGCAAGCTGACCTCCACAGCCCAGCGTCAGCCAGGTGGGGCCTAGTGAGGTAGTGTCTTGGGTGTGTCCACTGTTGTTCATATTTTAGTAAGACTTCGAGCTGTTTTTCAGTGCTGGCCATCCGAAGCCTCCAGCTCCATCCAATCCACCTTTGGCTTGTCAAAGAGAGCCTCCGAGTTCCCATACTGTCACCAGTTTGCTTGCAACTTGAGGCTGTACTGCCGCTGAGAGCCACCCTTCTGATCCCCTCGTCCAATCAGGGCATTTCTGAGTTTGTGGTGCCCGGCCGATGGCCCTGCCTCTCTCACATTAGCCCCTTTGTGTAGCCTTTTCTTCAGAGTGGGGAACCTTCTTGACACGGGTTCTGGTTGGAGACCCTTCTCTTTGTCATGTCCTTGTGAGCAGCCCAGGATTGTGACCCCGGCAGGAAATGGAGACTCACTGGCCTGGCCGGGTTTGAAGTCTTGGAGTGGGTGGGGCTACAGAGCTCTGGGTGTATCTTGAGTGGGCAGGTTGGAACTTGCTAAAACAAGGGCCACTGTCACAGAACTTGGAGATAGGCTTGGATATGTCCAGACCTATCTAGGACCCCGTTATCTTAAGCCTATGTCTGGCTAAAACCAAATTCCAGAACTGCCACAGATCTGGGAGTTGTTTGGTCTGTGTTCGGATTGAAATGGGGCCTCGTGACTGGAGGTTTGCCAGGGTCAAAGAGGAATTAGAATAAGTGTGGGTTCAGGGCTTGCCTGGATGCTCGGGAGGGGTAGTCAGAGAGTTTCATGTCTTCCGGGACAAGCAATACTCTGAGTGTACTTAGGGTCAGGGTCCAGTCTCTCACATCTTCCTTGCATATGGCATCCATTCCTAGGTGCCCTGGTTCCATCCTCGCCCTATCCTGACAGTGAGCTCAGCTCTGATCACCCATGGTGGTTGCATATTAATTACTGCAGAATCTAAGTAGCAGGCCACCTTCCTGAGCTCAGGACCAGCCCATCTCAGTTCCCTAATTTAGAGACAACGTGTGTGCCCCCGGGTTGTCAGCTGCTCGGTTTTCTTTTGAAGCTTGAAACACATCTCCATAGAAACGATGCTATAAATGGTTTCTGGGTTCCTAGGCTAGCCCACAAAGAGCTCTGCTGGTATCGCCTTCGAAGCTGCTGAAATGAAGTATTAGTAAAATTGAGAGCACACCATTGTGAGAGTCAGACCGAGAACGCCGGAGGTTAAATGGTGTGGGTTTATTTGGGCAACTGCTTTTCTTCTGTGACAGGTGTCGTTAGAAACTGTCCAGATAAAGTTCTGGGGTCCTTCTGCCCGTGACCATTACCCCCTCCTCTACCTGTTGTATTCTTTTCTTGTCTTCATCTAGGTGCCTGGGGCTGGAGCCTATCTGTCCCTCTGGGACCCCACCCCCACCCCCACCCCATTGTACCTTGAGGAAATTTGATCTGTGGCTCCCCATCCTGGTCAGGATGGTCATAATCCTTGTGATTTAAACTGTCCCCATCAGCCTGAGAGTAAAAACGTTACACAGCAACAATTTGGACCGTTCAGACTTCTCATCTGATTGCGTCTGATGTTCCTGTGGGCGTCTGTTTGCAAGTCTGCCTCTACACCTTTCTTTGGGCTGATCTTGTCACTTCGTGTGATTTCCCCGGATTGGTCGGTGTGCTGAGCCCATTCACATTTCATCCTGCCGCTGTATCTTACCATCCCATGATCAAAGTCGATCTCGGTTTCTCGGCTCTATAGACAGTTGCTCTGAGTGTCTCTTATTCCAATTGTGTTGGGTGGTATTTGGATTGTTCTCATGGTCTCTCAATCATAATTACCTGATCAGAGCCTTAGATTTTTTTTTTTTTTTTTTTTTTTTTTTTTGGTTTTTCGAGACTGGGTTTCTCTGTAGCTTTGGAGCCTGTCCTGGAACTCACTCTGTAGACCAGGCTGGCCTCGAACTCACAGAGATCCACCTGTCTCTGCCTCCCGAGGGCTGGGATTAAAGGCGTGCGCCACCACCCGGCGAGTCTTAGATTCTTATAACACAGTGTCAGATACATTCTAGGTTAAGCAGATCACCGTGTCACCGCTGTGTCTATAGTGTTTCCCCACGGCAGCTCTCTTGTCTTAAATATTTATTTATTTTCAAGTTGACTCAGCTGTAATGGGGCCTTAATGGTGTTCTGATTTGCATATCCTAAGATCGCTGCTGAGACTACATTTTTCCTCCTGGTGATGTGCTCTCTGTGTTTCCGCATGTGTCAAACCCTGCTCATCTCCTTCAGCTGCAGAAACCTCTGCTTGCATGTATCTCCTGCTTTCCTCTTGGGAAATACAAAGTCCTTCTTCCTTCCCTGCCTGGGTGGGGCCCACTCCATAATCTTGTCTGATTCATCCTCACACCTGAGGGGTTGACCACCCTGGTGACTCTGGCCTTCAGCCTTTGACTGGTGGGGTACAGGTGACGGGCCCTGGGGGAGCCCTGGATAGAGGCCAGAGGGCAGGAGGTTAAAGGGGGCAGGAGTTTGTCTGGGGAGCTTCAGCAGGGGGTTCAGAGGTGACCTGCTTGGAGGGCAGCTTGCTCAGAGAGAGCCTGGAGAGAAACCTCAGGCTTTAGACTGGAGGGGGCCCTAGAGTTCATCTGGTCTAAGGGTCATGCATTTAAAGGCCATCTGGGAACTGGGAGAATAAAATGATAAGCTGGTACAAGTGGGATGATAAATGATGGTAACTCATGACCTAGGAAGGATCAGGAAGGGCAGAAAATTAGAATGTGTGGTGTGTAATGTCGAGTCTGCCATGCCTCTGGCTGTACCCTCCATTCCTTCTCCAAGGAGAGTCAGATGCAGCCAGTGCTCCAGCTGATTGGTTTTTGTTCTTTTGAGGTTTTTTGGTTGTTGTATTTTTTTTTTTTTTTAGGACAGGGTTTCTCTGTGTAGGCCTGGCTGGCCTGGAACTTGCTCTGTAGAGGAGGCTGGCCTTGAACTCACAGAGATCCCCCTGCCTCGCAGCCTTCACTGTTTTTTGTTTGTTTGTTTATGACAAACCAGAAACTCTAAATTTCCAGTTTAAATCCCCTGATTTATTTAAAATTTTTGAGGTTTATTTACTTTTGTTTCATGCATGTGGAGATTTGCCTGCGTATCTGTCTGTGTACAGCTTGTGCAAAGTGCCAGAGGAGGCCAGGCAAAGGTGTCAGACACCCGGGAACTGGAGATACAGATGGTTTTTAGCCTCCATGGGAGGAGTGCTGGGAATTGAACCCAGGTCCTGTGGAAAAGCAGTCAGTTCTCTTAGCTGCCAAGTCATTTCTCCAGTCCCCAAATCTCCTGATGAAAAAACAAAAACTTGGCAGTCAAGTCAGTTAAAAATAAAAGATAATATGTGGGTCAGATAAAATATCTCTGTGAGGGGAATGGCTTACCAGTCTCCAATCTACATCCCCACCCCCCATTTTATTCAGCTTCCTTATTTGGGAAACACAGAATCTGTGTCCAAGGTCGAATTCCATCTGTATGACCTTGGGAGAGCAGCTTCGCCTTCTCCAACCTCAGCTTCCTTTTCTATAAAATGGGATAATGGCTTCCTCCCAGGGTGCTGGTCAGGCATGCCCTAGATAGGTGTGTTAGGTGGGTCCTGTGTAGGATCATCCAGAAAACTGAGGAAGAGTCAGCCTTGGATCTTTGTTCAGGTTTCTCAGTCCAGAGTCTGCACCACGTCCTAGGGACCTGCCTTCCTTCATCGGGATTTCTTGAGGTACGTGGACACAGGAGTCTTTCGTTTCCATGGAAAACTGTAGGTTGCTTTATGAGAACCCTGAATGCCCAGCAGCTAACAAGTTTAGGTATGAGGCCTGGTAATTCAGTGGGCTGCCTGCTGTAGGCTCTAGGACCCAGAAGACACATGTCAGTAATAACAATATCACATGTCAGTAATAACAATATCATACGCCACTGAACCCAAGGAACCACTGATTCCAATAAGTACTATTATTTTATGTCAGGCTAAAAAGAGAAAATGGGACTGGAGATTTGGCTCAGCAAGTAGGAGGGCATACTGTTCTTGGAGAGGGCCTGAGCTGGGTTCCCAACACCCATATCAGGTGGCTCACACCACCTGTAACTCCAGCTCCAGAGGATCCAGTGCCCTTTTCCGGACTCTCTGGGCACCTGTACTCACATGCACATACCAATACCACCCCCTCAACACACACTCTTTAGCAATAATAAAATAACATTTTTAAAAAGAGAAAATTCTGGTACTTAAATCATACATACAGGCCCTATGGACCTAATATTGAAGGCGATTTAAGAGGACGGATTGAACCCAGGAGTTTGAAATCAGTCTGGGCAACACAGTAAGATCCTCTCTCACACATAGAAACCAAAATCCAAAATCCAACCAAACCAAACAACCACAACAAATACATGCTATCCATTGTCACAAGCATACTGATTTCAGAGGGGCTAAAATGGGAGGAATATACGTCAAAGAATCAATGAACTAGAATAGCAATGAAAGCAGCAATTAAATTATGATCTATTTACTGATGACTTGCAGTCTTCCTGTATATGGTTTTATTAAAGTTCTTGCCAAAAGTATTCACTAGTACCCACCAAGTGTAGATACTACACAGACGTCAGGGTTACCAAGATCTAAGCTGAGCCTTTGAGGAGCTCTGATCTGGCCCTGGATGCTCTGACCCAGAGCAGGTCAGCAGACAGCGTAGGACGATGTGTGGATGGTGGGGTAAAGACAGCGCAAGGACCACTGTGCAGAAGGGGTTTGCTGAGGAAGTGCCGTCAAGAGGAAGGGAAACAGCCGTGAAGCGAGGTCTGATGGTGCAGCTGGAGCCCACAGGCAGCCCTGCAGCACGCAACGACTGCCACCCACACGCTAGTCAGTCCCGCCAGAGGCTCCTTTGGTGGGACGGTGGTAAAACCCTTTACCCAGCGTTCAGTTGCCAGCCTGGTGAAATGGGAGAGCTCTGACAGCATGAGCATGCATCGGCTTCCCTTGCTTGGGGGAATGCAGGAAGGCTTCTTAGAAGCGCTGCCTGCGCCAGTCTGCCGGGACACCTGGGCACGGGTTACCTGCAGAAGGCTGCAGAAGAGGGAGTGAGGAGGAGCAGGCGGCATCGGGGGAACCTCAGGTCGTTTGTCTGTGTGAGGACCTGGGGCTGGGAAGTTGGACGGGGTTAACGGCGGTTCTGAGAACGTGAGTGTCTTAACAGCCTGGTTCACAGCCCCAGCTTTATGCAGGAGGTAGTAGGAACTACTAAGGAATAGGCACTCTGCTGGCTTGTGGATCATACAGCATGTGTAGCCAGAGCAAAGATCAGTTAAGGAGGCGAGGAAAATCACAGCCACCACGAATCAAAAGACCTAGTGTGGGCCAGACATTTAAAACTCACTCTCTCATCCACACTTTGCAGACGAGCAGACAGAGTGCTTAAGTAGCCTGCTCAAGGTCATCAGGCTAGTGTGAGCCAGGATCTGGACTCAGGTCTTAACCTGTGTTTTTAACCTGGATTACTCCCGTGACTATGAATTTTGGATTCCAGTCCATGACTTATCAATATTTGTTTTTATTTTAAAGCATGCTCCATTGCACACATTGGATCTCTGGGGATCCCCTTTCTTCCTGGCTCACTGCAGTGATGAGGAGAAGCTGAGTTCTAGCCAACAGCCAGTAAGGGAGTAGTCTGTCCCAGGGCTGGTTCTGCTGTGGGTCTGGGACTGTGCTGAAATGAGGTAGCCGGGAAGCTGGCAGCTCTTACCCCTTGAAGAAAGGGTGTCTCTGTCCCTCGGCTCTGCCCGCCAGCCCTCCCTGGCTGCCACACCTGTTTTGTTCCTCCCCCTGCACCCAGCCAGACGTCTCTCCCGGAGTGACAGCAGCAAGTGAGGACCTCTGTAGAAGCTCCCTTTCAGGGCTGACAAAGGCACTCAGGAACCTGGCGAGGCCTGCAGGGGAGGGGCAGGTGGGAAGTACCCAGGGCTGCAGACAGCTGGGGGCTGATGTGGCAGGCATTCATTCCCCAGAACAGGTGAAGGAACAGGGAGCCAAGGCGGAGGGGTCCCTGGTTCTGGGGGGGGGTGTAAATGAGATCAAAGTGCAGGGGCTTCTCAGCTTAATTTCATGACTGGGTTGGTTTTAAGCTGTCCACTCCTTGAAGGAAGGACCTGGTAAGGCCTAAGGAGAAGACACAGCCGTCAGAGGGCCGTCCCTAATCCACCCAAGCTCTCAGTGTTGTGGAAGGTACAGTGGAAAGGATACAAGAGGCATGAGGTGGGGGCAGCCTTGGAGGGATGTCTCGGATAAGACGCCGGATTGATGCTGGAAATAGTCCGTCTGCTGGAGCCCAGCAGAGGCTCTTCCAGGGGCCAGTGGGGCCACTTTGGGTGGGAGTGTGTGTAAGGATGTTTCCTGGGATTAGGTTCTTGAAAAGGGGAAGGTATTGGGGAGGAATAAACACAGAGAAATAACAGTTATAACCCCTTAGAACACAGCTGAGTTGTTATAGGCAAAACACAACACAACAACAAAAAACTCCGAGAAGGCTCTCGAAGACTGTCCCAAGATTGCACAGTAGATTTATTTTAGACAGGATCCAGACTCAGTCCTGCTTTCCTATCTTTTCCCACAACTTTCTCTCTCTTTTCTTGTAACTCTAGGCAAGGAGGTCCTAAAGATAGCATCTTTATTTTGCAAAGGGAACTAACAGTGGAGACATAAGGAACCTGGCTAGACTTTCGGTGTCCTCGATAGTGTCTGTGCCCTCAGTAAGGGGCACTGACACTCCACGTGTGTACTGACTTCCGTGGAGAAGGGAAGAACAGGGAAGGAACAAGTATGCAAACTTGGGGGCCGGGGAGAAGAAACCCGTTTTTAAACAGTATTTGTATGTAGCTCAGGCTGCCCCTGAACTCCTGGTCTTCCTGCCTCTTCCTCCTGAGTCCTGGGGTTTTTTTTTTTTTTTTTTTGTTATCAGGTCATGTGCTCGGCCTCTTTTCTGTCTCCTTTTTAGTTTTCTCTTCTCCTCTCTTCCTATAGCTTCCTCACCCTTAGATTAAAAAAATAATTATTGTATGAACGTTTTTGCCTCTGTGAGTGTTTTTTTTTTTTTTTTTTTTTGTTCTGTTGCACCAGATGAGCCTTGCCAGTGTCAGATCCTTGAACTGAACGAGGTGTGACCCCTGCACTGCCAGTCCTCTGCAAGCACAATGCAGCCACCCTCCGCCTCACCCTCCCCTAAAGAGGTCACTGGGCTGGACATAGGTGTGGCCACCCAGGGGAGTGCTGTCTTCCTCTGAGCTGTCATGAGAGTTGACATCATCTCAGGAAACCTCCGTAAGGCAACACTCTGCCCTGAGATGGACTCGGAGCTGGGAATCCAGTTCAGGATGCTTGGCTTCCTGGAGTGTTTCTTAGCAGATACACAGGGACCTGGAGCTCTGTATTCCTCTCTCCCCTGGGATTTGGGAAGAAGTGGAGTGTTGAAAAAAATGGCATTCTCTAGGTAAAGTCTCAGGAACCCCTCCCTAGGCTCCCCAGCCCCCCAACTCTAAAAGGTTACCTTCTTGGTTGCCCCAGAGGCTGGTAGGAGGGACTGGAGAGCTTCTAACACCAAAACTTGCACTTTACAAGTGATTCTGCTTTGTCCTATCTGCAGGAGGACTGACCTCCAAGGCTTTCCCAGAAAGCCTGTAGCTCCCTCAGTACCACCCCATTTGCTTGGTGGGAGGTCGGCTTCTGCCATGAAAAGGCACACCCCCCCTTTCTGAGATGGCTCAAATGTAGAAGTTTAGCTGAGTGAAGAAGCGTGCTGCTCAGGGCGAGTGGCTGCCTGAGGGCCACTGACTTCTTGTGCCTCCTGTCTCTCCCCCGCCATGCAATTTCTGGGACAGGCCCAGCAGTTTGTGGGGAGTGGGGCGGGGGAAGTAAGTCCTCTGAGACCAGGCTGAGCAAATGCTCTTTGTTGTGGCTCCCACTGATTCCCGGGAGGCCGGAACCTGGCACCATGGTGGCAGACTCTTCTAGGAATGTGCTCCCCAGCTCAGTCATTTTGGGAGATGTCCCAGGACTAGTTTGTACTCTCTTTCAGGGGCTCCCTCTGAGCTGGCCCTGGTTAGCTGCAGGGGCTGAGCCCTCAGGAAGTTCAACATGGCTGCAGGTTTAATGAAGGACTTGGAAATCGTGGACCCTGGAGACCAAGTGGGTTGTGTGGGGGACTGTGGGAGTCCCACCTTTTCTAGGGTTCTTTGGAGGAGGAGAGAGGAATAAGAAAATATTAGATAGAATGATAGGCCTAGAGGATGAGAGGAAAGACAGAAACACAGGTAGCTTTGGGAGGGTCTGGATCAATACCCAGCAGCCTCAAAGGTGTATTCAGAGGCTTTTTATAACATGCCAATGAGAGAGGCAAAAGACTTCCCCTTGCTAGATCAAAGCACACCGTACAGCCAAGTGTGGACCCTTCCAAACACCTGGTATAAACATGCCCGTGGTCAAAGCATCCCCTTATGCAGCCCTGTTGGGTAAAGCAAGCTCAGATTCTCAGACCCTGAGTAATTTGGGCCTCCACAGGGTTGCTCCTGTTTTTCTCACCTAGATGAACTGCCACAGGGACAAAGAGACCTGCAAAGGGAAAAACCAAAATGGCTTTTAGATCCAGCCTCTGCCAGGAACATCGACTGTCTAGCTTTTACCTGGGGGGACCTTGTACCTGAGTACCCCAGTCCCTCAATGGGTCAGTGAACCTACTCTTTGGGAGCTGAGGAAGAGAGGGGATAGATTATTGGGTTACCCTGTGACTTTATGCAAAGGCATGCAAGCTCTCTGAGCCTGTGTTCCCATCTGGTGAATGAAAAGTGTTAAAATATTCTCACACAGCTGTTCAGTCGCTGCACAGGGAAGTGTTTGGAGACTTGTCTTAGTGGATGCTAAACTGGGGAGTCTGGACTTTTCCTTGTAGAAAGGGGTTTCCCAGGCTCCTCCATTCATTTTTCACAATCACAGAATCGCGGATCTTAAACCGGAAGAGACTTTTAAGAGGTCGTCTGGTCTAGTCCCCTGGCATACTTACTGGTATTTTGTAGCGAGAATTCTTTGACCTGTCTGTCACGATGTAGGACAAGTAAGCCCTTGTCCTCTGGGGAAGGAGTGCCTTCCAGGTGCAGGTGCACAAAGGTAGCCGTGAAGCCAGCAAAGAGGTGGAAGAGGATGGATGGGAAGCCATGCCGCTTAGGTCTTGCAATTGCCTGTGAAGAAGGAGGTTCCCTGTTGGACATCCGTGTCCTCCACTCTTTAGGTAAGGTGAAGGCCCCAGGCCCAGCAATCTCAGCGTGAGAATTCTGCTGCCCTTCCACTGCTGAGACAGGAAGGGATGTACCTGACACCCGTCCCAGGGGAAAGTGTCTCTCAGAACACAGTGTGTTCCTCCGTGGTGTTTCCTTTGGAGGAAAAACCTTCTGACTCATCTTAAGAAGCAGCAACATCCAAACAGCAAAATACACCCGACTTTCCCTCAGCTCTGGAAGACCTCTTGAGTTTCCCATCATCCACCAATCGGGGAAAGATGGCATCACGTGCTAGGACCAGAACATTATGTTTAAGGAAGGCAAGGGGGAGAAGGACAGGGATGTGGCCTAGAGTCAACGCTGCCCACCTTAGGCCTGAGCTGTGAGAATTCAACCCAGGAGCTTTTCACCGCCTAAGTAAGGGTCACATGAGTCCTTTATAGGGACAGGGCTGGTTTCTCTATAACCTTCACATCAGGGTCAGGCTGGTGGCTTAGAAATCGAAACTCAGCAAGGCTGTTAATAAAGTGCCTCGGAGAGGATTGTGCATGCTTTACCGTCTCCAAAGCCACAGTTTTCTTTGTGGAGGAAAGCGACTTGTGCCCTCTCCACCATCACACACACACACACACACACACACTTTCCTGGCAGGCTGCATGGGTTTCCAAACATTTCGTCACTGTCTCCTCCTGACCTTGGTGTGCAAGGAACAAGCCGCGTGGCCTGTTGGTTACCGAAGAGCCATGGGAACTGTGTGTGTGTGTGTGTGTGTGTGTGTGTGTGCGCGTGTGTGCGCGCGCGCGCGCTCAGGCCTAGGCTTGGGGTGGAGGGTGGCCACAGCCTTGCAAGTGGAGGTGAGGTCTGCTGGAAATCCCCAGCCCCGGCAGCCGCCGGAGGTTTAAAGACGCCTCCCCGGCCTTATTTGGTCGCAGGAAGTGGGCGGCGCGGAGCCTGCGGGCGGAGAGGCCGCCCAGAGACAGTTGTGCTGATGAAGTGGTAGAGCTGGTTCCTGCTCGCCGCCGTGCCGCGCGCCGGCCAGCCACTGGGCGCTCGGCGCTCTCAGCCCTCGAGTTGTGCAATCCTTTGTAGCACGCCAGCGAGTCCTCCTCCTTCGCTCTTGCCTCTCTCTCGCCCTCTCTCTCTCTCTCTTTTTTTTTTTTTCATGCTGTGAGCTCAACCGATGAGTCAGAGTCGTGCAATCCTGACACTGCATCGCAGGACTGGGGGTGACACGCAGGGAGGGAGAGCGCTCTCGAGGCGGACTGGAAGGGCGCGGGGCGCGCCGAGGCTGCCGTGTCGCGAGCAGCGGGTGACAGCACGCACGTCCCGCCCGGGCCCTGCCAGCAAACTTCCCAGCTTCGGGAGGAGCGGGCTTTGGCGAGAGCCCTGCGAACGCCGCGGGGAAGGCGACGGCGCCTGTTTGTTTTTAAAATCCGGGAGTGCGTGCAAGCGGCCGGGCTCCTCGGAGGCGACCCAAGGCGGCGGCCCGCGGCGGAAGGAAGGGAGACCGCTGAGGCCGGAGGCCGGGCGGGAGCTGGGTAAGTGGTGTGTTGCTCCGGGGACGGTCGAGGCCTGCCGGCGGCGCGGCCAGCCAGGGGACCCCCGGGGGCGACCGTGCAGGAGGCGGCTGCAGCTCTGCACGCGCGGGGGCCTCCGGCAGCCCAACTTCGGCGGCCTGCGGGGCGGCGGGAGCGGCTGCTGGGGGCCGCCGTCGCCCGCCTCCTCCCGGCCCGCAGCCCGCGCCCCGCCGCGGCGTGTGCAGCGAGCGCAGCCCCGCCGTGTTTGTGCAGCTACGCAGCTCGTCCGCGGCCCGCCCACCCAGGCGCGGCCCCGGCTGGAAAGCCCTCCCGAGCCTCTCTCTCTCCACGCCCGCTCCCGGCGGCTTGGGGGGGGGGGGGCATCGCGGCTGCTGCTCCTGCGCGCGACAGAGAAACGTGGGGACCCGCGGGGACCCGCTGGCGTGCCGGGCCGGGGAGGCGCGACGAGAGGCTCGCGAGCTGCGAGAACTTGGAGCCGGCGCCCCTGATCGTTGCAGCGTGCTGGGCGCCGTGTCGGCGCGGGGGGACTTGGCGGGGACAGATCTGCGGGAGGGTGGTCGTGTGGTCGTGGTGCTGTGGGGGCAGGGAACCGGGGCCGGTGCTGGAGAGGCCTAGGCTGGAGCTCTGAGCGCGCGCGGGGGGCCCCCGGACGACGAGGAGCGTGGAGCAGCCTCACCCCGCGCGCCCGGCGCTGCTTGGTGCACCTCAGACCTGTCATCTGTCTCGCCCGCCCCCGCACGCCCGCGTCCCCGGCCGGGTGCTGTGTTCCAGGGTGCTTGTCGTGAGCTTTGGAGCCCGGGTTCGTCTGGGCCCTGCATATGGCGGGCTCGTTGGAGTTAATCATTCCCCGCCTCGCACACGCTCACAATGAGGGGCGTGTGGACCTCTGCTGCGAGCCCCCCACCCCACCCAGGCCTTAAAGTAAAGACTTGGGGAAGCTGAGGAACTTGGAGTACCTGGGGCTTTCAAGCCTCAGACCCAAAGCAGACCTGGAGGAGGCTTCTGCCACCCAAATGGGAGGCCACTGAGTGTTCCAAAGCCATCTTTGGCCCGAGCTGCTGGAAGGATGAAAGGGGAAGTTTCTTGCCTCGTTTTAAACTTTTGTTGGCTACAACTTCGGCGGCTACTTCCTGCTTCCACCATGCCACTTCGGACCTGTTTGCCCAGGGGAGGCAGGAGAGGGGAGCAGTGGCCGGTCTTTGAGGCCACCGTGGCACGTGAGTGTAAGGGATCCTGGTGGCCGCTGTGGCTGGGGAGGGGAAAGCCGCTTCATCCGGCACTGGGAGCCTGGTCTGGATGGAGGCCTGGGTTGTCCTGACCCTGAAGTTTTAGAACCAAGATGGTTTGGCGAAGATGGAATTGTATCTCTGTCTGACCTCAGCCTCCAACCTGGGTGCCTCGGCTGAGGGGGTGAAACCGTCAGTCTGAGCCCAGAGCCCCCCCCCAGGGAAAGTAAGGATATGTGCACCTTTAGCATCAGAGAAATGCTGTCTTGCGGCATGGTCAGGTGAATCCAGAACCAAAAGGGACTGGGCATTTCAGTTGAGAACTTATGGGGCCTCTTTTCCTGCTGCTCTGCAGGGTGTAAACATTCAATTACGGTGATAAACTATCTCATTGCACAGCCCTGGCCCAGTCTCCATTCTAATTGGATTGGCCTCTGGCTGGTTCCTCTGGTCTGTAGCTCCCAGGGGTCAAGGGGTGAAAGAGCCTGGAGAATGTCCCCAGGTTTACAGCTTGCTCTAGGAAAGGTCCATCAGCTGCCTCTGCAGCTCCAAGCACCAGGTAGATAGAACCCCTACTCTGTACTCAGTTCAAGAAAGAGTTCCTTGGAATGCCCGGAAGGATGGAAGTTTTAACTTTTAAGCATGATTTTTAAAAATAGCCCTAGTTTTAAAATCCTGGGCTTTTAATAAATGGGGAAGGGGGCAGCAGCATGAGGTGTAGAAGCAATGGAGGGCTTTGCCCATGGCTGCAGAACCTGGGGGAAGGCTCTTTGAAACCAAGGTCTCTGGAAAAAGACAGGAGTAGGTAGAAAGAAGATGGAGAGTCACCTGGCTAGTTTCCTGTGAGCCCGGACCACAAATCTTTTAGCCTTGAGAGCATGTCCACGCAAAAGAAAGGTGTGCTGATGTCGGGTGAGGACATGAGTTGTTGGGAGACTGCTGCTTATCTCTCCCCTTCGTCCCGTTTCACATGTCACTGTTGAAGGCCTTCTGAACACCCAGCTGCTGCTTTATGTCATAGAGTCGCCGTGAGGACTCGGAGTTAATGCATGCAAAACATGGATAGTTTCTGCTTTCCTGCAAGCCAGCTTAGGGCCGTTTCCACAACGCCTGGCATCCCGTGAGAGTTTAGTACACGTTCGGTACGTGAGTGAGAGATCTCTACCCCCACCAAAAAAGGTACTTGCCAAGGTTCATGGCACACTCCATTATTTAGTCCCAGATACTTGGGAGGTGGGTGTGGGGCAGTGGTGTGGGAGGATTTTTTTGAGCTCATGAATTCAAGGCCATCCTGGGTGGGCTATATGGTCTCTGCCTCAAAAAGAAAAAAAACAGATTTGCGGTGTGGAGGGCTGGTGAGTCCTTCCTCTCCTGTGGGGACCACCTCACTGCATTGTTAATTTCAAGAGGATCAGCCCGCCGTGAATGATACTGGTGTTGGTTAGTACAGCTTGTCCCTCTGCATCTCGCCTCTGGGAACTCGTGTCTCTGTCATCCTGACCCCACGGGGACCTCAGCATGAGAGTGGTAGAGCTTCCTGTCTGGAGATCTGCTAAACTGGCCATTTTGTTTGGCTAGGACAGGCTGGCACCCCTTGGGGTGTGTGTGTGTGTGTGTGTGTGTGTGTGTGTGTGTGTGTGTTGTGTGTTGTGTGTTGTGTGTGCGCGCGCCTGTACTGTTGCAGGGCCAGCTGGTGGTAGTGGGAAGGCTCTATCTACTTTTTCCTGACTCATTGGAGCCTGCAGGAAATGCAGCCAGTGGTGGCTTTTTGTCGGAGAAATTGCTCCTGCACGTCCTAACTTCATGCGGCTGGAGGAAATTGCACCTTGGACCGGGGCTGGGAATGCTGAAATCCCCAGTTCTTAGTAAGGGGGCCTGCATTTGCATGTGAAGCAGCGTCCGGGACACGGAGCCTGTGAGCTCATTTTATGAATCAGAGGCATGACAGCATAACCTCTGTGTTGGAGGCTGCTCTTTGGAATCCAGATCACCCTCCTCCCACCCCTTCTGCTTGCACACTTAACGTGAGCTCTCACAGTCACACTCTTGGGAACTGTAACAGTCGTGGGGGGGGGGGCATCAATTCAAATTCCAGAGCCATCCGGCCAAACTCATCCACACCCACCTCTGCCTCCACACTGGAACGCCATTCCTGGATGGTGTGTGGACAGTCACCTGGCAGTGACTGAAGGAAGTCTGGCGGGTGCATGGGAATGACCCCTGAGCACCCAGGTTCATACTGCAGCTTCTCCACTTGCCCTGTGGCCTTGTGCGGCGCTTCATTTCCCCAGCCTCAGTTTTCTCCTCTGTAAAATGGGGGGAAAATAGTGCTTTGTACGGTGGCTGTAAAGGTGAGACAAGACTATGCATGCAAATTGATGGGCTGGTAGTAAGAAGGTTTGCAATAGGTGCTGCCTGTCCATCACTAGGTGCAGGTCCAGCTCCTGTTTGCTTTTCTTCGTCCCTACTGGGGAAGAGGAAACAAAGGGTATCCTGCTTGTGGTAGGATGCCACTGTCGCTGCTCAAGTGAAGCTTATTTTCTAATTCCTTAGGGCTTGGGTTACAGCTGGTTCACTTCAGGCTACTCAAGTCCATGCTGTTAGAAGAGACTGTCCCTGGACAGGAGGGTTAAGGGCTCAGTTTCCCGGAGGTCACATTGTGCTCTGAGGAACCTGCCCTCCCAGGCTGACCAGCTCACCTGGGTGGGCACGTGTGCTTTGCAGCACACTTTTTTTTTTCCCTCACCTGTACTCTGACAGTGTGACCTGGATGGGGGTTTGGGTGGAGCAGGGGTGGCAGTTTTCCCATGCAAGACCACTTTGGCCCTCTCCCCAGCGGAAGTAAGAGCAAGGATGAGAAGCACTGAAAGAGTGTCTGGGAAGGAAGCCGCCACATGGAGAGAGAACCAGGGCCATCGTTTCCCCGGCGGGCGGGCGGCTGTGGCTCTTCCTCCTCTTCCTCACACGGTGGCCAGCCCAGGAGGGTGCTCCCTGGTCCCTTTGCCTTTCTCCCAACCACAGGGAGCTTGTGGCGGAGGGAGGTTGCTTTTTTCCAGGCATTGCTTCTTCCTCCAAGTTCCAGCAGGGAGGGGGAGGGGAGCAGCCTGGGTGAGATCTGTTCACCCAAGCTGGAAGGGAGGGATGTTCTTCTGCAGGCATGCAGCCAGCCGGGGATTCCCTGGGGCCATTCAGATTGTTAGGGAAGATGGGCTCCGGAGAAGAAGGAACGCTGAGAGGAGATTTGGGGTTCAGCGTTTCCCAAGTTAGGGAGACAGACGTCCCAGTCCGGCCCACTGTGGCCAGAACTTGCCAGTTGGGAAGGGAAGGCCACTGGAGTGCAGACAGGGGCCTGTGCAGGGCAGGTGGGCCCGTGCTTCAAACTCTTCCCAGCAAACTCTTCCTCTCTGCCTGGGGCAGATCCTGGGGCAAACACCTGCGTCCTCACCTGACCTCACTGGGTCTGAGGCCTCAGTTGGCCTTGGTTCATAATCCTGGGCTCTGCAGTTGTGGGGAGTTATCCCAGAGCTGGAAAACACGGAGGGGGGGGGGGAAGAATCTATCTAAACTCCTTCCTCGCCACACGGGGAGGCCAAGAGGCCATGAGTTGCTTGGGGTTGCCAGTTCCCATCTCATCTTGGGAGGGTGGGAAGAGGGGACGTGCTTACATCCGGGGGTCGTCCTCAGGGTCACTGTCCTCCCAGTTTGGAAGTTGGAAGGGCTGACTGCAGTGCAGGAAGAATGCAGAGGGATACCGTCTCAGCTCCTGGGTGTGGCTCAGCCTTCTACTGGCTCCATAGTGTGTGTGTGTGTGTGTGTGTGTGTGTGTGTGTGTGTGTGTGTGTTATGGAGCTGGATCTAAGCGAAAGCAGAAGTACTCATGCTACACACGCGCGCGTGCACACACATAGGGACAGCTAGGAGAAGGAGAAGGTAGTAAAGGCCCCTCTGCATGGTGGCCGCTGCCGCCTCCTGTCCCCTCTGCACGGTGGCTGCTGCTGCCTCCTGTCCCCTCTGCACGGTGGCGGCTGCTGCTGCCTCCTGTCCCCACTGCACGGTGGTGGCTGCTGCTGCCTCCTGTCCCCTCTGCACGGTGGCGGCTGCTGCCTCCTGTCCCCACTGCAGGCCTGCACGCTTGAGGGTAAACAACCCGGCCACATTGCTCGCAGCAGCCTTTCCTCGCCGGCTCTGGACAGACGTACCCAAAATAACCAGGCGGGCACTTCCACTTGTGGGACACTGACTGCCTGCCATGGCTTCTGGACAGGCTGGCTTCCTTTCTACGGCAGCCTTAACATCTGCCGTCTCTGCTCTTCCTTCCTGTGGCCACCCCGCCCCTGGCCCTCTCAGGCCATGGCACCTTCCCTTTTTATTGGTCTTCTTAAACCGAGTGCAGGGGGGTGGCCGGTGTTCTCCGGGGAGTACTTTGGTCCCGTTGTGTCCCTGCAGTCTCTGCTGGCACAGCTGAGTCAAGAGGAGGAGAGGCCCGTGCTGTGTGTGTGTGTGCTCTGGAATGCTCGCCACCCCCCCCCCCCCCCCCCGAGTCTGCGGACCAGATGTCTTACACGTCTGCAGAGTGCAACCCGGTTGCTGGGACTCCTTGTCTCCTTGTTCTGCCAGGCCTGCCCGGAGCCTTTACCCAGCTGGGAAGGCAAAAGAGACAGGCCGTTCCTTTCTCTCAGGCCTTCCAGCAGAAGGGGGAAGGAAACAGCATTTATTGGGGGCTCACTTTGTCAAGCAGGCAGTTCATCTCTGGGTTACCTCACCTAACCCCACAGGAGCCTTAGTACGGCTGCTGTACCCATTTACTGACAAGGAAGCTGATCAACCTTCTTACCACACAGCTCCAGTCTTCCTGTGACTGTCGTCAGGTACAGGGAACAGTACTTCCCCCACAGCGTGCAGTGAGATGGTAAGGATTAGGGCACCATTGGACTGGTTGGTAGGGGAGACGTGTGGGGCTGAGAAAGGGCAGGAAAGATCCCTCTGTGTCTCCCCCTCCCCATTACACTTCCTGGGGGGGCAACCAGAAGCCCAGTTTTGAGCGTGGGTCTAGGGCTTGCTGGGCCATTCACACATGCTTGGAAGGGGGCGATGAGGCTGAGTTTAGGCCTTCCAGATGTCTTCTCTCTCAAATGTACCCCAGCCTCTACGGTCCTAAGAAAAGCTCTGGAGACCACAGAGCTAGGGGTTAGGTGGGATCTTGGGTCTTGCCGACGGCTGGGTTTGACCCTGGGGCGGGCCTGTCGTTCCTGTTGGCTTGGCCCAGGTCCCGGAGTGCCCGGTTGGTGTGTACTTGGGGCTTAGGCTGAATGTTTCTGCGGGTGCCTGGCGTGGCATGCCAAAGGCCTCTGGGTGTATTTCAGGAACAATAAAGAGTAAATCAACAGAGGAGAAAAGGCCCTAGAGCAGCTGCTCGGAGACTGGAGAAATGCAAGGAATGTGCCAGCATTTGGCAAAGGTCCTGCGTCTTGACCAGGCCTGAGGAAGGGCCTGGTGCTGACACGATGTTTGGGTGATGGGCCGCTCTCTGCACCTACCATGCGGCCATGCTGTGAACCCTGCTTTCCTGGCAGTCGGCTTGTGAGCTTCTGGGTCCCTGGGAGGATCGGGGCACACATTCTCTTCCACACCAAGCCTGGTAACCAGATGGGTCTTGGCCCTCTCTAGAGTTGGTCAGACAGGAAAACCTGGGTGGGGGGAGGATGAAGGCATAGGACCCCGGACACCAGACCCCCAGCTTCACCCCAAAACTGGGAAGAGATGAGCCGAACAGATGAGGACCTGGCAGGTCTGAAGGGGTGCTGTGGTGGTTTGAATAAGAATGTGCCCCCCTCCCACCCAAGGTTCATCTATTTGAATGTTTACTCACCAGGGAGTGGCACTATTTGAGAAGGATTAGGAGGTGTGGCCTTATTGGAGTGGGTGTGACCTTTTAGAGGAAGTGTGTCACTGAGAATGGACTTTGAGGTTTCAAAAGTCCAAGCCAGACCCATTGTCTCTTTCTCCCTGCTGCCTGTGGATCTGGATGCAGAACTCTCATTTACTTCTTTACACCATGTCTGCCTGCATGCTGCATGCTGCATGCTCCCTGACATGCGGATAAGGGACTAAACCTCTGAATCTGTAAGCAAGGCCCAAGAGAATGCTTTCTCATATAAGAGTTGCCTTGGACATGGTGTCTCTTCTCTTCATAGCAATAGAACAGTGACTAAGACAGGTACCAAATGTGAGGGCCTCCTCTTGGCAGTCCTGACCAAGTAGTCGTCTGTATGTCCTTGGGACCAATGACCGTGGGTTCATGGTCAGTTAAGCCTCTGGGTCTTGGTTTCATCAGTCACGAAGCAGGGACTTCTGCTGTGATCTTGGAGTGTGTGGTCACCAATCTTCCTCTCCCTTACTGAGCGCGTGCCTTGCACAGCTTTCATTTAAAATATTTAAGTTCTCGGAAGAAGCCATAGAACCCCTGCGGCTGGATCTGATGCTCAGTGTCCTGAAGGGCCACAGGGGCTCAAGGGAACTCAAACGTGGAACTGAGTGGAGTTAGACTTCGGGGTGGCAGGCAGGGGAGGGGCTAAGAACTTGAGCCTTATGGGTATTTGGGGTATGAGATGGCCTGGAGAGAGCAGGCTTTATTTTGAAGCCGCTTAGGGATGTCACGCTGGAGAATAGGGGAAGCGTGCGGCTTCTGTGAGGAAAAGACACATCTTCCAGAGCATCCGCAGGCGTGGGGATCACTGTAGCCTCTACAGAGCTCCTCACCCACAGGGCCTTTCCCAGCCGGCCACACTTCTGGGGGGTTTTCACACAGTCTTCAGGAAGGCTTCTGTTCACCTGGTGTTTCTGTCATCCGTTTCAAAACAGCTCTGTGTGGCATCCAAACAAAGAGACTGAGACTCGGGGAGAAAGTTTGCAGAAAGAGTTACTGAGACACGAAGTCCTGGCTGGCTCCAGTCCTGGACTTGCAAGCTCTGTGCTCTCCTGACCTTTGACCCCTTGGAACGTTCCGGGTTTGTTGGTGGAAAGAGGGAGAGGAGGACATTTGCTTTGCAGAGGATTAAGTAGGAGTTCTCAGTACTGTGCTTGCACGGTGGCTCCCTGAAGCGACCTTAAAGAAAGGGATGGATGAGGCTGGGTTTGTGTGGTAGTGCGATTAACCTTAGCTCCAGGTTTCCTCAGTGTCTTGCCAAGCGCTGGGGCTTTCTCACACGGAGGCATGAAGGATTGTTTTTTTAAGTTCTTAGTACTGGAACCCAGCTATGCTCCTAGCTGTATGTCCTAAAACAAATTTCTTGCTTTCTCTGGATGACGGTGCCGAATGTGGAGTTAGGTTGGGTGAACACGGACGTCCCTTGATGTTTGGAATCTGCTCCGCTTTCCCAGCTGAGCTCTGCTCTGCCAGTTGACGCTGGAGAGAGGCCCAAGCCATCTTGACGTGATGGGAGGCCTGGCCTTTCCCTGACCAGAGTCCAGCTGATCTGCAGCTTCCGGTCTACCTCTGCGGGCTCCTTTCTCCACACTGTCTGTGTACTCTCTGGGATCTCCTGACTTTCGGGAGCTTCTCATCAGCACACCCCCATCAGAGGCCTATTTCTAGAAGATTTGGATCATTTCTTGAGTGTGATACATACACCACACCCTGGTTGAAAATGCTCCCCAGGAAGAGCGGCATCCTTGGGATGGAGTGGGAAGAGAGGCAGAGGCCACACTGGCTTGGGAGCGTTCTCAAAAGTACTGTTCATTCCTTCTGGGACTCCAGATGTGGGATGGTGGGAAGAGGGGGACCTCGGAGGCAGACGGCATTTAGAACTTATGTCGGGCTGACAGCATCAGGCTCTGAGTTCCCCTCCATTGAGAGGTCAGGATCCTTCCTTGGATGGTTTGTCAGGATGGATTGCCAGGAATCAGGGCTTGCCAAGCGCCTGGCTCAGGTGTCCTGAAAATGTTAGCTCCTGTCTTTTGGGAAGGAAGTGCATTTAGGATTTTCTGTAGACTGGCAACAGAGCGGGAATCCCGGCCTGTGGCCCTTCCCCCAGGGAAAAGCAAAGCTCCAAGATGGCCTGTTGCAATGCTAAGCCTGCCTCATTCTGAAGCTGTTCCATTTCTTTAATACAGGGTCTCACTATACATCTCTGGCTGGCCTAGAACTCACAGAAATCCCCCTGCCTCTGTGTCCTGAGTACTGGGATTAAAAGTGTGTACCACCACACCTGGCTTTGTGCAAGCTATTTTATTGGGGTTGGAATCAGCGTGTCTAGTGTGAGGAACTGGCAAGAAGTTACCTACATGCTTGCAAATGTTCAAGATCTAACCATGCATGGAGAACACGGGTTGAGGAGGGAGTGGCCTTCACAAGCCTGGAGAGTATGAGCCAGTCTTTGAACCTTTGTTTTCTGTAAATTTCTCAAATTTATGATTTGCTTTCTTTTAGCTCATTTTGATCAAAGAACATATTTTGTATAATTTCAGTCCTTTTACATTTATTAAGGCTTATTTGATTGAGCTAGGCTGTGGTGGCCCACGCCTTTAATCCCAGCACTCAGGAGGCAGAGGTAGGTGGATCTTTGTGAGTTTGAGGCCAGCCTGGTCTACAGAGTGAGTTGAAAGGATAGGCAGGGTTGTTAAACAGAAACCCTGTCTCAAGCGCGCGCGCGCGCGCGCGCGCGCACACACACACACACACACACACACACACACACACACACACACAGGACTTATTTGATTTAGGATCCATGCTGGTTGCTGTCAGGCTCTCTGAAGAGAGTATATGGTGTTGCTGGGCAGGTGTCGAATAGGCAGGCGACTTTTAGATAGAGTTGGTTTGTCTCATTCAAGCTTTCTTTTTCCTGTTTATCTTCTGTTTAATTGTATTGTCCATTATTGAAAATAGGATATTGAGACTGGGTTTAGGGATTCACATTACCCCAGGACTTGAGAAGCTGAGCCAGGAGGATTACATCAAGCTCTAGGCTAATTTGGGCTGGAGTAAAACCTTGTCTCAAAAAAAAAAAAAAAAACAGACTAGAATATTGAAGTCTTTGGTAACAGTTTAACAGTTGAATCGACTGTTTCCTTCTTCAATGCTGACAGTGTCTGCTTCGTGTTTTTTTTCTTTGTTAGGAGCATACATATTTAACTGTGATAGTTTCTTGACAGATCGTCATTGTTAGCGTGACAAAATGTTTTGCTTTGTCTCTAATAATAATTTTTGTCTAAAGACCAATTTTGCACAAATATTGTACAGTCCTTCCAGGTCTCCTTTGGACACTGTTTTGCACGGTATATTTTTATTCTTTTATCTCTTCTGTATTTATTTGGTGTGTATGTGTATTTTGTGAGTGTGTGGGTGTGTGCCAGATGTATGTTAAGGCCAGAGGTCAAGGTCAGATGTCTTCCTCTGTCAGTCCACCTTATTTTTTGAGAAAGTCTCTGACCGAACCTGGAGCTTGCTGACCTGGCTGGGCTGGATGGCCAGCCAGCCCTAGGGATCCTCTTTCTCCACTGGGGTTCCAGGCCTGTGCTGCTACGTTCAGTGTTTTATGTGGCTGCTGAGGATCTGAACTCAGGTCCTCAAGCTTACAGCAAACACTTTACAGACTAAACCACCTTTCGGGCACTTCTTTTTTTCCTCTTCTTTTCCTTGAGGTGGGGTGGGGTTGATACAGTCTTACAATGGATCCTTGGATGGCCTGGAACTGGCTTTGCAGACCAGGCTGGCCTTGAACTCATAGAAATGTACCTGCCTCTGCCTCCCAGAGTGCTGCTGTCTCCTTTCATTTTTTATTTTCAACCTGTTTAAGTCTTTTTTTTTCTCTCAAGACAGGGTTTCTCTGTGTGGTTTTGGAGCCTGTCCTGGAACTCACTTGGTAGCCCAGGCTGGCCTCGAACTCACAGAGATCCTCCTGGCTCTGCCTCCCGAGTGCTGGGATTAAAGGCGTGCGCCACCACCGCCCGGCTAAGTCTTTTAGTAGGAAGAGTACCTTGTAAACCACATATCATTGGGTCAACTTTAAGAAATTCTGCCAACTACTGGCCTTTATTATTATTTTTTGAACCATTGCTTTTATTTATTTATTTATTTATTTTTTGAGACAGGGTTTCTCTGTGTAGCTTTGCGCCTGCCCTGGAACTCTCTCTGTAGCCCAGGCTGGCCTCGAACTCACAGAGATCCGCCTGCCTCTGCCTCCCGAGTGCTGGGATTAAAGGCGTGCGACACCACCACCCGGCTGAACCATTGCTTTTAAATCGCAGCATTTAATACACCGTCATTTTAAATAGTTGTCGATAGGGTAGAATTTATGCCTCATTTTTGCCATTCATTTTTATGTCTTTTTTTATTCTTTCCCCATGACTGCCTTCTTTTGTGTGTGTGGTGTGTGTGTGTGTGTGTGTGTGTGTGTGTGTGTGTGTGTGTGTGTGTTTTAAGTGTTCTATTCCTGGCCTGTAAAATGGAAAAAAAAAAAAAAGTGAGGGTTAAATAAGATGATGCCCACACCTTAAGATCTCCATAAACATGGGCACCCAGTTGGACCTTGGGTTTGCTAAGCAAAGTCCACCCAGGGTTCTTTGGGACCCTTGTGTCTTCTACGCAGAACACCACTCTGGCAGCGATGATCCCTAGGCAATGTCGCCACACCAGGCCCTGACTGGCCAGCTCCTCCCTGGCTCCCATGCTTGGTGCTGTTTGGGCTCCGTGTGAAGAACTCCGTCCGGGTTCACCTCCCATTTCCTTTCTTCGTCTTTCAGGCCCGGGATGGGTGAGTGTCACTGCAGGATGCAGGCAGGTTGCAGGGTGTGATGATGGGGGCAGCTGTATGATTTGGAGTCAGCAGCCTGGTTCCTCGCGTGTGAACTCGGGGACAGGCCACTTTTCAGAGCCGTCCTCTCGTCGTGTCTCAGTCGGGTGGTAGTGTCTGTGTAAGTAAGCAGCGCTTGCGTGCTCTCGGGCACGCGGGCGGTGCTGGTGGTCCTGTCTCCTGGGGCCGATGCTTGTTATTGTTGTATCAGTGTTTCTTTGGTTCCCGCGGCTCCCCACGCCCTGGCTGTAGCCCGTAAGTTCCTCAAATGCAGGACCCAGTGAGTGGAGATGATCGGACCAGATGTCTAGTTCCCGGACTCCACTACTCCCTCCCTCCCTCTGCTTCTAAACTCGTGGAGCAGTGATGGAACGGAACGAAGAGCCAGTTGGGGTGACAACAGTATGCGCTGGAAACAGTGTTAGCAGAGCTAACAGCGGTAGAGGCTGGACTTGCAGGCAAGGGGACCACTTCAGCAGAGGCCCAGAGAGGGAGCTCCCTGAGGGTGGTCACCTGCCCGTGTGTTTACCTCTGGCCCTCCCTCTCCTCTGCGTTACAGTGGATGCGTGTTCCTGTGTCTTTCTCTGCCCGCCTCACCGGCAGCTCCACAGGGTAACAACTCTGCCGCCTCCTGTGTCTCCCTGGAGCCTGGCCTGCAGCCAGGGCCGTCAGATGCCTGTTGAATGGATGAAGGGGCCCAGGCAGACCTGTACAGCTGCAGCAGGGTGTGGGCCGTGGGGGAAGAGGCAGGGCGGGCGGTGTGAAGCAAGGCCCCTGTGACTGATCTCCTCTGTGTCTTGGCCCAGCGCCGAGGTTGGCACTGGGGCACTCCGGCAGCCTCCTGAGAGCCCTGCCCTGGACCGACTAGGTAGGGAGTCAGACCTTTCCGGAAGGGAAGAGCTAGAGCAGACTCTGGTGGCGTGAGCATCCCAGGGCCTAGAGAGTGTTGTGAGGGGACAGACGGGAGGCCTCACCCAAGGTTCGGTCACCTGTGCACGTGTGTGAGTGGAGGCTAGAGGTCAGTGTTGGGTGGCTTCCTCATTCGTCTCTCTACCCTACTTTGGAGTCAGATATCTTATTGAACTTGGAGCTTGGCAATTGACTACTAGACTTGACGACTGGCTGGCTAGTACACCGCAGGAGTCCTCCTGTCTCCACCTCCCGGTACTGGGATTCTGGGTGCCTGCTCATGCCCAGCTTCTGATATGGGGGCAGCGGGTCCAAGTGGAGGTAGTCGTACTTGAGAGGCAAGCACTTGACTCAGCCACCTGCCCAGCCTTGTCATTTCTTATAGACAGTCTCTCCCAGCGTCCCCCTTTTCCTTCTGGTCCTTGAGTTCTTTGGGGCGGGGGCGGGAGGGGGTTTCTAGACAAGGTGGTGACCCTTGTCTGGTCGGCAAGCAGCCAGTCAGCCCCTCAGCGGAGGCTATGCTGAGTCTGGATGCTTGGTCCTCTGCCCCAGTATCCCTTCTCGGCATGAGCTTCCCCCCTATAAAAGGAAACTGGTTATCCTGGTCCCTGATGGACAGCGTGCCGGTGTTTGTGGGGCGGTGGGAGGGGGGACAGTTACTGTTGTTGCTTAGGCTGGAGCCCCCTCCCCCCAGTGTCCTTATCAGGTCGAGGATTCCCCCGCTCACACATAATCCTTTCAAAGAAACTCACCGTTGGCCTTTTGAGCTGTCCAAGCTCATACTGTACTCAGCTTGAACCTTGGCCAAGTTTCTGAGCCTGGCCAGCTTCGTAACCGAGACCCTGGGGACTCCCTCCCTAGGTGTCTCCCCATCCACCTAGGTGGACTGCATCTCTGAGCTGCAGTCTGGGGACAGGGTGGTCCAGGGACTCTGGATGGGGAATGGATCAGTCACAGGCCTCCTCCTGCTCTGCTCTCCCAGCCCCGTTAGGCATCAAAGCCTCTTTTCTCATTGACTTGCGACTCCTTGAGAACAGAGCTCCTGTTTCCAGTGGTCTGGAGAAACTGGGCTCTCTGGCCTGAGTGTGAACTCCTTTTTGCAGTGGAGGGGAGAGCAAAGGACATTTTGATAGCTACTTTGTTACTTTGTGTCTGGAGGGAAGGTCCATTCAAGACCTCACAACTCTAACTGGCCCAAGATGGCATTTCCAGAATACTTAACCCAGCCTGGCTGTATAGCCAGAGACCTCAGTTATCTGAGAAAGGGCCGTTCAGAAAGTGAACCTAGACTAGGGGACCAGCTAGGCCATGCTGGGCCCCTTAGCATGGATCTTTAATGTTTTAGACAGATCTGGTGTCTTGAGACCCAGCCCAGCCATGTCAGGGCATGAGGTAAACAGATTTAAAGGCCCGTGTTCCTGGCCATGGCCCAGGCAGGGGTGAAAAGCCTTAGGGGCAGGAGAGCTGGTACTTTTCCAGGTGACTTGCATGTAGTATGGGCCTGTGAATGATGGTCCAGGAGCAAATGACTCATGGGCCCGCCACTGGAGATGGACCTGTGTTCAGCTTTGTTGGAAAGGACACGGGCTCTGTGTGTGTTGTCGGGAGAGCTAATATGAGCCCTTGATATGGCCTCGGCAGCCTGGGGAGCTCTGCTGTCCGTCAGGGAGATAAACTGGCCTTAGGACTAGGCAGGATCCCAGTCTGGATACCTGGCTGTGAGTGCGTTTGCTTGGCTAAGTTCTAAGGTGCCAATCTTGGGGACACAAGGGTCTTTACCAGAGATGAGGAACCAGGCACCTACGTGTGTGGTGGGATCAGGCAGCATGATAAGCTCGCTGCGGCGTCCCTCTTCCAGCTTCTGGTCAGAGAACTTTCCAGAGGGAGGAGGGGCTAAAGAATGAGAGGGTTGTGCTCACATGCAAGGGGTGGAAATGCAGAGACACAGTCTAGTCAGAGACCTCAAAGCATAGTGGGAAGGTAGGTTGATGAGGCCTGGCTATCATATCCTCCATGCATGAAGTGCTAGGAGAGACAGCAGGAGCCAGAGTCTGGGGACTTTGGGGCAGGGTAGGAGTTCAGACTTCGCCCCAAGGCAGCCTCATCAGTGCTCCGAGATATGACTTGCTTGGATGTCAGGGTCTTGTAGAGTGCCCTGTTTGTGTTTTACTTCCTTTTGGGTGGGAGACCCCCAAGCTCCGATTCCCCCTGCTTCCTTGAGCTGGGCTTGCAGGACTTGGGCCTGGGGGTGGCAGGGTCCTGCCTTCATTTCAGAGTCGAGCGCCTGTGACCCTGGATCAAGCTGGGCACATCCTCCCTGGTCTCCGTGACTCACAGCAGTCTGTGTCTCAGATGAACAAACTGAATGGCCCAGGTGGCCGATGAGCAGCCCAGTCCTCTCTCAGTGGCCATAACTGGTCCTTCTCCCCTGCACTGAAGGGCCCAATAGGTTCTCCTGGATGGGTGAGTCACAGTTGGGCATGCAGGTGGGCTGCTGGGGCACTTGAGGAGCGGCCATCCCTTCAGAGTGTAGTGGCCATTGCACAGAGCACCCCAAGGACTTTCCAGACCTTGCTCATGTGTCTGTGAAACCCGTATGTGGGTCCAACACTGCTTTCTTTCTTTCTTTTTTTGCATGCATCCTGCTGCCCCTTCTGTAGAGAGAAAGTGCTTTTCGCCTTAGATCTTTCGGAGAGCCTCACTGGTCCCTGGCCACTGATAATGACCCTGGCTCTGTGTTCAGCCAAGGAAACCTGTGGCTCTCTGGTCAGAGATTGGTTTCAGCAGAGAGGCTCCTAGAGGAAGGGACCGCAGAAGGGAGGATGACAGTCAGTCACTCAGACTGACAGAGTGGTTGCCGAGCCTGGGGCCCCACGGTGGCTGTGGGTTTCCTTCTGCTGTGTTCTTTCATCCGTCCTCGTCGTCGTCTTCGTCAGAGGCCCTGCAGCTGGTCCCAGGGGTGACCAGCCAGCCGGGGTTCCTCCTCGTCTTGAACCTTGGGGGATTTGGCCCATTGGCCGGCAGCCTTTGGAGAAGGTGGTTTCCTTCTTCCTCCCTGTGAGGAAGGTCAGGCTGACCTACACCTGAGGCGCCGGCCGAGGAGAGTGAGGATGTGACAGGAAAAACGAGAGGAAGTGGCTGAGGCCTGTTTGAGTTGCTGAGGGTGGGAGGTGCCAGGGTACTCTGAAGAACTGAAAGCCCCATAACAACCAAGGCTGAACCAGGGCCCGTGTGCCAGTGTGAGAACCTGGGCATAGGGTGGGCCAGGGTAGCCGGCTCCTGCAGCCGGGCCTGGTACCTGCTGTCTCTGTGATGAGGCCCTTCCCTGGGTCTCTTCAGATGGGGGGGGGGGTGTCTCAGTTATGTTTGGGGAGAATGGGAGAGGGTGAGCTGCCAAAGCTCAGATAGGAGTAAGAGGAGACTGCCCGGAGCTAGTGAAGAGGCCGGTAAGCCTGTGTCCGGCAAGCCTTTGCCCTGGGCCCCAGGAAGGGTGAGCGTAAGGGGCCTGAGACCAGAGTGCTCTGTGTCCAGGACTCCATCTTGAGTCTGACGTGCCTGGCTTCAAGTCCTGGTGACATAATCATGTGTGACCATAGGCAAATGACCTTTTTCCTGTCAGCCTTACTCAGCTTACCTCCAAAATGGGAGTTAAAATATCCGTGCTTGGTAACAGACATTTTTAAAGATGCAAAGTACTTTGAACCCTCCTGGCGCAGGCCAGCCACGTTATTACTGTTCTGGCTGCTTAGAGTTTGGTTGCCTAGGTGGCCCTTCCCACTTCCCCACGGGTCCCCAAGGACCCTCTTCTTTTAAGCCTGCGTGTTTGTGGGCCTCTGCTTGTAGGGCAGGTAGGGCAGGAAGAGCATGGCTGTGGAGATCTCTGCAGCAAGAAGCTTATGGGGGTGATTCCGTCTTTCCCCAAACCAGCTCTCCCCTGATTTGTTCTGAGGAAGTCCCTGACTCTCCTGTTGTGGCATGCTGAAGGATGGGTTCGCCCTGGTGCGCGGGGTAGGAAGCAGGACAGCTAGTCACACCTTCTGACTTTTACACACACACACACACACACACACACACACACACACACACACACACACACCGCCACCCCACAGACCCATGGGCAAGAGCAACCAAACCCTGGAGCGCTCTCCACAGACTCCACCCTGCGTCCTCCAAAGCCTGCACCAGGTCCTGGCTATAATAGCCGCTCCCCTGCGTAGGCCCCCTCTGACAGGAACATGTCTGCACGTGCATCCATGCCTGTCTGCCACGTGGGCCTCCCCCCTGTTCCAGGCCCCCAAAGCCCATGCTGTGGCTCCCACAAATGAATGTGAGCATCCCTGAGCTTGCAACCCCCTAGAGGCACGTGGCCTGCTGGGCTTCCCTCTGTCCTGTCTCCTCCCCGCTCACGTGGTCTTTCTTCCTCTGCCTTGCTGCTGCTGCTGCTGCAGACATGGTCAACTAAGTTTGCCGGGCCTGGGTCTCCCTCCGAGGGGTGGAACTCTTCAGCCCCACCACCCTCAGCTTCATGGAGGCCCCAGGGGGATTTTCCCTCTCTGGCTGGCTTTTGGTTCCATGTTGTGAATTGGTCTGGCTGCCCAAGAAAGGCCGTTTAAAAAGCAAGAGAAAGATGCATTCAAAAAAGCTTGTTACTCTGGCCCTCAGAGCTCTGAGCTCTGGTCCGAATTCTCCCGTTCCTGCTGGGGTCCCTCTTTCCCTGCAATTTATATGCAAATGAAAACAAAAGACGTGCCCAGGCTAGGGGCTCGCACTGGCTTCGGGGGCCCAGGAGCCGGGGAAGGAAATGGAGGAGGAAGTTACTCCCCTTCTGGGTGCTGGGTGAAAGTGAAAGAGGGCCCCCCCCCCCCCCCCCCCGCCAGTGAGTCAGGCGGCCGAGCTGCTGGCAGGCCAGTCCGGGAGCCTGGGCTCGGGCTGCTGCGGAAGCGTGCAGAGCTGAGATAGCACCGTGTGTCTGGGAGGGGAACCGGTGCTAGGTGTGGGCAGGACTTCTTGTAGGCAGGACTTGTGACGCCGGGTCTGTTCCTTGCTGGTTTTCTGGGAAACTGCTCCACCTGCTAATGCCATGTCTATTGCGTCCAGAGCTCACCAGGATCTGCAGATTCAGTTTCCACCCGCCTCTCGCCTTCCTACCTTAGAGACCCAAGGCCTCTTGGGGAAGACCCAAGATCTTGGGGAAGAGGTGGGCTGTTAGACTTCCCGACTGCTACCAACTTCCCAGGGAGAAAACACCAAAGAAACAAGACTTTTATCTGGAGAAAGAACAAAAGTTTAATGATAGAGCCAGCAGCCATGGGTGTTGTAAAATACAGGCCTGGATTCTGTTCTGTAGCAATGTCCGTATCAACAGTCGGCTTAAACATCCAGTTAGAGGGGGGTGGGGAGCCTGGTCTGGCTCACCGTGTACCTCGTGTGCTTAATTAACATATACGAAGCCCCCATCCCAGCAACCCCGTCCCCCAAATTATGGTAAAGCAGAAAAAACTGAGCACTTCGAGTCCCGGCAAGTTTTGGGAGGCCTATGTTCTAGAACTCTGCATGCTTCCTATTTGAGTTAGCGGCCGCCTTAACCAGCCCCTGTTCAGCAGCGGAGGGAGAGGGGGTGTCGGAGCGGGCAGCAGCTGCTGACCAGCTACTAGACTAAATTGGGCCCCTGTCCAGCCAGGGTTGCAAAACAGGTTCTGTGCTAGTTTGAGAAAGAGTCTGGCAGCCAGGGCCCCACCCAGCCGCCCTTCCCAGGGGTGGGGCCTCACCTACATGCCTCAGCATAAAAGGCTGCAAGCCTGGCTCTCTGGGCCTTTGCAAGAGCCTGGGGTAGCTGCAAAGGATGGGTGGCCGTCCTGGGAATAGGTCCCTGTCCCCTGACTTCCTTCGTCCTCACGTGGAGTGTTGGAGGTGGCCGTGGCCTGAGGAAGATTCTTCTGGGCCAGGGGATTTGTGTAGGCAGAGGTGTAAGGAGGACCAGACCGGAGCTGCCCAGTACCGGAACCTAGTTTAATGGGACAAGGTTCTTAGTCTGGCCTTTGTTTTTCCCACTTCTCAGTTTGCCTTGGGGCTTAGGCGATGTGTCGGCTCCCCTTGGTCCCTCAGCATGTGTCTTTACAGGGCACAAATTACACACTCAAATGCAGTGGACATGGAGTCTAGCCAGAAGGTGGTGGGCGAGAGGAGAGGGGCAGTGTGCCTGGGCAGTATGCCCCCTCCCAGCAGGTTCCCCTACGTACAGTGCTCCTCTGGGACCTGAGGCTGTGATGGGGGTGGGGAGGACGGGACGGACACTGGGGCTGATAATCCAGGGATCCTGTGGCTGATGGCTGCCCCCTGCTTTTTTTTTTCTTCTGCAGGCTCCAGGATCCGGGGACGCAGCAGCATGGTTGGGACGTGTAGCTGAGCTCAAGAGCCTCTCCAGAAGAGGAAGGACCGGCGGACATTTCTTGGCTCCTGCGTTTTCCTCCTCGGCCCCTCTCCTGCCCCCACTGGCTCCGGGACTGGGACTTAGGCCAGGCTTCCAGCAGGACCTTCTCCCGAGGGATGGGCAGCTGCTGAAGGACGACCGTCTCATTGCCAGGGCTTAGCTGGCCACACCATGAACCTCCAGGCCCAGCCCAAGGCTCAGAATAAACGCAAGCGTTGCGCTTTTGGGGACCAGGAGCCAGCTTCCAAGGAGCAGCCGCCGCCCCTGAAGGCTCCACCACAGTCCCTCAGGGCGAAGGAGGAACAGTACGAGGCCCACGAAGGCCCAGCCGGGGTTGCCTCCACCACCCAGCCCGTGGAGCTGCCTCCGACCAACAACCTGGCTCTGCTGAACTCCGTGGTGTACGGGCCTGAGCGGACCACCGCGGCCATGCTGTCCCAGCAAGCCCAAGTAAGCTCCGTCAAGTGGCCCAACTCCGTGATGGCTCCGGGGCGGGGCCTGGAGCGAGGAGGAGGAGCTGGAGGAGGAGGAGCTGGAGGCATCAGTGACAGTGGCTGGCAGCAGCAACCTGGCCAGCCTCCACCCCACTCTTGGAACCACCTGTCCCTCTACAGTGGACCCAAAGGGAGCCCTCATCCAGGCGTGGGGGTCTCGCCCTACTATAACCACCCTGAGGCACTGAAGGGGAGCAAGCCCGGGGTCCCGCAGCTGGATCACTATGGAAACGCAGTGCAGCCCATGGTGCCGCAGAAGGTGCCGCTGGAGGTGGGGAGGCCCCAGGCACCCTTGAACTCTTTCCACGCAGCCAAGAAACCCCCCAACCAGACACTGCCCTTGCAACCCTTCCAGCTGGCCTTCGGCCACCAGATGAACCGGCAGGTCTTCCGGCAGGGTCCGCAGCCGCCTAACGCCAGCACCCCCTTCCCGCCTCAGAAGCAGCCGCAGCCGCAGCAGCAGCCGGCAGGCCTGCCCCAGATGCAGCTGTTTGAGAGCTTCTACCCCATGCATCAGCAGCCTTCACAGCAGCCCCAGGACTTTGGCCTGGCACCGGGTGGGCCCCTGGGGCAGACCCACCTGTCCCATCACAGCATGGCCCCCTACCCTTTCCCCCACAACCCGGATCTGAACCCAGAACTGCGCAAGGCCCTCCTGCAGGACTCCGGCCCACAGCCTGTGCTACCTCAGCCCCAGATGGCCTTCCCGCGCCGCTCCCGCCGTCTCTCCAAGGAGGGGATTCTGCCTTCCAACTCCCTCGATGGAGCTGGCGCCCAGCCTGGGCAGGAGCCCACGGGCAACCTGTTCCTTCATCACTGGCCTCTGCAGCAGCCGCCGCCGCCGCCGGGCTCCCTGGGCCAGCCCCATCCTGAAGACCTGAGGTTCCCGTTGGAACTGAGGGAGTCACAGCTGCTGGCTGACGGGGAGAGACTGGCACCCAATGGTCGGGAGCGGGAGGCTCCCCCCATGGGTAATGAGGAGGTCATGCGGGCAGGGGCCCTGGGGGACTGCGGACAGATGATGCGAGGTGGGGTGATCCAGAGCACAAGACGGAGGCGCAGGGCGTCCCAGGAAGCTAATTTACTGACGCTGGCCCAGAAGGCGGTGGAGCTGGCCTCTCTGCAGGTGAGAGCGTGCGGGGCTGCATCTGGCGTCGGGCCGGGTCTGGGGTGGAGAGGGAAATAAATGTCGTCAGGCTTATAGGGGCAGTTTTTTTTTCAGTTATTTAAAGGAAGTGAAAGTTCTTCATTCAGAAAACCCCTCCCGGAGGCACCCATACCTGCAGGGACGCTGAGGTTTCTCCACACGGAGGTTGGTGGGGTAGGAAAGTCCTTGCTGGCTTCTTCCTGTGGAACTTGAGGAGTAGGAGCAGGGGTGCTAGGTGAGATCCAGTGTTCTAAGATGCAGGAGCATGCTGGCGGCAACAGAGACGGTGCCTGTCAGAAAATCATTTAACTGGTTTGTTTGCTTGGCTCTGAATCACGCTGCCATCACGTTCATTTTTTTAAAGGCGGAAAGGTGAGGAAAACCAAACAGAATTTGAGCACTCGTGTTACCTTGGGGTTTCAATTTTATTTTATACTAACTTCTCATCAAACCCAGCAGCAAGGGTAGGTCACCTGTCCCAGGTTTCTGTAAGGAAGCTGAGTCAGCTGGGAATTTGCAGGACTGTGTAGTTGGGACAGACGACTGATTTGATCATCATCTACTCTGTCCTTCCTTAGGAGCTGCAGCCTCTGTTGCCTTTAGGTCCAGACTGATACAAAGGAGGTGACAGAATTTGGGGGTCTTCACTCCAGTCAGATACCCAGGAGGAAATAGCTGCAAAGTCCTCCCTTCATCTTGCCACAGCAAGATCCTTTGTTACAAGTCACACCCTGTAGGCCAGATGCTAAACATCTGTAGCTAGAGTTTTCCTGCCTTGCCCCACAGTCAGGACAAATCTCTGTCACCCACCGTCCCACAGCCGCTCAGACCCAACCAAGTAAACACAGAGACTTATATTGCTTACAAACTGTATGACGGTGGCAGGCTTCTTGCTAACTGTTCTTATAGCTTAAATTAATCCATTCCCACAAATCTGTACCTTGCCACGTGGCTCATGGCTTACCGGCGTCTTCACATGCTGCTTGTCATGGCGGCGGCTGGCAGTGACTCCTTCCACCTTCCTGTTCTTTCTTTTCTCCTCTCTGTTAGTCCCGCCTATACTTCCTGCCTGGCCACCGGCCAATCAGTGTTTTATTTATTGACCAATCAGAGCAATTTGACATACAGACCATCCCCCAGCACACATCTGAAGCTATTTGTGGACTGAAATGTCCACTTGGCATCACCTGCTTCAGGCCAGGGTGGCACAACCAGGCAGGAGGATGGAGAAGAGTTGAAGTGTATAGGGGGAGGGGTGGCCCGGGGAAGGCCGGGTTGTCAAAGGCCAGGGAGTGGGTGGGCGCTTGAGTTGCTGGGTTGCATGGACCTGGGAGTCTTAGACCAGCCACTGGGAACTCGTCTTCTGAACCTCACTGCCTGCCCCAATCTCCCTCTTCCCCAGGATGCCAACGGCGCTGAGGAGAAGCGGAAAAGTGTGCTGGCCTCGACTGCCAAGTGCGGGGTGGAGTTTTCTGAGCCTGCCTTAGCGGCTAAGCGAGCTCGAGAGGAGAGTGGGATGATGCCCCTCATCATCCCCGTGTCTGTCCCCGTGCGGACGGTGGGTCCACCTGAGGTGGCCCAAGTGGGAAGTGTCGATGAGGACGGCAAGGGTCTTGAACACTACCCCACCGAGCACAAGCCCTCGGTCATCGTTACCCGCAGGCGGTCCACGAGAGTCCCTGGGACGGATGCTCCAGCTCAGGTATGAGGCTGTTCAGCCAAAACCCTCCAGTGCCCGAGCTGCTAGCTGCAGAGACTCCAAGGGAAGCAGTAGATGCTTCAAGGAACCCAGGAGATACTATTGTCTTTATTTTATGTCTGTTTACCACATGCATGCGATGCCCTTGGAGTTCAGAAGACAGCGTCAGATCCCCTGGAACTGTAGTTACGGACAGCAGGAGCCACCATGTGGGTACTGGGAATGGAACCCTGGTCCTCTGGAAGAGTAGCCAGTGCTCTTAACCACGAATCCATCTTTCCAGTTGTCAGGGGGATACTATTTTTATTTTCCAAATCAAACTTGTGCTAAGGTACATAGAGGGTATGAGACCGTTTCATCCTTGAAATTGTGCTCATTGGGGAGAATCAGGAAATTTTGATGGCCCCTCGTGAAGGCCCTGAGCTAGCTACTGAGGTGTAGGAGGGTTTGCTTGTTCTGTTCCGTTCTGAGCTCAGCACCTTGGAATCTCCCACGAAGACTGCGCTTGTATTTTTTCTTTTACTTCTGCCATTGATTTTGTAGGTTTTGCTGGGATGTTTTGGGTGTGTGCACGTTTAGACCTGGATGAGGGTGTGGGACGTTCCTTTTCATCTTTGGCATCGTTCGGTGTTTGGCATTCCTTTGATGAGTGTTGGCAGCACATGTCTTTACCCTTCCACTTCCATCTTCTCCGTATCCTTCAGGAACACGTTCAGAGTAGTATACAATTGCGGTTTGCCGTTTTCCAGCCTAACGACCTTTGTCTTTTAATAAGAACATCAATACAGTTTTCATCTTTCTATTTATTAATAAAAATGGTGTGTATGGTCTACAATATGACGTTCTGTGTGTGTGTGTGTGTATGTAGTCAATATAACGGTGTGTGTGTGTGTGTAGTCAATGTGATGTTGTGTGTGTGTGTGTGTGTGTGTGTGTGTGTGTTTGTGTGTTTTGTGTGTGTGTGTGTGTGTGTGTGTAGTAGTAGTAGTAGAAGTAGAAGTAGAAGTAGTAGACCTGCTAAACCAAGCTAATTAGCCTAGTCATCACCTCACATCCTTATTATTCTGTGGTAAGAACATTTAAGATCTGGTCTCTTAGCAATATTTCTAAGAGAAATAAATGAATACAGTTAGTAGCAAAAGCCATCATGTTGTACAAGCGGCCTCCTGGATTCATGCCTCCCGTTTTTACTGAATTATGTTTCTTTGATCCTCTTCCAGTCCTCGCTCCAGCTCCAGCCTTTGGCAACAGCCACTCTTCTGTCTGCACGGAGTTCTGCTTTTCTAGACTCCACTGATAAGAGTCTCTACTTAATGTAATTACTGATATACCTAGGTTCAACTCTGTCACCTGCTCTTACCTCTCTGCTTACGTCATCTGTCTCTGCTATGACCCCCCACTCTCCCCCCTCTCCCCTTTAAGCTGACTGGGGTTGCCATTCCCATCTCCCTTTTGTTAACAACATAGTAGTTATAGACTTAATTATTTCTCTTTTAATGGTTACTTTAGTAGGCTTCTTACCTGGATTTCTGCCGCGTGACAGAGCCAGGTTGGGACTGTGCAATACAAGCTAGTTCAGGAGCTCTGTGTACCTGCCCCCAGCACAAAGCTACTCCTAAGATTTCTCTGCTGCTTTTCCTCATTTATTTATTTGTTTACTTTTATTTATTTTTATGTGAATGGATGTTTTGCCTGCATGTGTGTCCATGTATGGGCCTGGTACCTATGGAAGCCAGAAGAGGTGTCAGGCCCCTTGGGACTGGAGTTCCAGTTAACTGGAAGCCACCGTGTGGGTGCTGGGAATTGAATCTGGGTCCTCTGGAAGAGCAATCAGTTCTCTTAACTGCTGAGCCATCTCTCCAGACCCCTAATATTGGTTTTATTTTTCTATTATCTTAGCACTAGATATCTTGAAAATGGATAAATAGCCCAGCACTTGTGTGTTAATGTGTGCACATGTGTACAGATGGGCATGCTTGTGTATGTGCACCTATGATGACCAGATGGATGTCTTTCTCAATTACTTTTCACCTTAGCTTTTGAGATGGGGTCTCTTACTGAACCTGGAGCTTGATGCTTCAGCTGGACTGGCTGGCTAGCAGGCCCCAGGGACCCCCTGGTCTCCACCTTCTAAGCCTTGGGATTACAGATGTTTGCCACCACATCTGGCTTTGTTTGTTTGTTGGTTGGTTTGTTTTTCTTTTTGGTTTATCTGTGTAGCTTTGGAGCCTGGCCTGGAACTCACTCTGTAGACCAGGCTGGCCTCGAACTCACAGAGATCCGCCTGCCTCTTCCCAAGTGCTGGGATTAAAGGCGTGTGCCATGGCTGCCCAGCACATCTGGGTTTTTTATGTGGGCTCTGGGGATCCAAACTTAGGTCCTTGTGTGTGAGTGTCCTCACAGAGCCATCCCCCCTATGCTTATTTTTTTCTATGAAATATTTTTTTTTCCTTCAGGATTGGTCAATTGACATCTCCCCGCCTTAGACATCATTTTAAAGGCTTCTATAACACCTTTCCACTTTCTAGAAGAATTCATCTTTTCGTTTGTTCTATTTTGGTTTTTGCTTTTTTTGAGACAGGGTTTCTCTTTGCAGCCCTGGCTGTCCTGGAACTCTTCTCTGTAAACCACGCTGGCCTTGAACTCACAGAGATCTGCCGGCCTCTGCCTCCAGAGTGCTGGGATTAAAGGTGTGTGCCACCACCACCCAGCTCAAGAATTCATCTTTATTTAACTTTATTCAACTTTATTTTATGTGCATTGATGTGAAGGTGTCAGATCCCCAGGGACTGGAGTTATAGACAGTTGTGAGCTGCCATGTAGGCGCTGGGGATTGAACCCAGGTCCTCTAGAAGAACAGCCAGTGTTCTTAACCACTGAGCCATCTCTCCAGCCCCAAGAATTCATCTTTATATGCTATTTTATTTGCCAGATCTGAAGACATAGCTTCATGGCCAATTGTTAAAATTTACCTGAAAGGCCAGTGTGTGCATGGGTGTGCGTGCGTGCGTGCGTGTGTATGACTAGGTTCCACCAATTCTCTTTCTCCAAAGGGCATTTATCATGAATCCTGATAGGTAGCAAAGGGTCCTAGAGATCCCGATTCACTTTTACTTAATCAGAAACTGATGAAGTGATGTATGCTCTGTTCCCTGTGAGGACAAGCCTCTTTGCCACTCACCTTGAGTCTGAGCCACAGTTTTTATTCTGGTAGCTCTTGAAGTTGTTAAAACTCTTAGTCCTTGGCCCATCTCAGTTGCTTCTTGCAGTAATAGGATTCACCTGCAGGTATAAAGAAAGCAGCTCAGATGCTGTGTTCACATGACCCCATGCCCACCCAGGTCTTGGGCCTTCAATTCTTTGTCAAGCTGTTTCTTCCGGTATCTTCGGGAATGGCTTTTCTATTCAGTATTTTTTTTTTCCCTGTTTATTTGTTTGGAGAACTAGACTGCATGCCTGTTCTCCATAATAGGAAAAAGAGTCAGGGCCTTCAATATTATTGTGAGGTAATTAATTCAAGCTAAGGCTCTCTGAGGTCTTGTTCTGTGTGTGGTTGAGGGGAGGTTTGTGTTAGAGGCTGGAAATCAAGGCCTGCCAGCTTGTCTTGAGAGTGGGTAGGAAGGAGCCTGAGCAACTACCTCGTCAGCACCTCCATTTCATATGTGAGGGAACAGATCCAGATAAGTCCAGAGTCTGTATTTGCCTGCTTTCCATCGCTATAACCAAACACCCGAGGCAGGCTAACATAATGAAGAGTTTTATTTCGGCTTGTTCTAGAGGTACAAAGTTCAGGGGCCTTTCCTGGTGATAATCATCTTGCAGGCAGAGTTTCAAGGTAATTGCAGAGCCTCACAGAGAAAAAGAGAGGGAACACATGTGTCTGTGTAGGTCTCTGGTCCCTGTCTGTATTCTTCTGAGGCCACCCAGGATTCAACAGTGGTGGCCCCACTGTAATGGCCTTATCTAAACCTAATCAGTCGCCTCCCTGCCTCTAAATACCATCTGGACTTCCAGTGTCCACCTCCTTAATACGATGAGATCAGGCTCTGAGGCTTAACCCCCCACCTGAGTGCATGCTTGGGGTCCGGATGCTGTTCAACCTCCGCATTGGTGACAGCCCAATGGTAGGGCACTTGCCTAATGCGTACAGGTCCCAGGTTCCAACCCCACCACCTGTTTGTGTTCGAGGCTGAGGGGAGGCTTGGCAGCTTGTCTTGAGAGTGGGTAGGAAGGAGCCCGCGGAGTTCTGCAAACCTGAGCACTGACCTAAGGTCATACAACCAGGTCATGGCAGAGCTGACCCTGGATTCCATCTTCTGAGTCTGCCTGCAAGTGTTTCTGCTACCCCAGAGAGGACTCCGAGATTACTGTGCGATACTGTGGGATAGTTAGCCCAAGGTTGTCCGCTTTCTGGGGTCTCATTCTGTGTTTGTATTTTGTTGTTTGTTTATTCTGTGTGTTTCATTGTATTCTTGACATTTCCAGTCACACATAAAAACAGAGAAGGGTCTAGTGAATGAGTGTTTATCGTTACCCAGTTTTCACAGTTCTATCAAAATACAGCCAGGCTTATTTCAACTGTACTTTTATGACCCTGAATTATTTTGAGGCACATTTCACACATTGTATCATTTCATCCACAAATATTTTTGGGTTGCATCTGAATACATACATATAGTCTGTTTGCCTGCCTGCCTTCCTTGGTTCCCTCCTTCCTTCCTTCCTCCCTTCCTTCCCTGTCTTCCTTTCTTTTTCTTTTTAAAATAGTCTCAGTAGCATTATCACACCTTAAAAGTAAAAATATTCGCTGGGCAGCAGTGGTGCACACCTTTAATCCCAGCAGTTGGGAGGCAGAGCCAGGCGGATCTCTGTGAGTTCGAGGCCAGCCTGGACTACAGAGCGAGATCCAGGACAGGCACCAAAACTACACAGAGAAACCCTGACTCGAAAAACAAAAAACAAAACAAGTAAAAATATTCAAAAACAATTTAAGTCTCTCACCTACTCAGCTCCTAGCTGGAGCTGGGTTTGTATGGGGGGAGGGATTGCCTAGCACGCGGGGAAGGTGTTTAGCCCCTGGTCTAGTTAGTTTTCTGTCGCTGTGATAAACACCAAGAACAAAAGCAACTTGAGGAGGAAAGAGTATTTCATCTCACGGTTTACAGCCCCGACATGAAGGGAAGTCAGGACAGGGACTCAAGGCTGGAACCTGGAGGCAGGAGCTGCTGCAGAGGCCATGGAGGAGTGCTGCTTACTGGCTTGCTCCCCCTGACTTGCTCAGCCTGCTTTCTTAAAGAACCCAGGACCCCTTGCCCAGGGGTGGATTGCCCACAGTGGGCTATGCCCGCACACATTAACTAGCAGGTGCCCCACAGACTGTGGTCAGACCATCTAATGGAGGCAGTTCCTCAACTGGGATCCCCTCTTCCTAGATAACCTTTGGTTTGTGTCGAGCTAACAAAACCAACCGGCGTAGCTCGCTGCAGTTTTTTCCCCCCTGTACTCAGACTGTTTCCCTTAAAGGCGGAGGAATGAATGTTCTCAGCACATCCTGATTAGTAAAAGGGACATGAGGGCACACAGGAAGGAGGGAGGGCTATGCCAGGGCCTCAGAAGCAGAGATTCCCCCTTGGCGGCATCCTTGAAACGGGGAGACTCCTCCTGTTGCTCCCCGAGTCAACATGCCTGACTTGGTTTACTGTGAGCCCAGAAATGCCTTGGGAGCTGCTCACTCCCGACGGCTGTTTGCTTCCCTTTTGAGATGACGGTTAAGCTGTTTCTTGTTTCTCCTGTTAGAAGCCCAGAAGGCATGCCATGTCGACGAACCTCCGACAACATGCGTGGGCTAGCCTCTGACAGGAGCAGAGACTCCCATTCCGTCCTGTGGGCTCATTCCCAGCCCGGGCTCTGGCCCACAGTGCAGGCTTCTATGGCACGCAGAACCTGGACTTGAAGGAGTTATAACAGAGCTGTTACTACAACCACAGAGGATCGATTTCCATATATTAGCTCATAGTACTGTCCAGGAGGCTAGGCCATCCCTGTTCTGTTTCCCACTTTGGGCTGAGGAGCTGAATGTCAAATTAGAGGGAGAAAGACCGTGGGTTAGAGCTTGTGCACTGTGGAGAGAGCCTGCCTCGCATACACAAGGCCCTGGATTCGGTCTCCATTACCACAAAAACAGATAGGGTTATTGATTCCCACATACTAGCTTACTTAATCTTCATGGCTGCCAGATCTGGGAGGTGTTTTTCTTACTGTTTCCATATCCAACGTGAAGATGGAGGTTGGAAGGATGGCTCAGTGGTTAACAGTGCTGGCTGCTCTTCCACAGACACGAGTTTGGTTCCTGGCACTACCGAGGCAACTCCAGCGCCAGGGGCTTCTCCTCCTCCTCTCCTGAACTCCTTGGGTACCCACACACATGTGGCCGGCACTCGCACAGACATATGTGTGCACATAAGGAAAAACAAATGCAGTCTTTTCTTTTTGAAAAGGTGGAGATGCGCACGGGAAATGCACCTTCTTAAATAGCCAGCCTGGGTGGTAGATCCTGTCCGAGCAGTGGAGATCTGGGCCCTTCCCACCTGAACTCTTCCCCTATTGCACACACCGCAGCCTCGATTGGGAGCTAGGGCCTGGAACCCAAGTTTAGAACGAAGAATCATTTCTAGGTTTTGACAGGATTCCTTCCTTTCTTCCCTTTCTTTCTTTTCCCTTTTTTTAAAAAAGGAAATGTAAGACAGGTGGTTCCCGAGACCTGAGACACTCAGGCAGGCCCTGAGGTGCAGGTTTGCAAGCCTGAATCTGCCTGGAGGAGACAGTAGGCCGGGCTTTTGGGCCCGTCTCATCTTGGTGGGTACAGCGGGCAGGTCGCGTCGGAGACGACACCGGCAGGCTCCAGTCAGGGCTCCAGGTTTCTGGGGACGCCCAAGAGGCTGAGCCTCCCTGCTCTGTTTCCATCTCCAGGCCGATGAGCTGACTGTCAAGTTGGAGGGAGAGACTTCCCTGCGGAAACCAAAGCAGCGGCCACGGCCGGAGCCCCTCATCATCCCCACCAAGGCGGGCACTTTCATCGCCCCTCCTGTCTACTCCAACATCACCCCTTACCAGAGCCACCTGCGTTCTCCCGTCCGCCTAGCCGACCACCCCTCCGAGCGGAGCTTCGAGCTGCCCCCCTACACCCCGCCCCCCATTCTCAGCCCCGTTCGGGAAGGCTCCGGCCTCTACTTCAATGCCATCATATCAACCAGCAGCATCCCGGCCCCTCCTCCCATCACGCCAAAGAGTGCCCACCGTACCCTGCTCCGTTCTAGTGAGTGACCCGGTGGCGGTGGTGGGGTGGGGTGTGGGGGTGGGTGGGTGGAGGGAGGGACGCGGTTCAGTCTCTGGGCGGTTGTAGTGGAGCTGGAGGCTGCGAGGAACTCTGCTGTCTCCCCCCCTGGGGGCTGGTAAGGCGTGGTCCTCCTGCTTGGATTCTGATCCTGGATCCACTGTTGACTATCACATCCCTTGGGCAAGTCCAACCGCCCAGAGCTCACTCAGTTCCTTCATTATTTGGCAGGGATTAGATTCATCATGCTTGGTTGATGGTAGAATTACTGATATTCAGCAATTAGATCCACAAACAGCGGTTTCCTACGGTTCAACCGAATAGCTACCCAATAGCTGGGTTGTGGTTGTTTATCTGAGGTGACTGGCCTAGTCTCCTCAGCTGCTGAGAGCAGTCTTTCTGGTCGAGAGCAGGCCTGGGTGTTGTGAGGCCTAAAAATGTCCATTTCACAAAGGGGTTCTTTTCCCTTGGAAAAGGGGATCACCTGATCACTTGCAGTGGAATCACACAGGCGCATTCTTCACCCAGTTAACCTCTGACCCCAGAGCTCACCCATGGTGTGGTTCTCTGGTGCCTCCTGGTGTCTGTGGATGGAAATTGCCCTCAGGCTTTGCTTCCCAGGGAGGTTTCTCTCCCTGGCTCGGTTTGTGCTGGAAATCACTGAAGAGAGCAGCCTGTCAGCCAAGAAGATGTCAGTCTGCCCAACAAGTGTTTACTGAGCATTGGGTGTAAAACCTTGCACAGATCCCGTGCAGGCTCCAGGAATGCATGGGACGCCGTTATCTAGTCTAAAGAAAGTGCGGCGCAGGATCATTAGGGAACTAACCAGGAAAGCTTGGGAGACCGAAAAGCAGAGGTTCCTATAGCAGTGGGGGACCAGGACCCGGTGAATGGGGCCGACACCAAGCTTCTAGCCTGGGGAGCCTGGTGAGATAAGGAAAGAATCTGGGAAATGGTGGAGACTGAGCGAAGCTTGAGCTTCAGAGTGGGAGGGGCAGGCGGGGCACCGCAGGCGTGGAGCGGGCGGAGCAGAGCGAGCGAGCGAGCGAGCGATCGAGGGCCACGAGGTTAGTAGGCCCCTGGAGTCGAGTCTGGGCCGTGGGAGGTACAGACACACGGGGAACTAACTGCCTTGAACAGCTGAGGGTTTCAGGGGTTGTCTCACGCTGCAGAGAGACAACAACAGAGGTGTTGTGTGTTGTTTTGTTTTGAGTAAGGGAGGGAGTGCCTTGATCTAGTCTGGCCTTCAGATTAACTTGGATGAGAGTGAGGGGAAAAAAAACTGGGAGAGGAAATGAGAAGATAATTGTAGAAGAGACCCCCTTTACCATCATCTCTCTGGTGCGCCTCCAGTGTCAGCCTCTTGGCAAGAATAAAACCAAAGTAAAACATAGTTCTATATACAGAAGCTTGTTTCTTGTTTTTGTTTTGTTTTTCCAAGACAGGGTTTCTCTGTGTAGCCCTGACTGTCCTGGATCTCGCTCTGTAGACCAGGCTGGGCTCGAACTCACAGAGACCCGCCTGGCTCCGCCTCCCGAGTGTTGGGATTAAAGGCGTGCGCCACCACCGCCCCTGCCCAGAAGCTTGGGTAGAGTGGGGCCTCCTAGAAGCAGGGCCTTCCCTCGGGTGGTCGTGCTGACAATGTAGCTGATGGTCATAGAGTGCCAGGCCCTCATTTAATTCAGAATTCTCATTACCCCCAGGAGACAGAAAGAAATAGCTCCTTTTTGCAGCTGTGAAAACTGAGGCGCCCACATAAAGGGCCTGAGTCGTACTGCAAGGCCAGAGTCTGGGCGCCTGAGTTCCAAGTGCACTCCGTGAGTCACCGCCGTGACTCTCGGGCATTCAGGACAGCCGCCTAGGACGGGAGTGCCTTCCTGCAGGGAGGAAGGGACCATTTACCAATATGCTCTTTGCCCATAGATAGCTCCGAAGTCACCCCGCCCGTCCTGTCTGTGATGGGGGAGGCCACCCCCGTGAGCATCGAACCGTAAGTGCAGCCTGCCCCAGGCTGGTGGCGTGTGGGTGGCCAGGTGGACCCGATGCGGTGCAGATTAGCTTTGGGAGCAAGAGGAGGGGCCTGCACAGAGACGAGCCGTCTCTCTGGGCTTCGGTGGTCTGTCCCGGGCTCTGCTGTCTTCTGCCAGCCTTTGTGTGGATGCTGCAGGGAGAGGAAAGGGAAGGACCAGGGTGGCTTGAATGTGTCACTAGGGAGAGCTGGGTGGGGACTGGAGTGGGGGTCCAAGAGACTCTCCTTGTCTGTCCCATGTGGAGTAGCTTTTCCATTCCTTAGCCTCTGGGCCTGTCTGCGCACCCCAGCTGCCAGGTTCCCTGCACGCAGCTGTGGCCCTGCTGCATTCAGCACCTGCCAGCTGCACGATTCCTTCCCACCCTAGGGAGAACGTCGGGTTCCCTGTCCCCACAAGGGCAGGCCTCACCCCTGGCCTTTCTGCCCCTGCAGACGGATCAATGTTGGTACCCGGTTCCAAGCAGAGATCCCCACGATGAGAGACCGTGCCCTGGCAGCTGCAGACCCCCACAAGGCTGACTTGGTGTGGCAGCCCTGGGAGCATCTTGAGAGCAACTGGGAGAAGCAGAGGCAAGGTGAGGAGCGAGCTCCAGTGAGCAGGGCATGGCAGGCTGGTGGGCAGGAGGGCAGGCTGGGGCCCGCAAGGTCCAGCACTGAACTGATTCCCTCTTGGCTTCCCGATGCTCCGGTGAATCCAGTGGATGACCTGCTGACAGCCGCCTGTTCAAGCATTTTCCCTGGTGCTGGCACCAACCAGGAACTGGCCCTGCACTATCTACATGAGTCGAGGGGGGACATCCTGGTAAGAAAGCCTCGTTAAATTGCAGGGGCTGGGGTGGGGTGGGTTGTCCCTTAGGAAAGCAGTTACTGGTCCCTCCCTGTGTGCTACCAGGACCATGCCTGGTGGTATAAATTTTTATCGATTTGTTTTTGCTCTTTTGCATATGTTCTAACGGGGGGGGGGGGGGGAGGTGTTACATTCTGAGTGCTTGGGTGACTTGGCATGGTGCTGTGAGGTAGCTCCGAGGGGGTCTGACCAAGGAGGAGGTTATTGGGGTTTGGCCTAAGGGAACTTTAGTCTCAACCCCTAGCTGGGTGTGCAAGGTGGTCCTGCTGTTGAATCTAATCCCTGATCCTAGGTCGGTAGGTTCCCCCACTCTCAGAGTTGTCACCGAGGGCATTCTCTGTCCACACTCGATTTGGTGGTTGCGCATTCCTGCAGTGGTCTCGTGGCCTGAGTCCTCAGCAGCCCCACTTCATGATTTTGCCACGCCCCCACATGTCCTGTCTCACAGCAGTTAAGGCAGGAGTAAGTGCTGGCTCTACCCAGAGGCCGGCGGCGGTCCTCTGTATGTTGCCCAGGCCCAGGGTACCTCGTCCTTCACCACGACTGTCGCCAGCTTCCTGACAGCCCTCCCCCCCCCCCAGGAAACACTGAATAAGCTGCTCCTGAAGAAGCCCGTGCGGCCCCACAACCACCCACTGGCCACGTATCACTACACAGGTAGGCCTGACTGGGGTGGTCATGTGGTCCAGAGTCTCGGGGTCTCCAGCATCCGTGGAGCCCCGCTGCTCAGTGCTGAGTCCCAGCCCTGAATGGGGGTGGGGACGGGAAGAGTCAGCCAGAAGTCAGCAGGAAAACTAATATCAAGGCCAAGTTGCCCCCCCCCCCCCCCCCCGTGCCCTTAGAAGGGAAGCATGAAATGGGTAGGCAAGCCAAGCCAAAAAAGCCCACGTCTCGGGTACAGAGGTGGGAAACCTAGGGAGGAGAGAGAGCGATCAGCTGATTTCAGGTATTGCAGTGCTTTGTCTTGGTCTAGATGCTGGAAGAGGGACATGGATGCTGTCGTGTAAGCCCAGTAGTTAGTGATGTCGAGCCCCTGTGAGGTCCACATTTGTCCGTACCAGGCAGAGCCCCAAGAGGTTCTTCCTGCCCTGTAGCACCTAGTCCGTTTTGGGCCCGGAAAGACAGGTTCTGGTGTTCATTCCCTTTGCCAAGCAAGGGGAGGAGGCTTCACGAAGCCGGCGGTGAATGACCAACGCGGGTGTGGACGGCCTCACGCTTTCAGTGGGTCAGAGTCATGCTCACAGTGTAGACAGGTGCTCCTGTTCCTGCCCGACTCACAGCCTGGTACCGTCTCCGCCCTCCAGGCTCTGACCAGTGGAAGATGGCTGAGAAGAAGCTGTTTAACAAGGGCATCGCCATCTATAAGAAGGATTTCTTCCTGGTGCAGAAGCTGGTGAGCAGGGGCGAGCGAGGGGTCCGGGGGTCGCTCGCCAAGTGGCCGGATGGCAGGGTGCTTGCCTAGGCGCCTGAGTTCCGGCCCCATCTGGCCCCATCCGCCATCCGGCCCCAAGGAGCTTCGGAGACGGCTCTGTCAACCACAGCTTGCCTGATGGAGGAGGGTCCTCTGCTGACCTCTGAGCTCCCGGGACAGGACTTTTAAGCCTAGATGTGACTGAATCTGGGGGGGTCAAGGAGGGGGGTGTCAGAGAAAATGTGTGGGAATGTAGTACTCAAAGCAACCCAGTGGTCAAATGGATCCATGAAATGAGAATCTGAGAGGACCATGAGATGATCTGGGGATTCTAGCATCATACCCTTACTCTTCACACATGAAAAAACAGAGATTAGGAAGGTGAGCGACTCCCCTTAGGACACAGAGCCCTTTGCTGGCAGTTGGTAGCGGGGCCAGGAGGACCTTCTGCTTCCTCTCTGGGCTTTCCCTGCGTCTTCCCTACATGACGCTTCTCTTCCTTCCTTGGCCCTGCTCCCTGGAGGGGAGTGAAACCGGTCCCCAGATTGATGGAGGAGGTTTTCACTGCTGTGTTGGGGCCGGCTTTGGCTGTGGAAAGATGCCTGGATGCTTCTCTAGTTTAGTTTGAAATTCACTAAATGGAGGAGAGAAGAGTAATTTCCCATGAACGCCCATTAAAAATGCTGGGCGGTGATGGTGACTCATGCCTTTAATCCCAGCACTCAGGAGGCAGGAGGATCTCTGTGAGTTCGAGGCCAGCCTGGTCTACAGAGCGAGATCCAGGACAGGCACCAAAACAACACAGAGAAACCCTGTCTTGAAAAACCAAGGGGAAAAAAAAATGCCCTGCCGAGATTTACCAGTTTTATCATTGTTTCGTTTTCTTCTCTTCCTCTGTCTGCATCTAAACACGCACCCATGAAACACACACACCTATCTCTTCATCCTCCCTCTGTGTCAGCTAATCATTAAAAGTCAGCTGCAGCTGGGCCCTCGGGTCTAGGCCTGTAATCACAGCTGTTCGGGAGGGTGTGGCAGGAGGATTGTGAGTTCAAAGCCAGCGCGGGCTGCTGGAGTGAGTTCAAGGCCAGCTTACTTGCCTTAGTGAGACCCCCTCTCAAAATTCAAAAAAAGGAGGTGGGGTGGGTTGGGAGTACTTATTTAATGGTACAGCATTCGCCTAGCATGTCCAAGGCCCTATGTTCAATCCCTAATACAGGAGCAAGGGGGTAATTTTCAAATAAAACTGCCCTGAGCATTGGCAAGCAATTTAAATGGCCTATTGAGAGGCCCGTGGAGATGATCAGTATGGCCACTGTGGTTCAAGCATCACTTCCCTTACGGTTTACACGTGAAAAAGCAGAAATTAGGGTGGTGAGCCCCTTTTTTACCTGGGGACTCCAGGAGGAACTAAGTGTGAACTTCTGAGAAATTTATGAGGGACAAGAAAGCTCAGTCCTAGCGCAGGGCGCCGATGCTGAGCCAGCCAAGGCTCCCGAGTCCCTGCTGGCCAGTGCAGCCTCTCCAGGCACAGCCCTCTAGTACCTCCCTGGAAATCCTGCTATTGGCCTGTAGTGGTTCCTCACTGAGACGGTGCAGAAGCCTCCTTTAATTGCACTGGTCAGGGGTTGTTACGGAGCAGGCATGGAGAAATGGGGTTTGGGGTTTAGTTTTTTGTTTTTTTGTTTTTTTTGCCTAAGACTAAAGGGAGCATGCGGAGATGAGGGAGGCGAGTCACACCAGCTCCCTCTGACCTCAGTTTTGGCTTTAATCCAGATCCAGACCAAGACGGTGGCCCAGTGTGTGGAGTTCTACTACACCTACAAGAAACAGGTGAAAATCGGCCGCAACGGGACGCTCACCTTCGGCGACGTGGATACAAGTGATGAGAAGTCAGCCCAGGAAGAGGTTGAAGTGGACGTTAAGGTGAGGCCTTTCCCAGCCTCTGCCGCCTCATACTGGGTAGCACCTGGGGCCAGTACCTAGCTGGGAGCTTGAGGCCAGACTCTCCTGGAGTTTCTAGAGGGTAGACAGAGGAGAACAGCGTCCCTGACAGCCCTCAGGAGCTGGCAGCCCAGGCCCTGAGCCCTTGAGTTCTCCCCTATCACCTGCTGGGATCATGCTGATGGTGCTCTAGCCCTTCTTACAGCACCTTTATGGGTCTGCTTTCTCCAGCCTTATCACATGCTCTAGTGCTAATTCTGTCATGTCCCATACTACTTTTATTATTCATTTTTTGGGGGCAGGGTCAACTCATTTTTATTTCTCAAAAGGGAAGCTTTATGTTGCATCATAAATAGATAACCAGTATTGTTTCCTATAAATAGAAGGTACTGGGAAAAATAAGTACGCATGAAGACCACTGTTACTAAACGCCAGCTACATGCTGTAATTGCCTGCCAGGACACTGAGACACACACAGATCACCAGGTCTGGGGAAGCAGAAGAGGCACATTAACACCAACCCGACCTCGTCCTTGAAAGATGCTGGGATTCCATTCTGTGCCATGGGTCTCCCGATACTGTCTCTAAGTTACAAGTCCGTACTTGGTGCCATGCTACTTTGAGACCAGGGAGTAGTTTGGCCCCCATATTGAAAAATGGGAAGCAGAGATCCAGATAGTTAATGTCACAGATAGTTTAAACTGGAGCTCAGAGCTCCTGCCTGGCATACCCTGAGGTCAACTCTGCCCAAAGGGTGTCCAGAAGATTCTGGGCATCTATCCAGGAGACCAGGTGGTTTGTGGGTCCTGGCGTGCTCCCTCCCTAACCCTGGCTCTCTCTCACCCAGAGGGCACCCAGGGTCAAGTCTACCCTGTTTCTGGGCCAACTGGCCATGGGAGGGGCTGCGACTTAAGACAGAGTTCCAGTACAAGAGGCTACCCTGGGCCAAGATAGGGTGGCAGGGCCAACCCAGCAGGTGCTCCGGGGCCTTGGCTGGATTCAGAGTCTGCACTCTGGAATGACCCAGCTCATTTTCGTCCCCCGGTAGACTTCTCAGAAGGTCCCCAGGGTGCCTCCTCCCAGAAGAGAGTCCCCAAGTGAAGAGAGACTGGAGCCCAAGAGGGAAGTGAAAGAGCCCAGGACAGAGGGGAAGGAGGAGGAGGTGACAGAAACCCAGGAGAAGGGAGAGCAGGAAGAGGGCCGTGAGCGCAGCCGGAGGGCCGCTGCCGTCAAGGCGACGCAGACACTACAGGCCAACGAGGCGGTAAGTGACCTCGACCTCCACCACTCTCCGGGCACAGGCCGGGAAGGCGGAGCTAGGCCTGGGGTGGGGGTGGGGGTACAGAGCAAGACCATTGTGGTTCCCGGGGGTATAGCTCGGTGGACTGAGAACTTGATGTTTTCATTTGGGCCTCAGCCCTGTGTGGTAAGGGCTGTTATGAATCTCATTTTACAGGTAAGGGAACTGAGGTGGAAGGTAATGCAGCTTGACTACAATTTATGTACATGTGTGTGTGTGTGTGTGTGTGTGTGTGTGTGTGTCTGTCGTGTGTCTGTCTTCTGTGTCTGATATTCAGAGGAGAAAGGCCTTGTGGAAACCCAGTAGATGTATGCAGCATGAGGGAAGCATTCACGAGCTGTAGTTCAGTCATGGTTCACCCTCGAGCATGCGCTTGACAAGAATGTCTGAAATGGAGCTGAGACGATGAGAATACCAATAATGGCCCTCTGTGTTCCCCGCTGAGGGTTTCGTGTCCATTATCTGGCTAATTCCCCGTAATAACCACAGGGCATGCTAACTCCCACTCAGCAGATGCCATTTGCCTGGCCCGAAGGCCACACTCCAAGTCTTGGTCCCCTTCACAGGCGAAGCCAGGCATCTCACCGTGGCTCCCGTCAGGGGAGCTCTCCTCGGAAGTGGGGGAGATGGAATGCATGTCTCCACTTAGGCCCGCAGAGCACCTGTTGGCCAAACACAGCTGCTTGCTCCCTCTCCGTGCGGCTGCTCTCCTGTGGGGGGCCGTGCGGTGGCCCTGCCGCCTGGTTCCGCTGTCCTTGTGAACACTTTGAGGGTGACTCAAGGCACATTCATCACTTCCGATGGCTGTCTGGGGTTCCTGGCCTGGGGCCAGAGCAGTGACCTCCTTGGGGTACACACCATGGGTCTCGACACCTCTTCTTTTCTCCTTCTGTTTCTCCCTACACCGGGAGCTTTCTGGAGACAGGGCTCCTCTCTGAGGACCGGCCTCCCTCCCACCTGGCCTGTCACGTGGGGAACACATTTCTTTCTGGCATGGAGACATGCGTGATTTGGCGAAATGTCAGAAAGCGTGAACACAGAGCCGGAAGTATTCGGGCCTCTAGCTGCCGAGGTGTGGCACAGCATTGCTGTTCCAGCCACTCCGGGATAGAGCCAGAGCCGGCCCAAGCCTCAGTGGCCTCCTGGACATACGAGGTGACCATTTGGCAGGACTGTAGGAGTGCTTGGGGCCCCCTGGTCGCTGAGAGGCCAGACTTCTGAATCTACACTTCCCTCTAAAACACACCCCCCCTCTGTCGATTGTCTCCAGGCCAATGACGTCCTCATTCTCCGGAGCCACGAACCCAACGCCCCGGGGCCTGCAGGTGCTCAGACCTCCGAGAAGCCGAGGGAAGGACCCGGGAAGTCACGCAGGGCACTGCCTTTCACGGAGAAGAAGAAAAAACCCGAGGCTTTTAATAAAACCCAAAACCAGGAGAACACTTTCCCTTGTAAAAAATGCGGCAGGTAAGATGCCCGGGCCTGGTCTGTCTCCACGGGGACCTAGTAGAGTGCTGGGGCAGGGACCTGGATGCAAGTTGGGGTGTAGGTGCTGCTGGGAATGGGCACTGTGGGTCTGTTTTTTTTTTGATTGGCTCGGTGGGTGGGTTTCCAGGGTAGTGACATCACGGGGCAGGAATGGTTTGAAGTGGGGTGTGTATGTATGTGTCTGTGTCTGTGTGTGTACATGTGTGTGTGTCTGTGTGTGTGTGTGTGTGTCTGTGTGTGTGTACCATCCCTAGTGGGAGGGGTGAGGGTAGGTGCTAGGTGGATGGCTGGAGTTTGATGGGGAGCATTGAGGGGAGGGTGCCGCGCCCCAGCCCCGGGGTGCCTCTCCCTCACCCGAGCCCCTCCCGCTCGCTGCAGGGTGTTCTACAAGGTGAAGAGCCGCAGCGCTCACATGAAGAGTCACGCCGAGCAGGAGAAGAAGGCGGCGGCCCTGAGGCTGAAGGAGAAGGAGGCTGCAGCCGCCGCCAACGCCAACAACGCCGCGCACCAGCAGGCGCTGAGGGAGGAGAGCGGCGAGGGCGAGAAGGGCTGAGAGCCCGCTGGACCCTCTCCCTGGGCTCCCCCTGCACCCTGTCCCCCCGGGAACCTCCGGAGGGAGCCAGGAGAGGGTCCCGCGGACTTTGCCAAACCAATCCGATGATGAAAACGAAACAGGCGCTTTTATCGACGCAGGCCGGGGACAGTGTTAAGGGCTTGCAGGATCCAGTCCTGCCAGGATCTGGTCCGGCGGGAGCTGAGCCGCTGGCCGGGAGCCCTGAGAGGCCGGGCCCCTTGCAAGGGGGAAGAGGGCTCTGGCGCTGCTCTCCGATCTCTGCTGTTGCCAGGCTTTGCGCATCTCTGCCTCTTCCGCCCCGGGTCCCGAGTAAGCCACCGTGGCAAGCCAAGCACAAGCTCACCCCATGGCAGATTATTTCTCCTTCCCCAGAGGACCTGGAAGGCTGTGCAGACCTTGTCCCAGGCCCCACACACAGAGGGACTCCTTAGAGAATGGTGGCCTTAACACCTTGGGGTGTCCCTCTACAACTGCGTCCAGGCTGGGGCCGCGCCAGTGACCTGGCTTGAGGTCACCGCCTCCCTAGGAGGTATCTCGGAGGACAGATACAACCTCGTTGCTGCTTGTGAACAGCCCGTCTGGGGCTGGAAAAGTCTTCTCAAACATTTGAGGAAGGGCCCCCCCGCCCCCCGCCCCCCCGCTCTTCACGTCCCCGCTCTCGGCCTGCTGCGGGGAAGGGGAAGGGGAAGGGAACTGTACAGAGAGGCCAGAAGATGCAGAGCCAGGCCCGAGGGATCTTTCCGAGAAGCCCTAATGACGCTTCCTGCTGCCTTCCATTTTACACCTTTGGGTCCTGGAGGCCGCTGAGGGAGCCTCAAGCCGGTCCCGGAAAGGCCTGGCCTGCTCCTCGGTGCCAGCTCCCTTCCTGCTTGTCCTGTTCTCGGGTAGCTGCGGCCTAAGCCCACTGCACCCCCCACTCAGTGTTGATATTCACAGCCTAACCCCCCACCCCCACCCCCACCCCGGTCCTGCATGCTGAAGATTTCTGGATCCTTCCCTGGGAGGGGATGTCTCCTAACTAGATTAGACAGGAGCCTTCATTCTTTGCCTCGTGGCATTTGGGAACTATTTATTTATTCTTAATATTTAATTTTTAACATCCTCAGGGACCAGGGGCCTCTTGCTTTCCAGAGGTCCAAGTGCATTTAATCCCAAAATAAAGGCACCTTCTTGGCATCCCCACCCCCCACCCCCCATCCCAAGGCCCTAGGGTCCCTTACCCCGTGGCTCTTGCCGGTAGGAACGGTGGTGGTACTGAAGGGGCTGGGAAGGTGGAGAATGTTGTCCCGGTCGCGGGAAACGAGCCGATGTGGGTGAGATCAAAGGCAGTTCTCGGGCCTGCCTTCTGTGTACTTTCAAAACGCTTGAGGGAGTTGGCAGGCCGCCAGAATTCGAGTTCTGTTTATCAGCCTGGATTCTGGCTGGAAGAAACCGTATTTGGCATGAAATTACTGAAGGGCCGGAATGTTCTGGAGGCCCCTTGGCTTGCCAGTTCTTATAGGGGGCCTACGTGATTTTTCTGACATCATTAGTCAACTTGAGCTGTGCAGAAGAAAGTCTAAGTGGATGTGTGTCTGAGAGGTCAACATGTTAGCCAAGAACTTGAAAAGGACTCGTGCACTGTTCTGTAGGGAATAGCCTTCAGCCCTGTTGGAAACTGGGAAGAGACGTGGAGTTTTGTTTTAAGCTGTTCACTATTGGGTAATTTTTACATTCATTTATGCGTTAGTATGGTCCTATGAGAGCTGCCTTTGAATGTAACAAAAATGTCCCCCTAGATAGCTGGGGGGTTACTTAAACCCTCAGCTTCCCCGTTCGTTTCTTTCAGAGGCGTCTACAAACTCAGAGTCTCGAGATTGCAAAAGTCTGGTACCCCCTAGAAGCAAGAGAGCAACAAATGACTTCCTTCTAAATCACGTGCATAATGAGTGCCTTCATAGCTTAGCCCCAAAGTGCTGCTTATGGTTCCCAAGGTTTTTGTTTTTTTTTCCTGTTTAAACCATATTTGGCTCAGGCCCTTTGGACATGTGATATCAGACATCTTCAGCCACGTGAGACTCTTCTGCTCAGTGGTACCACCTAGTCCTTGGAAATCCTAAAAAAAAAAAAAAAAAAAAAAAAAGCAATTCTACTTTTCTCAATTCACAGAGACCAGACCAGATGAATATAGCCAGGGGAAAAAAAAAAAATCGAGATGCTACCTTTCAGTAGTGATCTCATCAGAAGAGCCCATGCTCCAGGACGCAGTGTGAGCATCGCGCTGTTTCCAGGGCAGATGCCCTTGTGGCAGGTAGCCACCGAGGCTGGCGCAGGCACATCCTTACTGGTGCTTTCTCATATGAACACGCTGGGCTTGGTTTGTTTTCGTTGTTCTTTTCTTCCTCCTCGGAGCTTTCTGCTTTAAGAATAAGTAACAACTTCAGCTTTACGGTAGCCTCCCCATACCATCTCACCTTACCTGCCTGCAGCCTCCACCTGCATTCCGAGAAGGGCATGGAACTGACAATAGTGCCTGTGTTCTGGACCATTTCTGAGGTCTCTTACCCATCTAAGGAGACAGTGCCGTTACCGCTGTCCTCCACGCCTTCAGCAGTCCCCTCACGGCTAAGGTACATACCCGCCCTCCCACCACCCCACCTCCAGCCCTGGCACAGAGGCCCTGTGCTGCTGATGTCTAAAGGGATTGCCTATATTTAACTGCCTCAGTGACCTAACCTCTTTCTTCTCCTGTGCCAGATGTTAAAGATGAAGGAGGAATATACAACACATATTCAAGCCTCAGCTGTTTAAATGTTTTTTTGTTTTTTTTTTTTTAAATGGGGGCTCACTTTTCTGGGTTGTTATTTATTACTAGACTGGCAAAGCCTAACTCCTTAGGTTTTTACGGGAAGTATGCGTATTTTTATAAAACAGTTGTGTCTAACCCACATTTGACTGTGTTGGTTGCCTCAAAAAAAAAAAAAAAAAAAAAACAATTGCAGCTGTTAGAACTTTTCCTCAATCGTCTCTTAAGTCGAAGGCCTTGTGGGAGAGGACAGAGCACAGGAACAGCCTTGACAGTCTGTAATTATTGTACAAATAGTTTAATAGCATAAAATAAGCGTATTCCTTTTATTTTGAAACAAAATGATCGGACACTGCCTTTCCGTGTTTGCTGCCCGGGGCACTCTTCTCAAAGACTGTTACATATTAAATAGTGTACATATATACATATAAATATTACCTCTTTTGCTGTACAGTTGTGATAGACCAGACTGAAAATTTTATTTTTTGTGTGCTTTTTATAAAAAAAATTAATACACTAAAGAGAATCTTGCTGATGTGATTGTAATGTACCTATGTAACTTATTTACTTTTGAATGTTCTGTATCTTAAGACCTTTTATTAAATAAGGTTTTAAAAAACTCACTGTTGAATGTCATATTCTTCTTCTTTTTTTTTTTTTTTTTGGTTTTCCCGAGACAGGGTTTCTCTGTGTGTAGCTTTGGTGCCTGTTCTGGAACTCACTCTGTAGTCCAGGCTGGCCTCGAACTCACAGAGATCCGCCTGCCTCTGCCTCTGCCTCCTGAGAGCTGGGATTAAAGGAGTGCGCCACCACCCGACATATGCCATATTCTTATAAGGGTGGGGGTTTTTTGTTTTGTTTTTTTTCAACCAGCTGGGATTGACAGGCCTTGTTTTTGTTTGAAGGGAACTTACCTACCTCTCTGAGCATGAAGCATTGTTTTGTTATCCTACATACTCAAAGGCCAAGAAACAAAAATGTTTGCAGTTTGCCTGGCTACAGAGAAGTATAACAGGTTTTTGTTGTTGCTTGTTTTTTAATATATGAAATTTAAACAAGAAAGCATAGGCAGTCTCTCACAGGAACCTATAGATGGCATTCTCTTCTGCTTCCATGGGGAGAAACAGAGCAGCTGCCCAGTGTGACCAGGTAGTACACAGAAGTCAGAGTGCTTGAGTGTGTTCATAGGCAGCACAGAGTGAATGCGTAGACTGGATGAGCAACATGAGACATCCGTCACGGTGGATGCATATCAATAAGGCCAATTTAAAACCACAGCGAAATTAGATTTAAAAAAAAAAAAAAGATGCTTAGCAATATTGTTAAGAAAGAATCTGGGAGATACGGGGGATAAAAAGAAATGCGCCATCACAGAATAGACTCCTCAAACCCCTCGGTACCATAGCAACCTCCAGATCCTCTGGAGTCCGCGCATCTCGCGTCGTCATGGACACGGTTGCCACGGCGACACTGGGGAGCCGACGGGCCCCGCCCTGCACTGCAGCTGCACGGCGGCGGCGGCCGTTGCGGGAGCGCGCTGCTGTGGGCGCTGAGCAGAGCTGTCTCCAACCGGCCTCCAGCCTCCCGCGCCTCCCTGCGGCCTCGGTCCCCGGTGCTCGCCAGCTGCCGCCGCCGCCGGACCTGAGTACCTACCGCCTCTCCCCGCATCTTCCGAGCCCCCGGCCTCGCGCGACCCTTCACCCCCCACCCCCGCGCCTCCCACCGGCCGGCCGGGGAGCGGCGGGAGGAGCTGCCACGCCCCGCGACCGCACCCGGCCGTCTCCAGCCCGGAGCCCACCGCCTTCCATCAGCCTGGCTTCCCTCCTCCACGCGGTGACGCCACGCACAGCTGCAGCCAGCCCCCGCCTGCTCGAACCAAAGAGGTCGACATTCGGGTGGTAGGTGGAGTGACCCGAGGCTCCCCGGGACACTGACTTTGGGATCCGGAAGGGACCAGACAGGACTCTGGTGTCATTTGGTAATGGTGGTTGCTTGAAGCTTGGTCGCCCCTTGGCCTACCCGCGGGAGGGAGGCATGTTGTATTGTCCTAGGTCCTACTGTAGCACTGTGAGCCTCTCCAAGCGGTGTTTGTAGAACTGGCACCCTTGACAGTTGGGCGAAAATGGCTATGACGCTCCTGGAAGACTGGTGCAGGGGGATGGACGTGAACTCTCAGAGAGCTCTGCTGGTCTGGGGGATCCCTGTGAACTGTGATGAGGCTGAAATCGAAGAGACTCTCCAAGCTGCGATGCCCCAGGTGTCCTATCGAGTACTGGGGAGAATGTTCTGGAGGGAAGAAAATGCCAAAGCAGCCTTGTTAGAGCTCACCGGGGCAGTGGACTACTCCCTGATCCCTAGAGAGATGCCAGGCAAAGGAGGACTCTGGAAAGTGATGTTTAAGCCCCCCACTTCCGATGCTGAGTTTTTGGAAAGGCTGCACCTCTTTCTAGCTAGGGAAGGGTGGACCGTGCAAGATGTTGCTCGTGTGCTTGGGTTTCAGAACCCTGCTCCCGCTCCAGGCCCAGAAATGCCAGCAGAGATGCTCAACTATATTTTGGATAATGTTATTCAGCCGCTTGTTGAATCCATATGGTATAAGAAGCTGACGCTGTTCTCTGGGAAGGACATTCCCGGGCCTGGCGAAGAGACCTTTGATTCCTGGCTGGAGCACTCCAGTGACGTCATAGAAGAATGGCAGGTATCTGATATAGAAAAGAGACGGAGGTTGATGGAGAGTTTGAGAGGCCCGGCTGCCGATGTCATTCGCATCCTCAAGACCAACAACCCTGCCATAACCACCGCAGAATGCCTGAAGGCTCTCGAGCAGGTGTTTGGGAGCGTGGAGAGCTCCAGAGACACCCAGGTCCGGTTTCTGAACACTTACCAGAACCCAGGAGAAAAGTTGTCTTCGTACGTCATCCGTCTGGAGCCTCTGCTGCAAAAGGTAGTGGAGAAGGGGGCCATTGATAAAGAAAATGTAAACCAGGCGCGCCTGGAGCAGGTCATCGCCGGGGCAAACCACAGTGGGGCCATCCGGAGGCAATTGTGGCTGACCGGGGCTGCGGAAAGACCCGCACCCAATCTCTTCCAGTTGCTGGTGCAGATTCGAGAGGAGGAAGCCAAAGAGGAGGAGGAGGAGGCCGAGGCGGCCCTCTTACAGCTAGGCCTGGAGGGGCACATCTGAGTCCCTGGGGTGGCTTGGCTGCTTTTGTTACCCCTGTGCAGTCTTACAAGCCTGCCTCTCATAGTAAAGACCTAGCCTCCCGATTTTGTTTTGTTTTGTTTTCTAAGGGATGGGAGAGGGGCGTCGGGCCTGTGTGCTTCGTGTAGCCGTCACAGAACTGTGTGATTGGCTAGAGCGGCAGCAGTAGAGATGGGTCATGCGGCTGTAAGCAAACGCTTGCCGAGAGTCCTCCTGGGGACATCTTTGACAGCTGTGGAAAATGTGAAGCTGTGACACTTTTTGTCAAGATGATTGTGAACTTGAAAGTTCAGATGCCTAGTGCAAGCCTGCCTCACAGGCTGTATGGTACAAACTGTTATATTTGTTACCAATATCGTGGATAGTTTGGCTGTACATTGTCCCTAATTTATATAGATGGAAAGAATGTGAATCTATTTGATATTACTCATCTTGAAAATTCAGATTTCTAATTTCTCGTGGCTCAACATCAGAATCAGTTTACCTGCAAAGTATTCTAAGACTAAAAATGGCCTGTTAGAAAAATGCGCTTTTATGGAGCTGCACAATCGACTTCTCATGGTGTAAGATACAGATATAAACCATAGCGGGAACTGCCATGAACAAGCTACATTTCCCCCACATGAAATATTTGTCATTTAATTATTGGTCATGTTAATGCTAAGTGTCCTAAATTTGAAGTTATCAAATAGATGTACACAAATAAAAATTTGAAAATTCTCATCTTGGTTTTCCTGACATGTATAAAAATTTTCAGTGTAATTCAGCTCTGTACATTTTCCTCTTACAGGGATTTTTGTTCATGTCAAAAAAAAAAAAAATCTAACCCCCTTGCTAGGAGCTTAAATCGCAACATCATCTACACATTCTCTGATGCTTGTTATTCTGTTTCTTTTTCACAGTCCTACTCCGTAGCTGAGGATGGCCTGGATTTCACTCTGTAGCCCAGGCTGGCCTCAAACTTGAGGCAATCCTCCTGCCCTCAGCCTCCACGGTGCCAGGGTTACAGGTATGAGCCACCACACCCAGCTCTTTCTTTTAGAGTCTCACTATGTACCACAGGCTAGTCTTGAACTCGTGGTCTTCCTGCTCTTCCTCCTGGGTGCTGGGATCACAAGCATGTGCTGCCATATCCAGCTTTTGAAATACCTTTTAGTGGGTTCAGTTTTCACATGACTTCTTCATGGCAAGTGATAATGGGTGAAGAGATGAAAATATATTTCTATGGCATTTGAAAAATTTGAAATGGGACTTAGGTTTTCTAGCAACCTTTCTTCATTTTGTGACTTAACACCTTGTTTCAGTGAAGAAATATGGCCGAGTCACACATGTGCAGTCATTTTATACCAGAATAAGAAAAAGGAGAGGCTTAAAACATGTTTACTTGGCTCTCTCTCAAGAGCCTGTGACTGCAGATGCCCAGCCCTGAGCTCCTGCAGAAATCTGGAAGAGCTGTGAAGCATTCTCTCTGGGTTTAAGATTGGAGCTGGTGTGACAATATAAACCACATGACTGTCTGTCCCTGAGGCTCTGCTTTGTGGAGGTGCCCGGGGGTGGGGTGGGGGAGCTAACTTGGGCAGAGAATGGGGTGACAGGGCTGGTGCCATTTGTTAATTGTGAATATTAATTTGTGAATACTAATATTGGTATGTGTTTTTCCAGATTTTTTGCTTTAAGATATTGTGTGTATGTATGTGGCTGTGCATGTCACGGTAAGCGTGTGGAAGTCAGAGGACACCTTGCAGGAATCCATTATCTCCTTCTACCATGTGGGTCCTTCGACCTAAGGTTCTATTTCTTAAACTTTTATGCATGCACACACACATGCACACACACACACACACACACACACACACACACACACACACACTTTGCTATCATGTGCTAACCAACCACATTCCCAACTCCTCCACTTAGATATACATTCTTAAGCACAAATATGGGTCCTGCATATTTCATGTTGTCAGCATCCTTGGTTTCTTAGAGGTGGACAGTTTTTTTGTGTGTGTGGGCACGTACATGTGGAGGGCATAGGACAACTTGTAGGAGTCTGTTCCCTTTCCACCATGTGGGTTCGAGGGATAAGACTCAGGTTGGCAGCCTTGATGGTGAGTGCGTTTACCTGCTCTGCCGTCTCACCAGCCTACATTGTCCTGCCGGACCTCAATTCAATGGTTGCTACATCGTTTTCTTCAGTAGCAAGAACTGAATCTAAGTCTCATGCGCCAGCTGGTCAAGCACTCTACCACGATGCTACAGCCCCATCCAGTTTTTGTTTTTTGTTGTTGTTTTTAAACAAAGTTTCACATTGTATAGAGGAAGCAAGCTGTCCTGCAAATTGCTGTATAGCTGAGGTTGGCTTTGAATTTACAATCTCCTGCCTTGTCCTCTCTGGTGCTGGGATTATAGGCTTGTGCCACTATGCTTAGCCTATACGTTCTTTTTATAGCTGAAGAATTGACCACATCCTATGAAGAGAGGTTTTTTTTTTTTTACTATTTAACTATACATAACAGCCGTGCATATCCACATGTGCACACATCCATGCTTAGTACAATAAAGTACAGTCAGGGTCATAGATGCTGGTCTATGTAGTAAGTTCTGAGACACTCAGGACTACACACGGAGAGTTGTTCAAAACAGTTAGGTGTCTCCTCCCCCACCCTGTTGCTCTCTCTCCCTCTCTCCCCACCCCCTACCTCTATGTCTCTCTCTTCCCTGGTCCTGACACCACAAGTTATACAAAAGCTGAATTGCTTCAAAAAAATCAAACATCATGGGAGTCACTCTATGTTAACTAAAACATAAGAACCAAAGGGCTTTTTTTTTGTTATAAAATAACATGATTTATTACTATTTTAAAACAAGTTTCACAAAATAACATTCAGAAACTCAATATTACTAAATAATTTAACACACAATAAGTTTAGTCATAAAGTCATGCTACAAAAGTCTTGTGTATAAAAGATTATTACCAAGGCATTAACAGATGTTCAACTGTCCTTCAGAATGTACTTGGTTCTAGAAGCCAAAGCTTGGAGAATGATGCTCCTGGCCATTCAGAGCAACCCGGGAGAAGCAGCTGGACGGTGTTGTCTTCTGCTCTTCATTCACCGGCCGTTGACAGGAGTGGTCCCACTGGGCGACAGCGTCACAGTGATCTTCCACGGGGTCTCCCAATGATCGAGAAGCTAAGCTCCTACCCATGTAATGTAGCCAACACCAAAATGAATTTTTAAAATCTAGATATGGGCTGGGTGTAGTGGTGTATGCCTTTAACTCCAGCACTGGCAGAGGCAGGCGGGTCTGAGTTCAAGGGCAGCCTGGACTACAAAGTGAGTTCCAGGACAGCCAGGGAAATGCTGCCTCAAAAAAAAAAAGAAAAAAAGAAAAATCTAAATATGGAAAGAAAATACCCATAGTTTCTATTCTGAATAGGAATGCTATTTTACTCCCTCCCAGAGGGATGACCTTGAACACAGCAACCCAAACAGGAAAAGGCAGGAAACCCTAACTGACCATGCAGACAGACAGCAATTTCAGCTGGGTGGGCAAGGACTGAAGCCTGAGTCTGAACACCTGTGTGCAGGCTAGGTAGTGCTCCACCTCCCCTTTGGAAGTAGTTTCCACCATCAGCCACACTCACAATTTTAAAGTGCAAATCTACTAAAAAAATAGTTTACTCTTTCTACCTCCTTGCTAAATTTGTTAAGAGCATAATTTAGTTGTCTCTCTAATCTGCCCAATATGGGAAATTAATGAGAATCTAATTAAAATTTCTCCACGTGGCTGGGCGGTGGTGGCACATGCCTTTGATCCCAGCATTCTAGAGGCAGAGCCAGGAGGATCTCAGTGAGTTCGAGGCCAGCCTGGTCTACAGAGTGAGACCCAGGACAGGCTCCAAAACTACACAGGGAAACTCTGTCTCAGGAAAAAAAAAAAAAATTCTCCATGTGTCAAATGAACCAATTTGTATCAGGCTGGAAGTCTAGTTTTTCCTTTTAGTTTCCTTTCTTACAACTAATAATGAATAAAAGGCAGGGATAGGTACATAAACATGGAATTCCAAAAGTAACCCTAGGCTTTAAATTTTCACCTTCTATACTTCTATGGGACGGGTGAGTGTGTCACACTCAAGATAAAGGAACGTGGGCAAGTCAGCTGTCGGAAACAGCTCCAGCTCTGCCGTCCCGGATCTTCAGAGCGCGTGTGTGTGTCCCAGGCGGACTGTGGCCAAGGGCAGCTTGCAATCTGGTTTTCTCCCTTTACCGCTGCTTTACTGTTCACGCCTCAGCGAGCTATGGACTACAACTTCAGTCAGAGACCATGACTCCTTGAGACACTTCCCTCTACCCCCCACCCATTTTTTAAAGGAAATGATTCAATCCAAACTTCCTGGGCTGGCCATCTGCTTTCTCATGTTAACTGTAAGAAAAACCCAGGTAAAAGATTTCAATTCTGCTTTCCTTGTCACCAGCTCTCAGCCAAGGGCGGATCTGGTTCTTGCTGTTCCTTACTTTGCTTTCAGACCACTGGGAAAGGTATCAGAACAAACACCTGTTCAACAAGACGTTTCCACCCCAGAGCTACATGAGGGCAGCTCTAGGAAGCATGCCAAGTTACTGACCAGTTAGGAACAGCATCCCTGTGACCACAGTTGGACTGGAAGTCTGCACCAGTAATTTCCAGGCATGAGCAATTGAACACAATGCTTTAAAAGACTGACACAGTCCGAAAAAACTTGTGCAGGAAGATACATTTTCCAAAGTATATTCCAAATGTCAAGCTTTAGAGACAAAACAATCTATCACAATGCTGGACTTTGCTGACAGTGAGAGGGACAGACTAAATCAACATCACTGTCCTAAGATGAGCAGGGACACATGACTGAAGTTGAAATCGTTCAGATAGAAGTTGGAGCATCCAGGACTGAGTTCCAAAGACTGTGGAACATGGAACTGAGCACTGCACAAAGGGCGACACTATAAATCATCTCCAGCCATGGTGGTGAAAGATGTGACTTTCTCACAATAATTCTGACTAGAGAGCTACAGTGAACAGAGCCTAGACAGGAATGTTGGAACAAGAAGCCCTGGTTCTTATCCAGGGGAGAATTTGGTTGTCCCTGCATCCCCTTGCTCCAGGGGGACAGTGGGCAATGTTTGGAGCCATCTTCTGTTATCAGGGATGGGAGACAGGGCTGTGGCAAAATGGACTACAATAGCCAGCCCACAACAGTGAGTTACGCAGTCCAGAATGTCAACAGTGCCGATACTGAGGACCTCTGGGGCAGCGTGCAGAGCGCAAGCCTTCCAAGGCCTAGTTAGACAATACGGCCATTAGCTCAGAATTAAGAAATATGAAAAGTAGAATTCTGATCTACCAACATCATATTGACTGTGAAAAATTAAACTACTGGGCAGATTCCAGCACTCTACCATTTTTCATAAGAACAGCAGAAGTTCACATGAATGCAGAAGTGGTCCAATCTCCAATCTGAATGGCACAGGCCAAATGCATCCCACGTCAACTACATTTTCAACAATAGAAGATAGCTTAAGGAATAACCCGAGAGGCTAGCCTTAACTTTTTCATAGATCTAGCCTTCCATCCCATTTCCTAACTGAGTGCCTTTGGCTTCAATTTCAGAGACAGAGATGCATTAAAACCATTCCAATATTTGTGGATAGCAGCCAAAAATGATTTTTGTGTGAAATGGACACAGAAAAGCACCTTACATATCTCTGAGAACCACCACTGATTAGAAGACATTAAGAAATGGGGGAAGGGGTTTCCCATTTACAGAATTTGGAAAGACAAACATACACCGTAAGTCATTTCACAGTACAAAGCCATCCCCTTCCATACTCACTCCCAGGGGATCTCTCAGGAAGTACAGCCATACACAGTAACAGGGCTTGCTTTGTGCAAACTACAAGGAACAACAGTGTTCCCTCTCAACAGCTGGGCTTTCTGCATCACCAAGGAGAATGGAGTCTCACCCCGTGCTCACAATAGAAATGCCATTGGTTTGAATGTTTGAGCCAGGCAGGGTAAAGTTTCTTCCCATCAGAAAAGCTTAAAAGAAGCCTATAAGGGTTGGACTAGATAGTCTTTTTAAAATGTATCATTTCACGTGTCTGAGTGTTCGGCCTCCATGTGTGTCTGTGTAATGTGTGTGCCTGGTACCCTGGGAGGCCAAAAAAGGGCGCCGGATCCCCTGGAGTTCCGGGCGGTTGTGAACCTCCACATGGGTGCTGGGAAGCAAACTCAGGTCCTGAGCAAGAGCTGGCAGCCTCTGAGCTGTGTCTCCAGCCCAAGACTCGGCATTCTTGTTTGGATTTAGAGTTGATTGTCAAAGCACTGGTCCCTTTTGATCAGTTTGACTCTTAGAGGAATAAAGTCATTCTCACTGAAATGATGGCCGTTTAATCTCCCAAATCAAGCCTACTTAGGCAATCATTACAAAGAGCGACTCCCCCTCTTTCACCGTAATTGCTTACAGGTGGACTCCCATGGCGTGGGAACAAGAATCAGTGGCCTCTGTTGAGACTTTAGGCACAATTCGGCAGGGGGGCCTGACTTCTTCTCTGTGGACAATGCTTCCATCACAGCCCACTGGAGACTTTGTCTGGTGTTGATGTTTTACAGTTTTCAGGATATTTTTCTTACATGATGAATTATCATCTCCACACCTAACTATTGCTTTGCAGATCGGAGGTTAAGACACCTCCAGTGTCCCACAAGAGACAATCTCCAGCATACTGTCATCTGCCTGGGATCCATCCCACATCTCTCTCTTCCCTCTATGCCACTTACATGATACACTTTAAGAGCTGCTTAACTTACGTCTTCTCAAAAATATATCTTGAAAAACTATTTCATTTATTTAGAGGTACCAAATTCAGTCTTCAAGTCTGTACCCTCATAGCCATAAAGCAAAGGGCACTGGGCTAAATCATTAGGGAAAAAAATTTTAAAATCTCAATGGTAGATACTTAGAACTATCGACTACTGCTTTAAAGATTCAAGAGATTATTTTTAAAAAATTTGCATAAGGCAAGGTCCCCAAGAGTTAATGCGGCCACATTACTATCAAAGGAGAGATCATGCCAGGTGCCTTAGTCCCTGGTGGGGATCATGGGGTGTCTGGTTGTACATAGTGACATCCAGGCAGCACACCTAAATCCCAGCTGACCGCACACATATCTGGAAGAGACGTAACTATAACAGGGGCTAAGGAGACTCCAAGCCAGCCGGTCTCCCTTTCTTCCCCAGTGTCTCCAAGCAGACTTTGGGCTCTAGGTACAGCTGTACGTAACAGGAATGCTTCCCATCACCATACTGCCTTCTGAGCCGGCAGGTGTGTGTGTGTGGGGGGGGGGGGGATGCATTTGTGCTTCTGAGTTATAAGGACATGAATCTTTACAGACTTGAAAGTATACCTTTAACATGCCTGGCCTAAAGAAACCACCAAGCAACTGAGTACAGACAACAGGTCCCTCTGCTCTTAAAAGGACTGGTATGTACATTTTAGGAGACAGGTGATGTGGTCCATAACTGGACAAAACCAGGAGATCGGTAGTTTCCAAAAGTGGGCTGGACTAGAGTCGGTGCTGATGGTGTGAGGGAGAAACACTGAAAGGGTTTTAAAGGATGGAAGTGAGAGAGGTGTTTTGTCTTCAGAACTCCACCCTCACAAAATCTTTAAAATAGACAATCATACAAACAGATCTATTATTCTCATAACATTTAAATAAATTAATACAAAGTGTAAAGTACGGCCTCAGCTTTCCTCTTCCTCATCCTCCTTAATTACTGGAGTACCTAAAATGAAAAAGAAAAGATCATTTCTGGTCCCTTTCTTTTCTGTTTTTGGAGACAGGGTCTCTCTATGTAGTCCTGGCTGTTCTGGAACTTGCTATGTAGACCAGGCTGAATTTGAACTCAGAGATCCTCCAATTTTTTTGTTTTTGTTTTCCAAGACAGGGTTTCTCTGTGTAGCTTTGCACCTTTCCTGGATCTTGCTCTGTAGACCAGGCTGGCCTCGAACTCACAGAGATCCACCTGCCTCTGCCTCCAGAGTGCTGGGATTAAAGGTGTACACCACCACGCCTGACTTGTTTCCTTCTTAAGGAAAGGCTTTCACCCTCTCTATGCAGCTCAAGAAGAACGAAGACAAATAAACCCAGGGGGCCTCGAGTTCAAGCAAAGGTGAACACAGGATGGCTGACATTATCTTCTATTTCCTTTTCCCACTTGGCCCTTCTTTATTTCTGCTGGGGATTGAACCCAGGGCCTTCCTTACACATGCTAAGTACATACTCTTGGCCTTCTTCTTTTTAATGTGAAATATTCATGCAAATGCAGTCTAAATTATTTAAAGGGTCACAAGGCTAACTGCACTCCTGTACAGTCTGGGAACTAGAACATTACTAGTATCTTGGGAGCTGATCTGCCTCATGATTACTCCTGCATTGAGTCATTTTATGCCTCGGTATGTGTCTGAGGGGAGAAAGGGACACGTTTAAAGCTCTGGAGCAGACTGATCTAGAGACAGAAAGCAGCAGAGTCTAGGTGATGGGGAGAAGGAATGAGGGGCTGTAAAGAGCACAAGAAACCTTAGTTTATTGAGTTAATCTTTTTGTATGTGTGTGCACATGAGGATGCTGGAGAACAACCTGACGTATGCTTCCTCAGGTGCTGTCCACTGTTGTATGATATTTTGCTTGTGTTCTGACAAATAAAGCTTGCCTGGAGATCAGAGGGCCAAGCTAGCCACTAGTTAACAGAGGCCAGGCAGGTGCCACACACCTTTAATCCCAGCACTTGGGAGGAGGAAGCAGGAAGATCAGGAGTTTAAGGCCACTCTGGGCTACACAAGATTGAATCTGTCTAAAAGAGAAACAGAGCCAGGCGGTGGTGGCTCACACCTTTAATCCCAGCACTAGGGAGGTGGAGACAGGATCTTGGCCCATTCAGTCTGAGGATTCGTAGAGATAGGCCCACCCATTTGGTCTAAGGATTCACAGAGGTAAGAAGTCTCTGGTGGCTGCTGCTCTGCTTCTCTGATCTTTCAGTTTTCACCCTGATGTCTGACTCTGGGTTTTTATTGTTAAGACTAATTAGGATTTCACTTCAGTCCACCTTGCTTTTAAATATTTTATTTACCTACTTTTTATTTTTATTTTTACATGGCAAGATCCTGTCTCGAAAAAATAAACAAACAAAAGAATGAAACAGAACCCCTAATGTAGACCCTATGGGTTTGTGAACATGAGTATAGTGTCCCTGGAGACCAGAAGACAGTGTCAGATCTCAGAGCTGGAGTTATATGTGTTTGTGGGATGCCTAGCTTGTTTCGTGGGTGCCAGGATCTGAACCCAGCTCTCATGATTATACAGCAGGTACCCTTAACCACTGAGCTACTTTTCTAGCCCTTCTATCTTGTGTGTGTGTGTGTGTGTGTGTGTGTGAGAGAGAGAGAGAGAGAGAGAGAGAGAGAGAGAGAGAGAGGAGAGAGAGAGACTGAGAGTCTCATTAGCCTGGAGATTGCTGACTAGAAGAGGCTGTCTGGCCAGCAGACCCCAAGAACCCACCTGTCCTCACCTCCCCAGTGCTGGGACCCCAACCCTGCACTAGAGCACTGGCTTTTCCACATGGGCTTTGGGGATCAAACGCAAGTCTTTACTAAGGATTTATACTCGCCTTATACTTGCCAGGCAAGCACCTGACCAACTGAGACATCACCCCAGCCCATGTTTATTTTCTTGACAGTGGTGATGATTATGCATGTTGACACTTATCAAACTCTGTACTTTGAATATGTCAAGTTCATTATGTCAATTACACCCCAATTAAGTTGTTCCTTGTTTTGGGTATAGAAGTAGCTACTTAAGGGCTGTGTAGGGCTCTAATGCTCACCTCAAGAACAGAGAGCATTTTCTTCCTTAGGAAGCATATCAGAATAACCCGAGCATATTTTTAAACCATATACATCTCCTTAACTCTCCTTAGAGATTCTGGAAGGTCCCTCTAGCACAGGGGTTCTCAGCCTTCATAACGCTGCGACCCTTCAATACAGTTCCTCATGTATTGAACTCCAGCCGTAACATGATCATGTTGCTCCTTCATAACTAACCTTGCTTCTGTTATGAATCTTATGGATCACAATGTAAATATTTTTGGAGACAGAAGTTTGCCAAAGGGGCCATGCCGCACAGGTTGACCGCCACTGCTCTAGCAGGCTGCAGCCCCACTTGGTAACAAATGCTGCAGTTACTTGTTATGGACAAAGGTTTGACTACAGAGCTTTACACAGCAGCTATGAAGAAGGGGTGAAGGGTCACAGAGCAGGACCGCAGGGGTGGAGCACGGTGACGCAAGGGTGTGAGGAGAGACAAGTCCTCGAGTCTGAGTATGACTTGATGAGGTGTCGACTGAGTTGAGCACTGATAAACACGACTGAGTGTGGGCATAACTGACTGAGTGTGAGCGCACTGATGATAACACGACTGAGTGTGAGTGCACTGATGACACGACTGTGAGTGTGAGTGCACTGACGACACGACTGTGAGTGTGAGCGCACTGACAAACGACTGTGAGTGTGAGTGCATGATAACATGACTGTGAGTGTGAGCGCACTGATAACACGACTGAGTGTGAGCGCACTGAACATGACTGAGTTGAGCCACTGATAAACACGTGAGTGTGAGCACTGATACAGACTGTGAGTTAGCACTAAACACGACTGTGAGTGTGAGGCATGTAACGACTGTGAGTGTGAGCGCACTGATAACACGACTTGAGTGTGAGTGATGATAACACGACTGTGAGGGAGTGATGATAACACGACTGTGAGTGTGAGCGCACTGATGATAACACGACTGTGAGTGTGAGCGCACTGATGATAACACGACTGTGAGTGTGAGCGCACTGATGATAACACGACTGTGAGTGTGAGCGCACTGATGATAACATGACTGTGAGTGTGAACGCACTGATAACACAACTGTGAGTGTGAGCGCACTGATGATAACATGACTGAGTGTGAGCGCACTGACGGGATAGCATGGGAACTCATGTAGTCACTGTCACCATCTCTGGGTCGTCTCCTTTCTCCCGTTCAATCAGCTGGGCTAGTCAGCTGTGCGCATGATCGTGTCAGAGACAGAACAGAAAGCAGAGAGAGACCATAGCCTCGCTTTTGTCTCTGAAAATCTTTAAAAAGCTGAAAAGAATCTCTTAGTGGAAAGACAGAATAATGTGAAGAAGGAGGGCGATGATTCTTCCCAAACTAGAAAGGTACCTCCCCAGGACAGCAGGAGACACGTTCTGGACCAGGGGAACTCTGGCCTGATTTTTAACACCATTGGGGTGGGGAGATGAATGCCTGGGATTTATCTAAGGAGAGAATCCATATGATCACATAGACCTCATTCAAAACCAAAGACCGACCGACCAAACAAAAAGGCCGTTTCCACACCCCGGGTGCACAGCATGGCTGTGGCAGGGAGCAGTCAGGATGAGTCCTACAGAGGTGCTGGGATGGGGCCAACTGATGCTTCTGGGGTGCTTGTTGGGGACCGCTGACCTACTGTAACTTTTCCTCATGGCTTGCTCTATAATGATGGCATCATCCAGAGACATTTTATGAGTGTCTTACTATAGCTGGGTATGGTGCCTTTAATCCCAGAACTTTTGAGTTTCGGTCAGCATGACTACACTGGGAGTTCTAGGCCTGCCTAGACTATATAGTAAGACCCTGTCTCAAAAGCCAAACAAAACCCCAACAAACAAAAAAGAATGGCATACTAAATTTCTTGATAGCCCAGCTGAATTGGATTGGAAGGTGGAGTTCAAAGTCAAAATGAATTCATACTGAGATTTTTTTCATATGTTTGAATTTCTGGGTTATTTAAATATAAGATAATTATAATGATATTATTGAATACTGTGCTGGACAATGTTTAACAGATTATTTCTGTTAATCCTCATAACAACACTATAATGTTTGTTATATTAACATGTTATATTAACAACCCTTTAACATGATTACTAATGGTATTATTGTCTCCAGTTTTTATATTACAAACGAACAAGGTTTGATGAAATTAATTAACAATTACAATGTCCCCAAAGCTTAAAAGTGTTAGAGCTGGGACTTGGCCCAGTCTGTCAGGGATAGCTACTGATATAACACAGATCTCAGGGACTAGGAAACTACAGTCTCGGGGGGTGGAAGTAAGGGGGAACAATATCATTCTGATTCAATTGTGAAGGGCAACTATTTGTCACTTTCCACAAAATAATAGTCTTATAACTTGGGAATAAGCCTTGTTTCTTATAAGATTTAAGCCCAGGGTGATCTTGGTACCAGTCTACAATTCCTAAAGCTAGATGGCCTAAAGCTAGATGATCAAATTGCAGGACAGAAATGGCCTTAACAATGAGAGACAACTTCCCTTTTCCTCAGTTTTGCTCTTTCCCATAATGCTGTGCCAAAATCTCAGGGTTTCTACCCAGGAAAGATTTCCTAGCTAGCCCAGAGCCACTCACCATCCAGCTTTTTCAGCTTCGGGACTCTCTTGGTCGCTTCATCGATCCAGTTACCCTCAGCAGAGTGCTTCTCCTCCAGGGGATTGCCCACGAACACCAGGTCCTTCCAGGCACGGCAGTTCCGCCAGCTTCACAAACTCCGCTGCAAACACAAAGGACGCTGTCCACACCGAGAGACGGGGTCACACGCTTACGGTGTTGGAGGCAGCAGTCAGTCACTAACTCCACCTGTGACTGCAGGACAGGCTTTAAGATGTGAGGAGAAGGGAAACTTGACTAGAGAAAGTCATCGTGTGGGGGAATTATGGGATGGGAGGGGAAATGAAGACTTGCTCTTCTACCTTCAATGCTGCTCTAATGTGGGTGAACAGAGAAGGCTCAGTGTCAACGAGAACAGTAAATATCTGAGGCACTGCGTCAGAGCAGGCTGAGCCAAGCTGCCTTGGTCTCTGAATTCTCGAAGCGACTCATTCAAGTCCTTATTACAGAACTTACAACAGTTTTAGAAACATGATTGTATTGAACATTTCCCTCTCAGCTGTGAACTGAGTGGGTGGAACCATGTTCCCGTTCTACATGGTATACACAGCATGGTGTTAGAACACCCTGAAAGAATAACATGCACATAGAGGCAAGGCAAAGTAGGCATGCAATCAGCCTTCCACATTTATTCATTGAAATGACACTCTTCAGCCTTTGGATAATACACTTTTTCATGATCAACAGGGCCAGGACCCATATTCACTGTAAGTCAATGTGTACGTGTGTATGTATGTGTGCATGCGCACACACGTGTGCATGTCTGTGTGGATGTGGAAACCTGAAGTTGGCATTAGGTGTCTACCTCAAATCCTCTTTATTATTCTTTCAAGTAGGATCTGTCACTGAACATGAGCTTACTGATTCAGCTTGATTGACTGTTCATCAGTCCCCAGGATCCCCTCCCCCTGTCTCCACCTCCACACCACCACTTGGATTATATACTTCTTGTATTTTTTTTCCCTTTGGTTTTTCAAGACAGGGTTTCTCTGTGTAATTTTGTGCCTGTCCTGGATCTCGCTCTGTAGACCAGGCTGGCCTCGAACTCACAGAGATCTGCCTGCCTCTGCCTCCTGAGTGCTGGGATTAAAGGCACTGCTGCCCGGCTTACTCCTTGTATTTAATTATCCTGATTATTAAAGCTGTTTTTGGGAATTCAAGCCGGCGGTGGTGGCGCACGCCTTTAATCCCAGCACTCGGGAGGCAGAGCCAGGCGGATCTCTGTGAGTTCGAGGCCAGCCTGGGCTACCAAGTGAGCTCCAGGAAAGGCGCAAAGCTACGCAGAGAAACCCTGTCTTGAAAAACAAAAAAAAAAAAAAAAAAAAAAAAAGAAAGAAAAAGAAATAAAGGTCCCTATTTTACGTATTTTCCTCTAATTGGGTGCTTTCTCTTTCTATTAGTATGTTGTGAGGCAAGTCTCACTACCTCAAACTCTGTCCTGCCCCAGCCTCCTGAATGTGGGTGGGGGTGCATCCCAAGTGTGCCCAGCCCCTGCTGACTGTCTTCTAGAAACAGGAGCCAGGAGACTAGCACAAGTCACGCTCAGCTTACCCCAGTCTTTTACCAAGTTATTAGACATGTAGAGGATCTTTAGTTTCTTCATTACATGGATCCCTTTCAACTTCTCGATAAAATTGTAGGAGATCCACAGTTCTTCTAATGTGTCGCCTACTGCTTCCTGGAAAAGAAAGCATCTTATTCACATTCTTACCTTTAACTCTTGGTGCCTGTCTCTTTCCTTACCAAATATGAGAAGGATTTTTTTTTCTTTCTTTCTTCTTTCTTTCTTTCTTTCTTTCTTTCTTTCTTTCTTTCTTTCTTTCTTTCTTTCTTTCTTTCTTTCTTTCTTTCTTTCTTTCTTTCTTTTCTTTCTTTTCTTTCTTTCTTTCTTTCTTTCTTTCTTTCTTTCTTTCTTTCTTTCTTTCTTTCTTTCTTTCGTTTTTCAAGACAGGATTTCTTTGGGTAGCTTTGGTGCCTGTCCTGGATCTCGCTCTGTAGACCAGGCTAGCCTCGAACTCACAGATATCCGCCTGGCTCTGCCTCCCGAGTACTGGGATTAAAGGCGTGCGCCACCACCACCCGGCTATGAGATGGCTTTTAAAGAGATCTGAGACTTGTCTACTTATTGAAGAGCTGACACTTTGTGGAAGTTCTAGTTCATGATGGGAATGAAACAGAACATTCCCTCCCCTTATTAAGTGGATCTGAACTCTGTTCTCCAACTGTTCCCAAGCATTTAAGGATAGCTACTGAGATCACCAAGAGGAGAAGTAATGGCACTGTCCTGTCATTTTTATTGAACAGCAGTTTCAAATTACTTTCTTACAGGTGTTAATATTTGGTCCTGAGAGAACTTAAAAGTAGACACACCAACTTAGCTTATTTGTATTATATGAGGCTCTATCTAAGATCTCATTTACATTAAGTATCAGAACTTGCTCTAAAATGCAGATTTTCCCCAACATTCACTAGAGGGAAAAATGAATGATTAAAACACGAGGAGATCTTTATATTCCCTGAGCCCCTGTGTCCAGAACACAGCACGGCACTTGCTCTCTGTTTGCTATCCAGCCCTCTCATTGCCACCCGACTCGGTCCACACTGTCGTTGTATGCGTGTCTCGTTCCTACAGCTGCCTACCTCGTTCTTTGCGACAAAGTCTCTCACTGGCTGGGGAGTCACCAATGTGGCTGGGCTGTCTGGCCAGCAAGCCTGGGGACCCCACCTCCACTTCCCCAGCTCTGGGATTATAGTCACACATTATTGTTCTTTTTAAGTGGGTTCTGAGGGTCAAACACAACAAGTTATGCTTGTGGAGCAAACACCTGACCAACTGAGCTATCTCTTCAACCTCACCTTATCATTTTGATATCTAAAAATCAGTTTTAAATACTTGGTCTTTCTATTATAGCATAAAAGTTGTATTATACTGCTTTTTTTTTTCTTTTGAGACAGGATTCTCTGTAGCTTTAAAGCCTGTCCTAGAACTTACTCTGTAGACCAGGCTGGTCTTGAACTCACAGAGATCCACCTATCTCTGCCTCCCGAATGCTGGAATTAAATTAAAGGCACGACAGGCGGATCTATGTGAGTTCGAGGCCAACCTGGGCTACAGAGTGAGTTCCAGGAAAGGCGCAAAGCTATACAGAGAAACCCTGTCTTGAAAAACAAACAAACAAACAAACAAAAAAATTAAAGGCATGAACCACCAAGACCCGGTTCATACTGACTCTTAAATGTTAGACAATCACCATTTGCACAGAGGTTTTTCAGTAGACATTAGACAATGCAATGATCTTTTCCTTTAAACCTCAGTTGAGTCGCTGCTCAGAGTGGAGCACGGGCTTTGCAGGTATCGCGTCTGGGTTCACTCCTCGGTGTCACACTCTGAGTACTGAAATAGGACAATAAGGGCCTCCCTTGTGAACAGTGTGTTAGAGGTTGTGGGAGTGGGAAGGTTTTATTTATTGGCTGTTGTTCTAATTTTGGACCATATAGTGACAGATCCTTGTTGCTTGATTAGTATAAAGAAGTCAGATAATATAACATTGCTTAATAAGATTTTAGAATGTATGATTGCTAAATACTTAGGACTGTTTGTAACTGATTACTCAGGTACATAAAATAAATAGTCCCATCCCTACCAGGCAGCTCTTACACATACAAGCTAAGAGTTCCACCTCTGAGTTACAGCCCCACCTAAAACAAATAGCCCTTTATATCTCATATACCATCGCTTATGGAAGAAAAGCTACCCCATTCATTGCAGCAATGAAAACTATAAATTCTCAGGAATACATTCTTGCTCGAGAAATGTATTAGGTCTTATAGGAATGGAAACTTCTATAACTTTGTTGAAGAAGAGCAACAAAATGAGCAAGTCTTCCTGTACGAAAGATGCCACTGCTATGAGGCCGTCAGTTCTTCAGTCAGTCTGTGTAGTCAATGCGTTTCTATTACGGTTTCCACAGGGATTGATGCTCACGAATGTGACAACGTGATTCTCAAACTTCCCCAGAGTAAACACTCAGGAAAAGCCAGGAATGTTTTGCAAAGGAGAGAGGACTTGTCCTAGTAGGATCACAAACAACAAAAAGCTAAAGAAGGAGGAGGCACCAGATAGGCAGTGAGAATCTATGAGGGAATGAGAGGTCCTGAACAAGCAGGAACTCACTCACACATACAAGAGTTTGGTGGGCAGCTTTTCCAAATAGCGGAAGGGGGCTTGAGAAACTTTTTTTTTTTTTTTTTTTTTTTTTTTTTATGTGTATGGCTGTTTTGCCTGCATGTGTGCCTGTGTACCATGAGCATGCAGTACCTGCAGCAGACAGAAGAGGGCACCAAATACCTGAAACTAAAGTTACCGACTGTTGGGAGCTGACATGCGGGAATGGGAATCCAACCTGGGTCCTCTACCAGAGCAGCCAGTGCTTTTAACCACCAACCTGTCTCTCCAGCCCCTAAAGAGACTTCTTTATAAATGGCTAGTCATTTAGAGAAACAGAAAGAAATAATGTCTGATCCTTAGATACACGTAAAAATAAACTCTAGATTAGACATGTAAGCTTTGTATATTTGGTGTGTGTGTGTGTGTGTGTGTGTGTGTGTAGAGGGCAGAGGTCAAAGTTGAGTGTCTTTCTCTATTAGTCTCCACCTAATGCTTTGAACAGGGTCCCTCACTAAACCTAGAGCTCAGCAATAAGCGAGGCTGGCTATTGAGCCCTCAGAATCTTCCCGCCTCTGCTCCTAGTGCTCAGATTACAAGTGTGCCCTGTGCCTGCCTTCTTTACATGCTAGGGATCCAGACTTGAGTCCCGCTGCTTACACAGCAAGCACTTTACTCACTACACTGTCTCCTGAGCTTTAGTATAAACTTTTAAATGCTGCAGACAGGTGCGATGTTGCAGGTCTGTACTCCCGGCATTCGGGAGGCTAAGGCAGGAGGACTGCTGTAAGTTCAAAGCCAACTTAAGTTACAAAGGCTTTGTCTCAGTTTGCTTCATTGTACTTGTTAACACCTAATGCACAGTGATCTTTAGGATTTCTCCTATGACCATAACGTGAGCTCAATGATAGCAAGAACTGTTTCATTTTTATTTTTTTCTGGTTTTTCAAGACAGGGTTTCTCTGTGTGGCCCTGGCTGTCCTAGAGCTCTCTCTGTAGACCAGGCTGGCCTCAAACTCAGAGATCCACCTGCCTCTGCTTCTCAAGTGTTGGGATTAAAGGTGTGGGTCACCACACCTGGCTCACAAAGTCTGTTTTCAATTCTGCTACGTATATCTCGTGCTTAGACCAGTTCCTGACTTAAAGCAGGTATTCACGGGTTAGAGGGGCACCTTGGTGGTTAAAAGTGCTTGCCCTCTAACCCCGAGGAGCAGTTTGGATCCCAGCACCTACAAAGTAAGCCAGGCATCCCTCCAAATGTCCCACTCTGAGGGCAACAGGAGCAGAAGGATCCTTGAGTCTTGCTGGCTTCTCGTCCAGCTAAATCCAGACTCAAGCTCAGGAAGAGACTTTGCCTCACCAGATACAGGTGGAGGGCAGTGCTCATCTACCTGAGATGGCTCATCCAATAAACCGTTTGCTGCTAAGTCTGAGGACCTCAGTGCAGTCCCTGGGCCCCACATGGTGGAAGGAAGGAGTGACTGTTGGAAGTTGTCCTCTGACTTCCCCAAGTATAACTTCACACACACACACACACACACACACACACACACACACACACACAGAGAGAGAGAGAGAGAGAGAGAGAAGAGAGAGAGAGAGAGAGAGAGAGAGAAACATAGGCATCCGGGAAACATGTCAAATGGATTTGTTGAATGGATCACATGAAAAATATTTTTTCATATGAAATTTTAAAAGGAGACACCGAGCTGGTGAGACAGCTCAGGGCATCACCATGATTTCTGCCAAGAATGGTGATTCAAGTTCAAGGCCCAGGACCCACACGTGGAAGGGGAGAGCCCCTCCAGTTGTCTTCCGACCCCCACATTCATGCCACGACACAGCACACACACACACACACACACACACACACACACACACACACACGAAATAAATAAGTATAACTCAAAAACAAACGGAGAAAAAGATACACAACACAGCATGTATAGCACACTTCACTTTACAGACTCATCAAGGACTGAAAAAACAATTAAGCCAAATTTGAGCAGTTTGAAGCTGTCAGTAGTTTGTTGGTACTTGGTTTTAGAATTGTAAAGTTTCTACACTATAAAAACATTATTTTTATAAGAAAGTGTATGCTTTTTAAAAAGTAAAACAATAACCTACCAGTCCATTGAGGTTCTTGATGTTGTTTCTTCCTAAGGACAAAATCCTCAAGTTTTCTGTTGTGGAAAGAGGCATTTTATTTATGAGAAATATACACACAACTGTCCCAAGTCTAGCAGAACGATGCTCTAAGAACTTCACAGACTAAGGTCTGTACACAGCCAGTTAAAAAGGCTCTCCCACAGAACAGGCAGTGAGCAGGCAAGGGGAGCAGCAGAGGCTTGCTGCTAAGCTTAGTGAGCTGAGCTCATTTCTCTCAGGACCCACACTGGAGCAGACCCCCCCCCACCCCAGGTCGGTCCTTCCATCTCCACACGTCTGCAGGTTACTCCAATTACAGAGAAATCAAGGAGGGAAAACCTGAAATAGCCCAAATTATTAACGAGTCAGCAAAAATGGAAAGAAAGGCACCATTTCAGACACCAGCCTGGTGATAGTTAACACTTCCCCTGAACTCAGCGGCAGTGAGGGATGAGGTGCAGAGTGGATGGGACAGACCTATGGCTAGGATATAAGACACCCCTAAAAGACTCATGTGATAAAGGCTTGGTTCCCAACGCAACAGTGTTCAGAAATGGAACTTAGGGGAACTGACTGGGTTATGATGGCTTTGATCTCATTAACAGATTAATTCCTTGATGGACCCATAATACGAGGCATCAGTGGGAGGTGGGGGGAACAGGAAGTGGGGACTGAGGGGAAAAGCAGGCCAATGTGGTATACCCTGGGAAGACATGCCTTGTTCCTGGCCCCTTCCTCTCTCTTCTAGGAAGCATGACCAACTTTCCTCTGCCGTGACATCCTGCCATGGTGTCCACCCTGTTTTGGGCCCAAAGCAACAGTCTAGATGAGCTTAACTGAAAACTCTGAGCTCTTAGCCGAAGTCAGGCCTCTTGGTATTCACCATCTTGGTATTCACCATGGGGTAAGGAGCCTGCCTGACATGAGGACAGGAAGGTTTCCAAGCTACAGAGCTTCCTCTGAGGGGCTCCAAAGAACAGAACATGTTCTCAACTATCATTGTTGCTGATCTTTACTGGGGGGCGGGGGTTAGTGCTGGAGATTGAACCCAGGTCTTATGTATGCCAGGCAAGCATTCTACCATGGAAGTTCACCACCAGCCTCCTTCCATTTTGAAACAAGATTTCACTCCGTAGCCCAGGCTGGCCGAGAATTCATTATATCATGAGGTAGCCTAGGCTGGCCTTGAACTTGCGGTGATCATTCTGCCTGAGCCCCCCAGTACTGACATTACAGGCAAGAGCCACTATGCCAGCTTCAGTCATTCCCCTGTTCTTGAGACAAGGTCCTGCAACAGTTGTTCAGGCTGGCCTCAAACTCAAAACTCCTTCCTCAGCTTCCCAAATAGCTCAAATTATATATGTACACTATCCTACCCAGCTTTAGTCATCATTTTATATGTACCACATACAATTCTATCCTTCATTATCTCTTAACTCACTGATCTTTACATTAACTGCATTAGTAGGTAAACATTATTAAAATCTAAGGTAAATTATTATATTCTCAAGTTAATGATCATGATGGTGAAGATCTGGGAAGTCCTAGAGAGGAGGTGGCATTCTTAATCCTGACCTTAATTTCTTACAGGGTTTTTCTTGGGAGAGGACGAGGCTGTCCACAATGAGGAGCACTTTCTAAGCAGATGTACAAAAAAGAATGGTATGGCCAGGCACGGTGGTGCACACTTTTAATCCCAGCACTCAGGAAGCAGAGGCAGGTGGAGCTCTGTGAGTGTGAGGCCAGCTAGATCTACAGAAATGAATTGCAGGCCAACCAGGGCTACATAGTGAGACCTTGTCTCAAACAACAAAAACAAACAAACAAAAATCAAACAACAACAAAAAAAACCCAACAAACAAGCCAAAAAAACCCAAAGAATGTTATGTTTATGTTTGAAAGTGACTAGGGTGGCACAGGCTTTTAAATGATTTGACACATTAGGCACTAAATCTCTGTTAGGCAAAGATGAATGATTAGAAGGTCTCTGATCTGGGAGAATGTATTTTCAGAATGGGAACTCTGGCGTCAGTAAGGACAGTTCACTGAAGAACAGAAAGACAGAAACGATGACTTCGGATGCTGTCCGATGCTGCTTTCAGACACACAGCATGGCTATAGGTCATGCGTGAGAGATGCTCAGAGGTAGATCTCGCTTGTTCTTCAGCACCACCACATGTGCTCACCATTTGATCTGTGCCCTTTAATTAGGTTCATAATAATCAAAATCTTCACTTTAGTGTGTTGTGGGCTGGGTGGATAGTTTAGTCTAGCATGAAGACCTGAGTCTGGGTCCCAAAACCCATGAAAAGAGCTGGTGTGGTGTGCACTTGTAATCCCAGATCCAGTGAGGGGAAGACGGGCAGATCCTGGGGCAGGCTGGCTAGCCTAGCCTATTTGGCTAGCTCCGGCCAGTAAAGAAAGCCTCTTTCACAGCAAGGTAGATGGCTTTTGAAGAATAACACCCAATGGCGGCCTCTGACCGACACACACACACATACGGACACCCACTCAAAACACACACAAATATACAAATGTAGTGTGTTATGGCTAACATTCAAAAAAGACATCAAGTTCTAAAATTCACACTAGAACTTATGCTACAAGGGCATATGCTGTTTTCCAAACTACCCCAGTTTACGTGTGTACATTTGATTTGTATATTTATAGGAAAGTATAGTAAGTTCAAATGTTGTTGTTTTTTCCTGCAAGACTTAAGGGGGAGCTACTGAGGCTCCACATTAAAGGTTCCGCTTTATGGAAAGGAGCAATCGTCTGAGAGGACCTTCACAGAAGAGAATGAACAGGGTTCAGTGGTGGACTTGGAACAGGACTTGGTGGAGCAGGGAGTTACCACAGACTTAATAACAGCTCCCCCAAAGATACCTACATGCCAATCCCTGGAGCCTGTGACTGTTACTGTGTATGGCAGAAAAGTCCTTTGTAGATGTGTCCAAAGATATTGTGATAGAGCCAGTACTTGGAAGGCAGAGGCAGGCAGAGCTCTGTGAGTTCGAGGCCAGCCTGGTCTACATAGTGGGTTCCAGGACAGCCAGGGCTACATAGGAAGACTCTGTCTTGGAAAACAAAAACAAAAACAAATAAACAAACAAAAAGAAAGAAAAAGAAAGGAAAGATCTTGAGATAGGGGATCATTCTTACTATCTGGTGTGCCAAAGTGTCCATGTGTCCTGATGGGAGGGAGGCAGGGACGTAACATGGACAGAACAGAAGGTACTTTGACCACAAAAGCAGAAATTGGCATCATGCAGTCAGAAGCCAAGGAATGTGGCAGTCACCACAAAACGGAACAAACAAGAGAAAGATTCTTCCTAAAAGCCTCACAGGGAGGCTTGGTTTTTGGCTCAGTGAAACATTTCGTATTTGCAACTTCCAAAACCGTGAAAGAGTACACTCTGTCATTCAAGTCACCGAGCTGCTGTAGCCATTGGAAACTGAGGAAGTGAGAAACAGAGGCAGGGAGGGCGGAGGCACCGCTCCCAAGGGTAAGGAGCTTAGAGGGCCCGGAACGGTGGGAACTTACAGTTAAAATACAAGTTCAAGACACAGACAAACCTGAACAAAAACACACACAACAGGAAATCTGGCTGTCTCAGTCATCTCAACCTGAACTCTATAAAAATATCCAGGTCTCATGCCATCCCTCATTTTCTTTGGATAACCAAACTCGAGACACGGTTACATCTCGTCTCCGTCATCTGACATGGACTGTGGTTAAAACAGGTGCCGGCATCTGGAATGACACATGTCTCTGGAATGTTTGCTCCAATAACTAGGAACCCAAGAGCCATCTGTTCCCGTGGATTACTTACTCAAGCCGTTCAGGTTGGCAATTTTTTCAATGCAGTTTGTAGACAAGGAAAGCTTCCTTTAAAAGAATAAAGAAAAATTTTAATCAATTTGAAAAACCTAAGTGTCAGAAATTATTTCTCAATAGCAATAGCCCATGGAAGATTTTTAATTCATGTTTCTTTTTGTACTGAATTCATTTTCCCCCTTCACTCATAGAATTTATTCTTTAATCTTGAAATCTCCCCCCCACCATTGATTATAAAAGTTAACACATATTCATTATAGAGAATTAAAAACAAACTTTTTAAGGGCATTTGGTGTTATCAAATGTTTAGTACATGTATTCTTTGATTGAATATTTCACAGTCTTCCTAGATATTTTTATTGCATTTCATGAATGAAATTGAGGTGCAAAGCCGTTAAGCAATTTCCCCAATATTACACAGTTACAAAGTGGTAGGGCCAAAATTAGAACCCTAGAACATGTATGTATCTTACCCTCATGATTTGACTTGAAGAGGAATTATTCATTTTTAATCTGCTTGAAAAAGCAAAGGCAATTACTATATAAATACTTGGCGAGTAAAGGACCAGCGCTGCATGCTGTCTACTCACTCACCCACTCCTGAGCACTCCCAGTGCCAAAAGGAACGCCTTGAAATCTAAGGCTATGGCTGGGAAGGAATTCTTTAATTTCTCTTTAGGCAGCCTGTCCAAAAGATGTCCACAAAAACTATGAACAGCCTGGCTCTTTCTAAGTGGTTTCTGAGGTGCTTTGCGTAGCTCACAGGCCTCAAACACGTTGCCTTTCAGACAGTTTTATGATAAAAACATGTTTGATTACTTTGAAGTCATAGTTGAAGCAAAACAATTTTTGCTCTATGCCTTCATCACAAGGAACAAGTTGCACTTGGTAAGTAAACAAGTTTGCTTTTCCTTTTGATCCAAAGATATCAGTCTAATAGGTTTGCAGATAGGTGTCCAAGAACAGTCCAATTTGCTTACTGTAAATAGGACGCTACGGTTTCGTTAGGAGACCTTCTGCTTCTGTGAAATTGAGATTGAGTTAATCTCCTACAGAAAGGGCAAGTGAAGGGATTGCAATTAGATAAACACAGGGTAAAGGAGCCCCAGAAACTCTAGAGTATTCTACAGCCCTGACAAGATGCAAGCAAGTATGAAAACATGGGTATGATGTAACAGGGTATAACTTCCAAGTTAGCCACAGAACCCTGCTAAAAACTGTACGGAATGTTTAGAAAATAAATGAAAAGAATTAGTATCAACCTGATATTTAAAGTCCTGGGAAATAAGACTACAAAATGAGTATAATTTGATCCCAATTAGAATTTTTGTTTGTTTTTATGAGACAGGATCTCATTATCTGACCCTGTACTAATGATCCTCCTGCCTCAGCTTTCTAGGGGATGAGGTTACAGGCATACACCACCATGCCCAGCCTAGTTAGAATTAGTCCCAAAGTGCTAATACTAGTTCCACAATGTATTGCAATTTAGGTTGATATTAATTCCTTTTTTCACATTTATTGTATTTTCTAGGTATTTTGAACTGTATTTTAAAGTTCTTTTTAAAAAAGAGGCATCTCTTAGGCATCTAGTAAATAAACATGACTGATTCGGGTTGGTAACTTTAGAAGAGAAAGCAGTAGACTGTTCAATTTTGTTTTATTATTTTATTGCCATACGGAAGTGGAACTCAAGGCCTTGTACCTGCAAGAGCTGGGCAAGGCCACTTCTAGTGAGTCTGATGACCTCCAGCCCACTTTTTACCATTTGTGTGTGTGGTGTGTACACGTGTGTACACACAGGTAGAGGCCTAATGCTGAGGAATTGTGCTTCTGAATCATCAGCCATCATTCTTCCGCCTATTCATTGAGGCACAGTCTCTCAGTCAAACTCAGCGCTGGCTGATATGGCAAGCTTGCTCTGGAGATTCCTTGTCTCTGCCTTTCGAGGTGAATTAGCCAGCACTGATGTGTGTTCTGGAGATCTGAATCCAGTTATCAGTGTTTTGAATTAGCTAGCACTGATGTGTGTTCTGGAGATCTGAACACAGTTATCGGTGTTTTGCAAGTACTTTAACCAGCCCTTTTAATTTTTATTTTTTATTTTGAGAGTCTTGTAAGTTTCCCAGGTTAACTCTGAATACCATCCCCTGCTTAGGAAGTGGTCTGCATAACAAAGCCGGAAGTTACTGTGTTACTTAGCTTCTCTCAAAAGACTAGGTAACTTCTAGCTATGAACACTGTATAAAAACTGTACAGAAAAAAGTGCTGTATTGTTCAGTATTACTCTATCAATAATCTCATAAATCAATCATTTTTCACATTTGGCTTTGTCAGGGGAGAAACTACAGCAAACAACAACAAAGGCCACAGAAAGCAAACAGGTTTGTGTAGAAAAGGAAGGAAAACTTAACAATAATAGGAGGGTGAGAGAGGGGAACTTACTCGCAGTTACCAAGTGTGGATAGAGATGCATCCATCTTCTCTATTGGGGGGATCTGGGCATACAGCTTTATCTCTTTGGCCTCAGATGGCCTCTGACCAGTCTTCTCTTCCTATGGAAAAAATTAATTTGGTACAAAATGATCCTTGGTTATAATGTGGAACAAAAGAGGTTAGAATTTCACAAGGCCTTTCAATGTTTGTTTCAAAATAATGATTATGCTTTAATAACTCAGATTATTATTCACCACTTCCTCACTGGCATTTGTCCTTGTCGGCCTTAATAGCCATGTTTCTCCATACCTGGGCCAGATAACTCTTAAGTCTTCACAATGAAAACAAGCAGAAAAGAACTCCTATTTGCAATAGTTTAAGTTCTTTAAGAGACTTTCAAATAACAGCTGAGCAGTGGTGGCGCACGCCTTTGATCCCAGTACTCGGGATCCCCAGCACCTTCGTGGCTTCATTCCTTTAACCCCTGGAGTTGGGCTTTGGGGATGTGAACTCAGGTCCTTGTGCGTGCCTGCAGCAAACACTACCAGCTAAGTGATCGCCCGGCCTCTCTGTGCTTACTGTCATCACATTTATAGGTCAGGGCATCATAGGAAAGTGACACCTAGTAGGTCTTCAGTAAGTGTTGGGTCATTTGTGCCAACCTGATGGGCCTAGAGGACTCATTAGTACAAAAGGCCCAGAAGGACAAATATTTCATGTTCCCATTCGTGCACGGAGGGTAAAGGCATTGATCTTATCTTTTAGAAGTCAGGAGGAGAATAATGGTTACCCCAGGCTGGGAAGACAAAGACGGGAGGAGGAGGCTGGGGTGCTCTCTGCACAGAGATTATGATAATCTGTGTATTTCAGATGAGATTGGGTGCAATCAGGGTGGTCTCAAAATGTCACATTGTATTCTATACACCTGTACAATCATTGTACGTCAATTAAGACTTTTAAATGTTAAACAGAGAATGGTGGGTTAATCAGTGAAATAATATACTTAACACCTTCAAAGATCTTAAAGTCAAAGGCCATTGGCCATAATGTAACTAGAACTAGAATCTATGAACTAAAAGCAAATGAAGCCAAAACAAAATAATTTTCTAGAATGCAATTTAAGGAAGATCAAATCTGAGTCTAGTTTATACTCTTTCTTTAACAAATTTTGTGAAATACTTAACCCAGCAGAAGCGTGTGTGTGTGTGTGTGTGTGTGTGTGTGTGTGTGTGTGTGTGTGTGTTCATGTGTGTTGGCATGCATGTATGATTGTGCCTGTGAAAGCCAGAGATTGATGTCGGGTGTCCAGCACTCTTATTTATTTGTTTATATACTGATTTATGGTTTTTTTTTTTTTTTTGATGCAGGGTCTTCTGTATCCCAGGCTGACCATGAACACATTATGTAGTCAAGTATGGCGTTGAACTTTTGATCCTCCTGCCTCCGTCTCCTGAGTGCAGAGATTATAGGCATGCACTACTGTGCACCATTTTATGTGGTGCTGGGGATCAAACCCAAGGCTCTGTGTGTACTAGGAGAGTATTCTGCTTTCCCAGTTGAATTTCATCCCCAGCATCGACCTTCATCTGTACGACAGTGTCTCCCACTGAACCTAGAGCTCACAGATGCAGCTAGACTGGCTGGTAATCCTCGGGAATCCTCCCGTCTCTATCTCCTCAGCACTCTATCTCCTCAGCACCGGAGTGCTACTTACTGCACCTGGTCTTTTGTGTGAGGGTGGGGGATCTGAACTCAGGGCCTTGTACTCGCTTGTGCAGTAAACACTTAACAACTGAGCCACGTCCCCAGCCCCAAGAACGACTCTTTAAAATGCAGTTAGAATAAAAATACAGGGGATGAAGAGATGGCTCAGCGGTTAAGAGCACTAACTGCTCTTCCAGAGGACCTGGGTTCAATTCCCAGCCCCAACATGGCAGCTCACAACTGTCTGTGACTCTAGTTCCAGGGGACCCGACACCCTCACACAGACATATATGCAGGTAAAGCATATATGAACATTAAATAAAAATAGAGAAAAAAGAATAAATACAGAAACTTACAAGCACTAACATACAAATTCAAGTATTTCATGATTCTACTCACTTTTTCCCAGATACCTAGACTACTGTCTATTTTCCCAGATACCTAGGCTACTGGAAGACTTTTATTCCGAGTCTAGCTATAGAGCAGGAGAGATGCCTGGTTCATTGGTGAAAACAGTAACTCAGAAGTTAGGTGTGCATGCCATAGTAGAGCACTTGTCCAGCATGTAAAACGCTGGTTCCGTCCACCCCCAGCACCACATACACAAAAAAAAAATCCCCAAGGAGATCATTTGTCCAATTTTCCCCAGTGGTGATGCTCAGCAGAACTGTAATATATCACAAACAGGGTATTGTTATTTACAAAACCCATCACTTTGCTCAGATCTCCCCAGTCTGCCTGGTATAGTTGGTATATATGAGTGTGTGTATATTTACATTGCATGCTAACGCCTATACAATTTCATTACTTGTGTAGGCTCAGGCATCCACCACCACAGACAAGATAGCTAAACAGTCCCAAATCAAAAGAATCTCTTGTGTTGAATGGTCAGATGTAAACACCAGCTCAACCTTTTCTTTGGGTTTCTGAAAGGAGGAGAAAGCCATCTACTCACCCATCTGGACAGGGCTTCTTTGATTGTTGTTGCTTTTGCCTTAAAAAGAGGAAAGGGGGAGGAAGAAGAAACAGAGACTTCTTTACTCTGCCATTTGCTGATTCATTTTCATGCAATAATTACTGGCCTCGGCTTCTTCTACCATTAAAGCATTCACTTCTTTCTCTGAAATGCTAAGATAGAAGATGGGTAATCTCCCAAGAGCCAAGTGATGTCTTTATTTTCTCTCAGAGTAAATACAGAAATTATGGTGTGATATCCAAACATTTCACTCCAACTTAGTTTATAAAAAATATACAGCTTTCATACTTAATATTAAAATAAATCTTGTTTCTCTGATTCTATATTTTTTTATATCTTAACATTGAAAAGCAAATGCACATTCTAATTGGGAACAATTTACAGTTGCTGTGGCAAGATAGCTGTGGTAAAATTTTAGAAAAATATTAATTTTATTTAATATACATATATTCCTTTTTCATGTCTGCAAAAGATAACCTGACCAAAAAAACCATTATGTCTAAATATATGTAAAAGAGCCATTAATAAAGAGCTCTATTAGTAAGTACAAGGGGGCTGGAGAGGACTCTCAGTGGTTAAGAGCACTTACTGCTCTTCCAGAGAACCTGTGTTTGGCTACCAGCATCCATGCAAAGCAGTCCACAACCATCTGTAACTCCAGTTCTAGGTCATCTGTATTTCTGGCCACTCATACACACACACACACACACACACACACACACACACACACACACACAAAACATAATAAAAATTAATCTTAAAAATTAAATACAAAGCCAGGCAGTGGTGGTGGTGGTGGTGGTGGTGGTAGTGGTGCATACACACCTTTAATCCCAGCACTCAGGAGCAGAGCCAGGCGGATCTCTGTGAGTTCGAGGCCAGCCTGGTCTACAGAGTGAGATCCAGGACAGGCACCAAAACTACACAGAGAAACCCTGTTTCGAAAAACAAAAACAAAACAAAACAAAAAAAAATGGGAAAAAAATTAAATACAAATAAAAGTTCTAAATGACAGGAAAGTACCTGGTATAATTTAATTCCAATTTGTTTTTCTTTCATAACAGAACATAAAATGTTTCATCTTATAAGAAATAGCATCTTTGATTCATTTTAATATATTTAAAAATTTGAGTGAACAAAAAAGACGACGTCCTGTTATAGAATATTAGTTAAAGATTTGTTACATTGGTTTATACTATGAAACATCTGTTTAATGATGCAAAGACATGCTGCATTCCTTTATGTTGCATTTCTCTAATTTTGTGAAGCTCTGTTACTTTGCCTGCCTAAAACACCTGATTGGTCTAATAAAGAGCTGAATGGCCAATAGCAAGGCAAGAGAGAGAAATTAGGTGGGGCTACCAGGCAGAGAGAATAAGTAGGTGAAAAAGAGGAAGAAGAGGGAGGAGAGAGAAAAGGAGGAGAGGAGGATGTCAATGGCAAGCCAGCTAGCTACACAGCCAGCCACAGAGTAAGAAGGAAAGAAATATATATAGAATAAGGAAAGGTAAAAAGACCAGAGGCAAAACACAGTTAAAGATAATTTAAATTAGAAAAACAAAAAAAAAAAGGAGGAGGAGGAGAAGAAGGAGGAGAGAAGAAGAAGAAGAAGAAGAAGAAGAAGAGCTGACTAAAAACAAGCCAAGTTAAGTAAGGCCAGATATTCATAAGTAAGCATAAGTCTCCATGTATTTATCTGGGAGCTGGGTGGTGGGCCCCCAAAGAGTTTTTTAAAAAAACAAACAATTACAATGTCCTTTATGAATTACTGTTTGAGCTCATTTTTTAAAAAAAGAGGAACCATAAACAACAGCAAAAAAGAAAAAAAAAACTTAAGCTATTACTATATCTAGAAAGTAGAATACTGTACTAATAGCTCTTGCATCAAAAAAGTATCAAAGTTCAAAAAGAAAAAAATAAAAAGCTGAGGTGTGCCTCAGTGGTTAGAATGCTT